>NW_028274815.1:53667297-53968768 GCF_037043125.1 Eumetopias jubatus | reverse complement strand
CACCCTTGCTCACCTCGCCTTCTTGGCCCAGGTCATCCAGCAGGTTGCTCTGACCTCTCATCCTGGAGGTTGGTGTCCAAATCTGCAGGGCACTTTTAAACATGCCTGAGCGTGGGGGAGGGGAAGGACACAGACACACCACTGCCTATAGTCTGGGATGGACACAAACTGAACATATCAATATGCTTTGGGTGATTTTACTAACACACTCTCTGGTCCCTGGAGTCGTCTGCGGTGGCAGGATGGAGACTCCCGATCCCCACAGGGCTTATTGCTCCAAAGAGATGAATAATCTGGCTCACTCTGGCAGAAGTGAAAGACCCCAGGTGGTTGGACAGGGATACTTCCAACACTGGCAGGAGGGTGGGGTGGGGTCAATAATCTCCCTCTTCCTAATCCAGATACAACAGAGCTCTGCCCCTGTTAGAAGAGCTGCTGGGGTCAAAGAGCAGGACGGTGAGCTGGGCAGGACTGTCCAATGAGTGACCTGAGGAGCTCTCTGCACAGCTGAGGCGGGGGATGGCTTCCTTCTTCCAGTGGGGAAGGTTGAAACCCTCCTGGCCTCAACTTCCCACTATATTGGGGCCTCCAATTTGCCAGGTGTTAGGTTGCTGACATTCCTTCCAAGTTCCCTAAACCTCTGGCCTGTAATTTAGACTGCTTGACATCTGAGCCTATCATGTTGGTTTCTCCTGGGTAAAACTTCTCTCATATTAGCCCCATGAAAAAGGAGAATGACACTGGGCAGCCACCAAGCTGTCTCTTGGTCGTATTAGGCTTGCTTCCACCTCTGGTGACGAGGCTTTTGCACTCACTCTTCCTTGTGCTGGAAGGTTCTTCCACAGATATTTACCTGGCTCAATCCTCACTCTCCTTAGATTTTTCCTCAAATGTCGCCTACCTAATGAAGGCTTTCCTCGCCGGCTATTTCAAACTGCAAGCACCCCTCCTGAAACCTACTTCTTCTCTCACTTCCCATGACATATTTACTTTTCTCCATAGCACTCACCACCAACTATCTTGTTGTACGTATTTCATTTATTTAGTTATTGTGTGCATGTGTGCATGTCTGCTCTTCTCACATAGGCTTCACCAAACCAGACATTTTTGTCTCTCTTGCTTTTGGCCACATTCTCTGCACCTAGGACAGTGTCTGATACATAATAGGAGAACAGTTCATTTGCTATTTGTTGAGTGAATACGTGGCAGGGAACAGAGTGGGCCTCTTACAATGAAGCCTATGAAACTGTTGTGTTTGCTGTTCAAAAGTGGTCAAATATCAGCAACTTCATGTGGTTCAACCAAATATGCAACCCGTAACTGGCCCAAAGGAGGTGTTATGTAGGGGGGCCATTTCCCCCCGATTTGCTTTGTGTGCTCTGGTTCAAAAAACTCAGGTTCTGTTTATAATCCCGTGGTTATAAATGTCCCGTTTAGATAGACATTCCTCTCTCTTACGCCATGACCCAGGGAACAGTGTTCCTCTAGTTAGAACGTTGGCAGTGACAGTGGCAGTCTTGGCCTTCAGAACCAGAAAGATTTCTTTTTTTTCTTTCTTTCTTTGGCTACGATGGGAAAAAAGTAAAGGTTAATAGACTATCAAACTGTGACCAGACATCAGAACCAACACCAGGGACCTTGGCCGAGATGAGATCAGTAACAAGACCTGTCCACCCCATCGCTCAGGCCCCAGAGGAACAAGGCTCGGAGCCAAGACACCTCTAACTGGTCCCCTGAACTCCAACAGAATGTTCAGAGCACAGAAGTCTCTTCCTCTGCCAGAGTTTTTTTGTTTTTGTCTTTGTTTGGATTTCCCGCACACAGCCAAAGGAAAGGGAATCAAATCTTGAACTTGTGCCTTCTAAATTCAGCTTTCTTAAAGATATAGACTATCCAATCCATATGAAAAACATCTTTCTTTTTGGTTTTGGCAAATGCCACGCTCCAGGACACACATGCTGGGGAATCAGCCATGAGCCCAAGCTGCAGCCATGAGCCCTGCACACGGGAGTAGCTGCTAGAAGTGAGTTACTAGGCGAGCGCGCCCTCTGTGTGGGGACCCACTCCAGCGCAGGAGCCAAGTGCGGGGCAGAGGCAAGCGAAACTGGCTGGCCCACATCCGCAAAGAAACACGTTGTCTCCCAACTTTTATGACCTCAGACTGCTTTTTTTCCTCCCTGCTTTTGAATGAGACACGGGTGGGTACCACGGATTACATTTTTTCTTCTTCAGTCTGTTCCAAGGAAAACAACAGTGCACGTGTGCCTACCAATGACACCCGTCCCTGCCTCTAGAGAATGGAAGGGTTTTGGCCAGCCGGACCTGTGTGAGGAGGGTCAGCCTCGGCTGAGCTCCTGCTGACCGTGGTCTCGTGGGCATGCAGGTACTGCATCGCTGAGTGTTTCAGAAAGCCAGAAACCTGCATTCCCATGTGAATCTCCTATTTAAAATCATGCAATTAATTCTAATAAAGAAAAAAAACCCTGTGTGAACAGACAGGGGGAGGGGTGTCAAAAAAGTGGGTGCTCTACGCAGGGGACTTTTAGAGCAGTACAACTCCTCTGTACAATACCATGATGATGGACACGTGTCATTACAGATTTGTCAAACCCATAGAATGTGCAACACCACGAGCGAGTCCTAATGTAAACTCTGAACTTTAGTTAAGAATAATGTACTCACATTGGCTCATCATTATAACAAATGTACCACACTAATGTAAGATGTTGGTAAGAGTGGGAATGCAGAGTGTGTGGTGGGTTGAGGGGGGAGGTGGCATATGGGGACTCTGCTTTCCATTCAATTTTTCTGTAGACCTAAAAGGTGTCTATTAATTTTAAAAAATGGGTGCTCTACTCAGATTGTCAGGATTAGCTCCTTAAGATGCAGTTTTTTAAGGCATTTATTTTTATTTTGATTTATTTTTTCAAGTTTTTATTTACATTCCAGTTAGTTACCATACGGTGTCATGTTAGTTTCAGATGTACAATTTAGTGATTCAACACTTCTATACAATACCCAGTGCTCATCACAAGTGCATTTCTTTTTAGCACAGTGTCCCGCAGGCTTTCTGACCGAGCCATCTAATTCAGATTCAAGGCTCGTGGAAGGAAGAGGGGGTTTCTTAGACTACCAGTGGGGAAAGTGGGGTAGGGGCTTGGATAGGAGTTCAAATCCTTGAGAAGCTGGGGTAGGAAGGAGTGGGATGGTGTGGATTTTGCAGGTGGGTGGTGTAATCAATCAAAATACACCACACTGGCAGGTTCCACGGCAAGGAGAGAATCCCCTGGGGAGGAGGTGGAATTATCATCAGCAGGGGCTGTGGGGACCTACCACGGGGGTAGGGGTTGGAAATGGTCCAACTGAGGGAAGGAGTATTTAGCACAGACGTTATTTAGAATTACTACGCATGGTGACGAATTTTTAAGTAGGTGGCTTTTAGTTTTGTTATACTTTTAAAATTCTCTACGGACCATGCACTCAGCTGCCTGATCAGAGCAGGCCCTTCCCATTGCTTTCAACCTCTTCCCCCACGGCACACTCAGCACTGAAAAACAAAGACATTCGATTCACGGAACCGCCACCATGGTCAAGGTCTTAAAATTGCACCAAGCAACTCTTCAAGGACAGTGGGAGACAGGTGTGATGGAGCCCAATCCTCAGCCACCTCTTTATACGCCAAGAGTTTTTTTGGTTAAATAGTAAAATGGAAAGTCCCTTCTGCTTAAGCTCCAAGAGGCTCAAGATTCATCTTCGCTCATGTCCCTCCCCCAATATACAATTAGTTCTGTTAAAAACAGCATCAGCAACATGTGTAGGTGGCACTAGCAACAAAGTTCCTCTTTGCTCTTGGTAAGGAGAAACTTACGGATCACAGGGGATCGTCAGGGCGCACAAGGAGCCCAGCCCAGAGAAACCCCCCTGGCTTTGTCTCATGAACAGAGACCTCCTGACGAAAGTGGGCACTCGCGTTGTGACTCTCCTGGAGTCTACTCAGACGCTCCAGCTGTGGGGAATCCAGAAAACTGAACTCCCTTTCCCTGCCATCCGTTTCTCTGATGCTGATCCGTGAGGCAGCTAGTGTATTGTTCTTCTGTCCTCTCCAGGCATTGTTACGAATCCTTGCAGAAAACAACAGCCACGGTGGTAATGATGATGAGGATGACAGTACCAACCACCACCTGAAACAGGCAACGGGGAAAGAGAGGGAGGGATTTGATGGCAAGGGCGTCTCTCCAGCAAATCTAATCGCTGCTGGGAAGGTATGGCTGCCTTTTTTTTTTTTTTTTTTTTTTCAGAGCATCGCTTAAAAATTCCTTAGAGCCAGGCACGGGGTAGGGGAACATGGCACTTCAGCGGGAGCGGAAGCACATAGGAAAAGGACAGCTGGAGATTTGGGATGATATTTAGCCCAGTGTGTATCAGCTTTCCCTAAGGAAGGACTTAAGTTTTAGCTGAACGCAGTCTTACAGAAATGCAGATACCCCGTGGCTACATCTTTGGATATTTCAAGAAGCAGAATTTAGGTTTTGGAAAACCAAACCAGCCAATAATCACACAGAAAGATGCCCGACATCATTAGCCATCAGAGAAAGGCAACCCACAATGAGATGCCCCTTAATACCCACTAGATTATTAATACCCACTAGAATGGCTAAAATCAGAAGTACAGATGATAACAAGAGTTGGGGAGGTTGTGGAAGAAATGGAACCCTCCTACATTGCTTATGGGAATGTAAAATGGTGCAACCACTTTGGAAAATGTTCTGACAGTTTCTCAAAAAGTTTGAAAGTGAGTCGCCCGATGACCTGGCAATTCCACTTCTAGGTACATATCCAAGAGAAATAAAAGCATATGTTCACATAAAAACTTGTACATGAATGTATATAACAGCATTATTCATAATAGCCAAAAAGTGGAAACAGTCCAAGTTTCCATCAACTAGTGAATAGACATAGTTTGCTACATCTATACAATGGAATATTATTTGGCCATCAAAAGAAATAAAGTTCTGACACCTGCTACAACATGGATGAAACTTGAAAACATTATGCTAAGTGAAAGAAGACTCTGTGTCACATATTATAGGATTCTATTTATATGAAATGTCTAGAATAGGCAAATATATAGAGATAGAAAATAGACCAGTGTTTGCCCAGGGGTTGAGTTGTGGCGAATGGGAAGGGGCTGTTCATGGGTATGGGGTTTCTTGGCGGGGGGAGAGTGAAAAAAATGTTCTAAAACAGATTGTGGTCATGGTTGCACAACCCTGTGAATATACTAAAAATCACTGAATTGTACACTGCAGATGTGTGAACTGTATGTTATGTAAATCATATTTCAATAAAGTTATTAAAATAACAAAACCAGTGAGATGAAGTACAAATTGTCTCAAAATGCAGAGGATTAGTAATCCAGGTGACAAAATGAAAGACAAGGAGGCAACAAAGTGGAGGGCTAGCATGCAGATAACCAGAAGTTCCGAAGGAGATGCTGGAGCCAGGAGCCTGAAAGTCACAAATCAAGATTGAAGATTCCCCTGCCCCCCATCTGCTGGTTCCTTGCAAAATCATTCAGACACACAGACACCTAGATGTATCTGACCCCTACAAATGGCCCATAAGCACATCCAACAATAACTTGCATTGCACTATTTAGTGAAGAATTTTTTGCTTCAATAGTTGGCAGTGGTTTGGTTTGGTTATAGCTTTTGAAATAAAAATGGAGCACTTAGTAAGGTCAGGAGGGAACTCGCCCCCGAGGGATTCAAGTAGAACTTTCTGGAGGACAGTTTAGACATACATATCAAGTCTTAATGTTTTCTCATCTGCTTTCCCAGCATTTCCACCTCCGAGAACCCACCTAGGGGGTGGAGGGGCCTTGGGGATGGAATGGATTTCCCCAGACATTTAGCTACAAGAATATTAAGAAAACTTGTATACATCTCACACGCTTAGTGATACCGAGATTTGTTGAATAAATTTTGCTCTCACTGTGTAATTACAGACTAAGAGGCCATGAATGATGTTTTGGGAAAATGCTTAATAAGGTAACTATTTATGCATTTTGCTTTGTTTCATTTTTGTCAAGGGAAGATAACAGCTTATAAAACAGCATACACACTAATTTTTCATTTTAAAATACATATACACACATTATATATACACATAAATAGAAAAAGAGTGATGGAGATCGAAATGCGAAAATTCTCCTGACACATTAAATGGTTAACAGTGATTTTTGAGTTCTTTTTTAAAAAATATTTTATTTATTTACTTGTCAGAGAGAGAGAGTGAGCACAAGCAGGGGGAGCGGCAGGCAGAGGGAGAAGCAGACTCCCCGCTGAGCAGGGAGCCCAATATGGGACTCGATCCCAAGACCCTAGGATCATGACCTGAGCTGAAGGCAGACGCTTAACCGACTGAGCCACCCAGGCGTCCCGATTTTTGTGTTCTTTATGCTTATTGAAATCTCTGAAGATCATGCAGGGACTACTGTAATGATAAAAATAACAATAAAAGGGATGTTTTAAAAAGCTCTCCAAAGATCATCACCTCAGAATGGAGTCCAATCCCTCAGCCCACGCATCAGGGGTGGGTCCAGCAGGCCCGGCCCCCTCCGCCCGGCTCCCCCTCCGGCCTTACCCTGGTGCACCATTCCCAGGACTTCTCTGAGAATGGGTCTGTGTTTTAGCAGCCATCTGCCGTTCATCTGCCTGGGGGTCCTCCGCCTGCTCGCCTGCCTTGCTTCGCGCCTGGCTGCTCTCCCTTGAGTCCCCTCTCCTGGGAAGCCGTCCCTGGCCACCCAAGCCAAGCCCACCGTTTCCTGCTGTCACCCTACCCTGTGCGTGCACTCTTTTTATACCTCAAACAGCACTGCCATTATATTTATACTTCTCTCTTTCATTGAGTCATTTGGGGATTAGGCCAGGATCTTAATCATCCTTGTTTACTCAGAATCCAGCCCAGTCCTGGATAAATGTTTATGGAGTGGAGGAGTGAACGAATGAATGAATGTGTCTGCTGAGCTCTAGGCTCAGGGCAGCTGTGCTCCAGGGTCCTACAGGTCTCTGAATGCAACATGCCCCAAACTGAGCCCATCGACTTCTCCCTCTGGCAACTGACTCCCCGCTAGTCGCTAGTCCTTAGCAACCTCGTCAACGACCCTTCTCTGACTTTGTGGTGGGAGCTCCATCCACCTCCAGGGACTGGAGCCAGGACCATGCACATCTGTTTTCTTCCCACAGAAATTCTCCTGGGCAGTCAATCCCACCACCAGAATGGCTCTTGCCTTGTTCTCCCTTCTTTGCCTGCACACTGCTGCTGACCTCTCTATCTCTCCCTGGCTCTCACCTGGCCATCTGCCACAGCCCCTCATCCCGACCCCAGTAATCATGTCTACATGGCTTCTCTTTCCTCCAGGGTAAAGTCAAAACTCTTTACGGAGGCTTACCAGGGGTCCATCCCCAATCCAGCCATCTCTCCATCTCTCTTCCCTCCTACCACTTTCATCCTTTCCCGGAGCAACCTGATGAGTTCTTTCCTACCTCTGTGCCTCTTGCATGCCCTTTGTTTTGTCTGGAAGCTTTCCCAACCCCCTCGCCTCCCTAAGTCATTCATCAAGCCTTAATGTAAACAACATTTTCCCCAGGAAGACTTCCTTCACTCCCCAAGTCCCTATTAGGCACCTCAGACATAAACTCCCAAAGCTTCCTACACTTTGCCCAACATAACCTTTCTCGTGCTGTATTTAACTCTTCCTCTCAATGAACGGTTGAGAGCAGCAACGTGAAAGCAGAAACAAAGTCTGCTTGTTCATGGACATTCCTCCAAAGTCTAGCAAAAATGAAGTCCTTACTCAAGAAATGGTTAATATTCGGTAAGCAAATAGATGAACGGATTTTTGCTTTTGTTTTTGTTACTGCAGATGCTGATTTAAACTTTGGGGCCAGACAGGACATCCAGTTCTTCGTTCCCTGAAAGTCAGGAAGAAGGGGAGAAGCCCCACCACAGACAGCTGCTCTCTAACCCTGCCCAGCAGCTGGCTGACCCAGAGTGGGCTCCTCAGAGGGAAGCCTGCTGGGTTGGGCCTTTCCAGGGGTGCTTTTCATCTGATTGTCTTTCCAAGTCACACCCAACTTCCCCATCAGTCATGAGTTTTTCCAAGACTTACAGGAACCTACCCTAAAGAGCAAAGGAAGTTCTCTGTTTCTAAGTGCTACCTTCAAAATATTTTCAGAGTTCCAGAGTTAAAGGTCCCAGAACTGGAACTCTGGATTGTGTCAATTCCCTGTGGAGATGCTGCTGGGCTGGGGCTCAGGATGGTTATCCACCGCCCCTCCCCTCCAAGCCAAGATCGAAAAAAGAGCGGTGGTGTTTGGTAGTAATGCAGAGTTGGGGCTCCAAAGTCTCTGGTAGGCTGAGTCAGCTTCAAAGGAACCCAGCACCCTGGTGAAGTTGGAAGGTAGCTAAGTGAACTGGGTTCATGTGATGGATTGGAGTCTTGATCAGCAAATAATCACTCCCTTCTCCCCTCCCCCACCACCTCAGGGCTGTGTGTACTTCTTGCCTCCCTGCCTTTGGACTTGGCCACATGATGTGTGTTGGCCACTGCAGTGTGAGCAGACATGATGCAAGCAGAGGCATGAAGTATGCATCTGTGGTTCTTCCCTCTTACGCTCCCTTCATTCGCAGTGAGAATATGCCTTAGGTCACCATTGCTCCTTCAGCTTGGTCCCCGGAATAGAAGTTTTGGACATGATTACTTTCAGACGGTTGTGAGATATCTAAGCAGAGATGTGTATGATTGGGGGCTTGGGGGTGGTCTGGGCTAAAGGTCTCCACTGGCACGATCAGCAGATGCATGGCATTTAAAGACTTGAGGTAGATGAGTTCACCAAAGTGTGGATATGGATGGAAAAGAAGTCCTCCAATATGTAGCAGTCAGAGAGATGAGAAGGAACCAGCAAGGAAACAGAGATGGAGTGGCTGGAAAAGGCAGGCAGACAACCAGGACAGTGAGGGATCCTGGGAGCCAAGCAGAGAGAGAGCTCAGAGTTGGACAGAGTGATCGGTGTGTCCAAAGCTGCTGGTAGGGCACTGAGTTGACATGCAGAATTCAAAGTGATTTAGTGACAGGGTTGCTGTCGATGTCCTTGAGAAGAATATATTCCATAAAATCCTGAGGGCAGAAACATCAACAGAACAGTTTCAGGAGAGAATAATAGCACAGGCATTTGCAAGTGTAGACAATTCTTAACAAAGTGCTGCTCCAAAATGAAGAAAAGAAATGGGGCTGTAGCAGGAGGAGGAAGTGGAATTTAGAGACATATTTTTTAAACAAGTTTGAATGCTAATGGGAATGATCTAAGAGAGAGAAGGAATTGATTCAGATGGAGGAGTGATAGGGGCGCTTGGGTGGCTCAGTTTGTCTGACTCTTGGTTTTGGCTGAGGTCACGATCCCAGGGTCATGAGATCGAGCCCTATGACAGGCTCTGCACTCAGCGTGGAGTCTGCTTGGGATTCTCTCTCACTCCCCCTGCCTCTCTCCCTGCTCATGCTCTAAATAAATAAATAAATAAATAAATAAATAAATAAATAAATAAAATCTTTAAAAAGTAATTGAAAAAAAGATGAAGGAGTGATGTGGTTCATCCACTGTAACTAGGAGAAGTTTGAGTGTGTGGGCTTACATGTAGGACTTAGTCAGATACAGTAGTGGGAGCTTGCACACATTCTCTTCCAGTTGTACCAACTTTTTTCGATAAAACAGGAAGTCAGGTCATCAACAGAGAATGAGTATATGTGAGGCGAAGAAGAAAGTATGACAGAGTCATCCAGGAGGGTTGAAGAATGAATGGACCAAGGATGTGTAGCTTGCATGCTGGTTAGCAGTGACTCTTGTGAGCACTTTTACTTACTATCTAATAAAGCCTCACAACAGACACATGAAGTAGGGCCTATTATTTGCCTCATTTACAGATGAGGAAATGGAAACACAGAGTGGTCAAGAAACTTGTCCAAAGTCACACAGCAAGAAAGTGATGGAACCAGGATTTGAACAGGGGACATCTGGCTCTGGACTCAAATACTTAATCATTAGATTAGGCTGACCCAGTTAAACATATGAAAACCTGTCACAGAGCTGAACTAAATGAAATAAAGTTTGAATTAACATTTGTGGTACAGCCACCATGTGCCAAGCTCTGTACTAGATGCCTTCATAAGTCTCTGCAGTCATGGTTATTATCGACCTCATTTTACTGCTTGAGGACATCAAGGCCCAGAGAAATTCAGTTGTTTGTGAAAAGCTGCAGAGCTAAGGAAGAGGAAGATCTGCGTTTTGAACCGATGTCAGTCTGATTCCTAATCCCATACCCTGTACACAATGCCAAAGAACCATTATATCATGTGAGTGGGTCTACCCAGCTAAAGCTAACTTAGTAGCTAAGAGCATCAGAGCCCTCCCCACACGAGGCTTTAGCCCGAGCTGGTGGAGAATTTACTATTTGGTCCTAATAGCAGGGAGAATTTAAAAGAAGGAAACTTTGGAGAGGGGGTGGAATGCAGGTTGTCTTATTGACCATTTTTGGATGCTTGATCCATTCAGTTGGGAGGAAGGCTTGGAGGTATATGGTGGGACTCTTGGCATTTTGTATTTCTTTTTCTTTCCATCAAAGCTATAGCCTTATATCAGGAGAGCACTTATTCTACTTATATGAGCATTTCCAGAAACGGTTTTCTCAAGAAAGAGTGCTCATAATGCATCATCTATACCAAACAGCCACCCACTTCCTCAAATGCAAGGAAGCAGACAGTTAAAAAAAAAAAAAAAGCCGAGGCGCAGTTGTTTATCACGACCTCGCCTCAGTGAGGCCTGAGATTCTTTCGAACAGGAGCTCTGCTTCTCATGACGCAGAGTGAAGTTATCAACTGGGATATTTCTGGTAAAACTGAAAGCAAGAAAAAGCAAGGTGCACACTTCAGGAAGTACCAGCCCCCGTGGGACTGTTGGAGGCCTTGGGGGGACTTGGGTGCCATTCCCCAGTGACAGACAGATGGATGGACCTTCCTTCTGAAAGAAAGGAGGACACATGCTGGCAAATCAACCTCAAACCCAAGATCACTTGTGAAGAAATCATAAAGGGGAACATACACACAAAACCTAGAGGGAAAGAGCGAAAAAGCGAGAAGGGCAGGAATCGAGGCAGACCTGTCGCTTCAGCAGCTACTCACCTGAAGTGGGAGCAAAATGTCCCTGAAGTTGCCGAGGAACTGGGATTTCAACCTGAAAGTGGAGCCTGGGAAAATAGGTATGGTCAATGTCTTTTTGTTTCCCTTGAGCTTCTTATACTTGAGCACCCACCATTTGCATGTTGGTCTGCAGGGAGCTTTGTCTACTTAAAAATGGATCTCTCAGCAAATGTGAGTTTGGGGAAAATTTGCATTCAGGTTGATATGTTGGATCAAAGTTCCCAGACCCTGGGAGGGGATTCTTTTCTGTTTGGAGGTAGCGTTGGAATGGAGCTCTCTAGTGTGAGGCCACGATGGTGTACTTCAGATGGGCTAAAGCTACAGATCACACACAAAACAGAGTTTTTCTCTCTTTTTCATGAAAGGATAATTTCCCTCCTGTTTGGACACTTGTCCATAATTTGAGAGGTTTTTCATAGGAGCACAGAGAGCAGAGTCTTTTTGAAGTGCTTGATCTGTGAAGAAACTCAAGGGGTCCTGCTGGTGAGGCAGAAGGAGCAAAAAGTAAACAGTGAGGACCAGGCAGGAACATAGAGACAGTTGAAAGTATAATAGAGACACTTTTCGTTAAATGGACAGAATGGGAAAGAATTCTTAGTGAAGTTGTTAAAGAGAAATGCATTATAAGTTAATTAAGGGATGATGGAATGTTTTCTGAGATATTCTGGCCTTTAATCCAAAGCTCTTCTTATTAATGTTAATAGTGACACATTGATCTTAATCTGCTATATAACTGTCATCATAAGTTTCATTATATGGGGTTCTTCTGTTATTAATCGATCACAGTAATTTGGGGGAGAGCAGTTGGGCTGAAAGTGATTTCCCTGTGCTTTACACTCACACCTGCACAGTGAGCTAACTTCCTTGACATTAGGTAAGTGTGGGGGGGGGTGTTTCTCATGGCTTGGAAAAGTTTTGCTTGGAACAAGGTTTAGATGTGGTCTTCTACTGGGGGTTAATGTGTTCCTAAAATAAGTGGTCCACTGCAAAGCCACACAATGAAGAGTTAATGATGTAGGTCTGAGAAGAGATTTGAAAAAAAAAAAATCGAGAGTAATCAGAGAAGCCATTAATCTTGGTGTCCAGGGAGGATTTGTGGTCCCTAATCACACTAGGAATCACTGCATGCTGAGGTCGGTTCCAAGAATAGGTAGTGTGCATACCTCTTACATAAGCAAGAGTTTTTTCTCCCAATTACTATTGATACCAGTGTACTTGGCAAATGCTCATTTTATTATATGTCATAAAAATTAGTTTTTAGAAGTAAAACTTCTATGGTTTTGTTCCTTTTTAAGTGTCCTGCTTCTATCTGCATGGGGTCATTCTAACCTCTCACCATCTGTGTTTGAACAGGTCTTACTCTCCTCTTTAAAAATAGGAAACATGAGATTAATGATTAAATGATTAATTGATTAAATGGTTAAATGATTTTTCCCCCCAGGGATATAGGAAATGACCACATTAGAGCTCAGGTCTGCATGTGCTCAGACCTGGGGTTAGGTTGGGTAAATTTCATGATTTTATCAATGTTTATTAAATCATGGTCCCGTGGATAGCCTATATGAGAGTCACCTCAAGTACTTGCTAAAAATGCAGGTTCCTGGGCATTTTGCTGAATTGTGAAATTAGAATATCTGGATGGGGGCTCATGTGCCTGCAATTTAACAAGCACCCCTCCCTCCATCCCATCTGATGAAGAAGTCCTGCTGTAGGGGCTATAGTCTATGTTAGTGGACTCGAAGAGCTACTATGCATCTAGCATAGAGCACAGTGTCTGGTCCTAGTGGACACACAATAAACGTTTGTTGACTAAATGAATGATTGACTATAAGTGGATGATATAGTTTAGTATTATTTAAAGAAAAAATAATAATTACATCATGAAATATAAAGAAGCCCTTCTCACTATCCATTGTCATTTACAAGTTTGTCACCCCAAGAGATTGGATGCCGCCAGACTATCTTTCATGAGTGTCACACTGATGAGAATTCAGATCACAAGCTGAGTTCTCCTAGGAGAAAGAGTCACTGACTCAGCCACAGGACCACTGGTCCCCTCTCCAGCATCCTTTGTCTAGGTGCGACTGTAAGAACTGGCTTAACGGTATAGCAAAGAATCCCACAGCTATTAAGAAGACGCGTGGAACTGGGAGTCATGTCAGGGAAGTCAAGGACCAGCCTGCGTAGTGAGGAGTAGATCAGGGTTTCTCAACCTGGACACTATTGATATTTGGGGCTGGATAATTCTTAGTGATGGGGACTCTCCTGTGCATTAGAGGATGTTAGCAGCATCCTTGGCCTCTACCCATTAGACAACGGTAGCACTCTCCTACTACCACCAGTTATGACAGCCAAAAATGTCTCCTGACATTGTCAGATGTCTGGGTAGAGACATCTGCCCTAACTGAGAACCACTGGAGTAGATGATCATCCCAAATAGTGGAACCCAAGTATTACCTCACGATTCACTGCTTGGGTCAATTTTCAAGAGACTCTTGGTAAGCTATAACTTCAGGGGGATGAGCAGTAGCCTAGGATGGATACCAGAACCAGCACTTGCATAGGGAACTAGCAAGGCTCTGACACAGGAGCGGATCCCAGCTATTTCTTTTTGCCAGCTGTGTTCCCAGTTTCCCGTAAATCTTGTGAGTGAGGAGCCTGGGCTGGAGTGAAAGTGAAAGTCTGTGAGAGTGGGGGAGGGGATCCCCACTGCACTTCCATCTCAGAGAGCTGAGGGTGGGGGGGGTGGGAGCATGGCAACTGGCTGGCAGGGCTGACCCGAAGACCACCAGCATGGGCGCACCAGTGCTGGGGGAATGTAACCAGGCCAGCCTGCATCTGCCTGGTGATCCTAGTGGACCACCCTAGAGCAAAGGGGAATGGAGAGCAAACAGATTTGACTTCAGGTGGAGCCCAGAGCATGCATTTCTTTGATCCTTTATCATCTTCCATTTAGTCCAACAATGAAAACCACGACAGCCTTCCACTGCTTTCATGCTGTCAGTCAAATCTCCTTTTCCACATATTCGTCCTTCTCACTGAATCGTAAGCTTCAGAGGGCAGGTTCCAGGACACAGCATCTTCTCTTGCACACAGTCCCGGGGGAGTCTGGCACATCCAGCACCCAGCGTGCAGAGGGCATTGACCGTCCAGAGAAAGCCTCCTTCTGACCCGTGGGTTGGGAGCATTTAGTGGGAAGATTACCTGTGAATTTCTGGACCACCTGTATTGCCTTCAGTCTCGGGTCCATCTGATTTTGTTCTCAGTTCCCCCAAGTCCAAATGGGAAGCAGACCCTAGAGAGCATATGGACTCTGAGACTCATAATGAGAGGAACTGTGGACATGGTGTTTTAACGTTTCTTTTCCCCTCTGAAATTTAATGTTGAAATCAGAAACAATTGAGAAAGAAAATTTCATTATTCTAGTGTCCCAAGGAGTAAAGGGTATAATGACAATGGTGGGGCTTCTTTTGCCTACTTGATTTTTGTTTTCTGTTTGATAAATCGTTATTTGTCTGATACACTTTGTCTAGTTTGGCTCTTTAGAAAATCACAGTAGAGGGAATGAAAACGTTTGTTCCTTAAGACTGTAGTTAACTAGACCCAATCCATAAAACCTAAGGTTTTATGCAACGAAGGTTATTATTCTTGTTAAAAGAAGTCAGATTTGAAAATATAGTTTTAGATAAATAGATGCATCAATAGATGCAGAGATACACAGAGATAGAATTCATATATAAAGCAGTCCTATGAGTCAATAAAAATGATAAAAGGAAATAAACAACATGAATAGGAATTTTACAGAAGAGGAATGATACCACCAGTAAACATATGGAAATATGCTTAATTGCAATAATCAGGAAATGTAAGTTAAAAGCATGACAAACTTGTCACCCACCAAACTGGCTAAAATGAAAGTTTGGCAATACCATGTGTTCTTGAGGACATGAACCAAAAGCAACTGTCTCGTACACTGAAGACACAACCATTTTTGAAAAACAACTTAGTGAAATTGATGATGCACCAACCCTCCCAAGCAGCCATTTCACTGCGGAGCTGGTCCCTCTGGAGAAGCTCCTGTGCATGGGAATCAGAAGAGACACGGAGGTTCCAGAGTAGCATTGCTCATAACAACAGGGGACAGGAAGCAAGCCAAATGCCCATCAGCAATAGGTGGAGAAAGAAACTGTAGTATTTTCATTAAATGGAATGCTGCATAAGACCAAAAAGAAATTGTAGTTACATAGTAAAATGAGATTGAATAGCAAACACTTAAACTTCGGCGGAAAGGGAAAGGCGCAGAAGAGCAGAATGGGTGTCATTATATTAAGGTTAAAAACTCTATCTGTTCACGGCCACTACTGTAAGGAACAGCGAGGAGCTGACTAATATAAAACTCAGGGTGATGGTTACTTCCAGAGGGAAAACAAGGGAAATGCATTTGGGAAGCTTCAAAGGTGCCTAAGTACAGTGGTAGGTACATGAGAGTTTATTGTTTAAGTAAAATGAACAAAGAAATGAACATGTGCATAAACCCTCAAAAATCTGGAAGGATGGACACGATTTGTTAGCAGTAGTTAACTATGGGTGAAGGATTTATGGGTGCGTTATGCCCACACACATATGCATTATTATTATTATTAATTATTAGTAGTGTACTCCTCAATCCCCACCACCTATTTCACCCATTCCCCCAACCCTCCTCCCCTCTGGTAACCATCAGTTAGTTCTCTATCGTTAAGTCTGTTTCTTGATTTGTATCTATTTCTCTCCTATTTTTTCCCTTCGCTTGTTTGTTTTTTCTTAACTTCCATGTATGAGTGACATCATATACTTGTCTTCTCTGACTGACTTATTTCACTTAGTGTTAGACATTTTACCGCCATCCAAGTTGTTGCAAATACTGAGGTTTCGTTCTGTTTTATGGCTGAATAATATTCCATTGTATGTATGGGATATATATATATATCTCTCCAGAAGTGCGATTACTGGATCGTAGGGTAGTTCTATTTTTAACTTTTTGAGGAACCTCCATACTGTTTTCCACAGTGGCTACAACAGTTTGTATTCCCACCAACAGTGTAAGAGTGCTCCTTTTTCTCCACATCCTTGCCCCCACTTGTTTGTGTTTTTTATTTTAGCCATTCTGACAGGTGTGAGGTGATATCTCATTGTAGTTTTGATTTGCATTTTCCTGATGCTGAGGGATGTTGAGCATCTTTTTATGTGTCTGTTGGCCTCTGTATGTCTGTTTCAGAAAATTGTCTGTTCATGTCTTTTGCCCATTTTTAAATTGGATTATTTGTTTTTTGGGTGTTGAGTTTTATAAGTTCTTTACATATTTTGGATCCTAACCCTGTTTTAGATATGTCATTTGTAAATGTCTTCTCCCATTCTGTAGGTTGCCTTTTAGTTTTGCTGATTGTTTCCTTCACTGTGCAGATTTTTATTTTGATGAAGTTCCAATAGTTTATTTTTGCTTTTGTTTCCCTTGCCTCAGGAGACCTATCTAGAAAGAAGTTGTCATGGCAATGTCATATTTGAACCTATGTCAAATAGGTTACTGCCTGTGTTCTCTTCTAGGATTTTTATGGTTTCAGGGCTCACATTTAGGTCTTTAATCCATTTTAAATTTATTTTTGTGTATGGTGTAAGAAGGTGGTCCAGTTTTATTCTTTTGCATATGGCTGTCCTGTTTTCTAAAACCATCTGTTGAAGAGACTATTTCTCATTGGATATTCTTTCCTACTTTGTCAAAGATTAATTGGCCATATAATGGTGGGTTTATTTCTGGAATTTCTGTTCTGTTCCACTGATCTGTGTGTCTGTTTTTGTGCCAGTACCCATACTGTTTTGATTATTACAGCTTTGTAATATAACTTGAAGTCTGGAATTATGATGCCTCTGGCTTTTTTTCTTTTTCAAGACTGCTTTGGCTATACAGGGACTTTTGTGGTTCCAAACAAATTTTAGGATTCTTTGTTCTTGTTCTGTGAAAAATGCTGTTGGTATTTTGATAGGGATTGTATTATTATTTTATGAATATTTTCCAGGCTTCTTATGATGAACAAGTATTATGTTATTAAAAATACTTAAAACTAAGGGCACCAGGGTAGGTCAGTCAATTCAATGTCTGCCTTAGGCTCAGGTCATGATCCCAGGGTCCTGGAATTGGGCCCTGAGTTGGGCTCCCTGCTCAGCAGGGGAGTCTGCTTCTGCTTCTTCTTACCCCTACTTGTGCTCTCTTGCTCACTTACTGTCCCTGTCAAATAAATAAGTAAAATCTTTAAAAAAAAATACTTAAAGCTAAAACAATTCCAAAGTGCTTGGTCAAGCATGTTGGCATAAGATATTACAGGGAACACATGCCCTTTGGTGATCTGCAGCCAGCTGCAAAACCTTCATCTGACTGCAGAGGTTGGAGCAAGCCAGGACCCACAGCTGATTATCTGTAGAATTTCTGCCCCTCTAGACCCAGGATGGAGGGTTTTCTTGGAAGAGCTACCTGGCCCCAAAGTCACCAGGCCTCCCCATTTGAGCATATTTCTCATTTTATATGAACACAGAAATGCTGGTTCCCTAGATTGGGAATCCCAAGACCATGAAGCCCGCGGTGAGCTGGTTTGTTTGGCATTCAACTTTGCTTTCTTTCTTTTATTTTTAAATGATTCTATTTATTTATTTGTTAATATCATTAAATGATATTATTATTTCTTTGAGAGAAAGACAGAGAGAGCTCAAGCAGGGAGAGAGGCAGAGGGAGAGCAAGAAGCAGGCTCCCCGCTGAGCATGGAGCTTGACACGGGGCTTGATCCCAGGACCCTGGGATCATGACCTGAGCTGAAGGCAGACGCTTAACTGACTGAGCCACCCAGGCGCCCTGGTTTATTCCTCGTTTGAGTAAAAATGCCTACCCTGTGTTGTCATCGACTTACCTTTAGGCATCAATTAAATTCTTTCCACAGGGTGCATATCTCTTGCTGCCCAGGCCGAGAGCCTCCTGGCCATTTGGGGAAGAGAGACTGATGCTATTCTAAACAGCAGCGGAGTGAGGGGCAACTCGAGTGGTGACGGGGAGTCAAAATCTTGTTTTCTGCTCACTCATTGACAAAGTCCTCCCTGCAGAGGACAGGCAAGGTCGATTTAGATTCTGGACTTTGTGTTAGACTGGGAACCAAGGTATACTTGGATGGGCAGAGGTGAGCTCAGTGGCTTGGTGCATGTATCTCGGAAAACGGGTCTCGAGTGAGATACCCCAAGGTCCTCGCATGGTATACACAGCCATGTGTCTTCTAGTCACGGTACTACTGCTGTCTCTGGCTCACCATTTATAAAGCAGATGCTTTATAACTCCAGCAGATGCTGGAGTGTGGTCCTTTGGGTAAGGAACGTGCGTTATGGGGTTTTGGAAAGATCCTGGGAATGATTGAGAAGAATAAGCTGGTGATGATGACCCTTCACACACAAGATGCTTGAAGGGAAAAAAGTATAACCTCTCGTGAAGCAGTCCCGTGGTTGGCTAACTGGATGCAAGAGAAGGGAGTGTGTGAAGAGCTGACGTGCAGCCCCGGCTGTGGCCACAGCGATTAAGGCCCACTGGCAAGGCTGATGAACCGGGGGCAACACCAGGGGCATCCATGGGGAAGCACAGGCCAATCGAGGGATTCCTTCCAGGGGATGGTATGTAAATTTTGTAGAGTTCCCAGACAGGAACTGAGATATGGAAGTTACAAAAAGAGAAAATCATTTACATTTCTTGTTTTATGCTTTACTTGTCACCATGTTTCTCCTTGAAACTTTTTTCCTTTGATCGTTTTCTAAAAAACCAAATATCACTTTACAAAAAAAAAATTACACCCATAGGTCTGGTAGCCAAATATAAAGACAGTCTTGCTCTCTACTTCTGCAGGGCTTACAGGCTAGTGGGGCACAGACAAGGAGACAATTATAAGACAAGTCTTATAGACTGTGTTGAGAATAGCCAGGGGAGGGTGCCGATGAAGAGGAATTCTGGTCCAGCCACCTCCCCCATCTCTGCCATTCTCTTCTTTAAGATATAGACATGTGCTTTCTTTAGTGAGTCCCAGCCTTGGCATCTTTCTCAGGCTGGCTTTCCTGCACTTAGTTTCTGTTTCTTTGGAGAAGAAAAAAGCTTTGAAATTTTGTATAGCTCCTCCCGGTGAAGGGATTAAACGCAAAGTCCTTAGGATCTGGCCCTGCTCACCTGCCCACTTGACCCTGCCATCTCTGCTTCCCGAGGCAAACACACAGTCATACTCCAGACCTCAGTCATATCTGACCTTTCTCAGCTCCCTGCTCTTTCTCATCTGCCTGGAGCCCTCCCTACTCAGGGCTCCCTTTCTCCCAATTCCTACCCATGCTTTGGTTACAGCGTTGACATTTTGCCCTCTCGGAGACTCTAAGTCTTTCAGTCACTGGAAGGAGAGTAAAAGAATCCTTTCTCAAGCTGCTTAAACAGAGAGGCTTATAGATTAGAGACTGTGGACTTCCTCTGAGGTGAGCTCCATGAACGTTCCTGAACTTGCCTATATGCGTCAACTCCACCAACTTATGGTTTTTGAACCACAGAAATTTGTCCTACTCTGAAATATGCAAAACCAGTGCTCTAGGCCCTCCCTGGAGAGAACAAACTTGAATCGCTTGTAAAAATTGTCTAAGGGACGAATTGCTCATTGGCTTTTCTCGATAGGAGTGTAGGCGGGTGTGTGGTAGAGAAAAGAATTCATGTGTAAGACCCTTCTGCTAATTCTTAGTGAATCCCAGGACAAATTGCTTAGTTTTCAAATAGGATAATAATACATATGTTGAGAGGAAAAAATATTTCGCACACATAGACCATGTTTAGGTGATCAGCAAACACCTGTTTCCTTTCTCTATAGATAATCTCATTTCCAACTCAGATCAAACTGGACACTGTACTTGGACGACATGACCTTTGCATCCTCACAGAACGGGCTCACTGAGTTATGCTTCCATATTGTACGCTCGGTTTTTATCTTTACTGCAAGTAATGACTTCATGAAATTTGCCCCTGATTTGTGTCGTAAAATGAGAACAAGGACTGGACAATGCCATTGCCACCTACGTGAAACTCTGTGTGAGAAAACTCACTGGGAATTCAGCACCCGGAAATACTTTGCCTCCTTGGAGGGACTGGTGCGCTTTCTCCTTTCTGCACAGTTGTGCAAGTTATTGTGTTTCTCTTTTTGTCTTGGCTGCCAGGAAGCTCAGACCTAAGTTGAAGCTCGATCACAGCTTTTGCCTATTCACTTCACACACGTATATTTCCTTTGTCTTTGATATAAATTTATGTGATCATTGCAAATGAGTTTTCTCTTTGACTATGAAAAGCCAATTAAGTCTTTGAGGAAGGGGGGGTAATTATAGGCAATATATTAGCACACAATTCCTCAGATATGCTGTGGCTAGGTTTCCTACTTATTAATAGCAACTGGGCATGACAATTTTTTAAACAATGGTGTCCAAAGAATGCCAAAGCTGAGGATGAGGTTTTTTTTTTAGTTTATAAATGCAAATGCAATTCTACAACCACTTATATTCTTTCCCTGGAGTTGTAGGAAGTGATGGTATCCTCAGTACATTGGGGCCAGTCACTTCTGTCATTCATTCATAAAACGTTTATTTGCTGACTTCGATAGGATAGGTCCTTTTCAGGGAGCCTTCTCAATGTTGTGCTCCTCACGCTGATAGCACACGCTCCCCCACACCTCCATCTTTCTGAAAAAAAGTGTTTTCAAACGTTGGTGCCACCGCATTTTCTCCATAAGCTGTGAGGTGTCAGTCACCAGGACTGTGACTGACTCAGGTCACAGCTGCTTCACTTCCTTGCTTCCTCCTGATGCTACCTGCCCACCCCCCAAATGTGAGCACACAGACCTTAGCTAGTTCCAGATGGGGCTGATGCTTCTCTACTGCTCGACCCTGGCCTGTGGCTTCTGAACCATTCGTGTGCTTCCTTGTTGGTTTGGGAATTTCAAAGTGAAAGAGGAAGTGCTACGGTATAAAGATTTTAAGGCTAAGTAGAATTCTTTTAATATTTTAAGAGAAGCCAGCTGTAGATGTGGTACAGTAGTTTGAAAGCTAGCTTTGGAGTCAGACTGCCTAAGTTTGATCCCACCACCACTAATCGCTTGCTATGGGACTTTGATCCTCAGTTTCTTCATCTGTAAAATGGGCACAATCACAGGGCTAACCAATACGGTTATTGTGAGGATTAAAGGACATGATCTTTGTAAAACGCTTAGCGTAATAGCAAGCATTGGTGTGTGCTGCATAAATATCACTTGTCATCATCACTGCATGGGCATGACGACACTGTAGATACGATATCAACTCCTTCTTTTTTTAAAAGATTTTATTCTGTTTTATTTATTTGAGAGAGAGATGAGATAGAGAGAGCATGAGAGGGGGGAGGGTCAGAGGGAGAAGCAGACTCCCTGATGAGCAGGGAGCCCGATGTGGGGCTCGATCCCGGGACTCCAGGATCATGACCTGAGCTGAAGGCAGTCGCTTAACCAACTGAGCCACTCAGGCGCCCCATGATATCAACTCCTTCTAGCAAGTCAGAGCTGAAAGTCCCGGCCAGCGGTGCTAGCGTTTTGTTTGTCTTGGTCCAGTTAAGTTCTTCTGTCTTTTCTTTAGACAAATGGTCTTTGTAACATCTGCTGATCCACTTTCCTGCCCAGTGTCCGTCCCTGTCCCACAGCAATGGAGCTGGGCTGTTGCTGACTGGCATCTCTTGTTTCTTACTCCTTTTAGCTCCAATCTTTGAAGGTGCAGTCCTTCCTTATGTTTATACGGCTTCTTTTTTCCGTTTTCTTTCTTCTTGCTTTTCTTTTTTGTTGTTTTTTTTTTAAGATTTTATTTATTTATTTTAGAGAGAGAGAGAGAGAGAGAGAGAGAGTGTGAGTGGGGGGAGGGGCAGAGGGAGAGAGAGAAGGTCAAGCAGACTCCAAGCCGAGCATGGAGGCTGACACGGGACTCGATCCCAAGACCCCCGGGATCACGACCTGAGCTGAAATCAAGAGCCGGCTGCTTAACTGACTGAGCCACCCAGGTGCCTCTCTTTTTGCCTTTCTTCCTTTCTTTTTCTCTCCGTCTTTCTTTCTTTCCTTCCTTCCTTCCTTCCTTCTTTCTTTCTTTCATTCTTTCTTTCTTTCTTTTGCCATTTCTTTCCTAAATCAGTAAAGTACCTGAGTTATAACCTTCCAGAAAGCCTAATGGGGAGCTTGTGCTAAGTTCCCTGCAGAATGCCTGTGGGAGAAACGTCGCCGTCTCCGTGTTGTTGTGAGAGGAGAAGTTCCTCAGACTTCCCTTACTTTGGGGAGGAAAAGAGTGACTCTGGGCTGTGTACGGCCTGGAAGACCCTCCCCCGTTATTGAGGAACCACTTCCTCCCGAGGTGCTAGCCTCTCCCTCTGTCCCATGTACTTCTGGCCACTGAAGTGAGGTTGTAAGTTGTTTGTTTGGGCCTCACTGGAGTCGACGTTCAATGGTGATCACTTACATGGGGCTCACAGCCACAGCAGGCTGGTTTTTCCGGTTTACTGTAAGAATTTTACTCTTGTGCCTACCATTCATTTTTAGATCATTATTGTTTGATGTAATTATGAGGGAACAGCAGGCCCCTCAAAGTGAGGCTCCTATTTTCCCTTGGCCTCAATTCTGCTGTTGTGAGTGTATTCCTTCCCCTCTGATATCCTTCTGCATTGTATCCTACGTGCTCGGTTAGTTAGAACCCAGAAACCCATTTTGCTGGTGGGTGAAAAAAAATCTCACCATGCCCACCACCCAGAGTTGTGATGATAAAAGGGACAGAGTATAGTTGTCACCTTCTCGGCGAAGGCCCATTGTGCTATGTCCTGCCACCGACCTGCCCTCTCTTCATTCGGCGCCGACCTCCCGGTGCGCCGTTCTGAATTCTCCCACTCAGTGAGGGTGACCAGCTGTCCTGATTTGCCTGGAACTCGGGGGTTTGTGAGCTCTGAGACTCTCATTGTGAAAAACCAGGAAAGTCACCCTGCTCCTAGTGCTCAGTCTGAGAAAATAAGGTATTTTGAGAACATTGTGAGAGGCGCTCTGTGTATCTATAGAACTGAATTTCGGTGAGGTCACACAGTTTAGGGTAAAAATGAAACAATAGGAACATTTCTTTAAACCTTGAATTGTCCTTTTTTTTCAGTGCCCATGGTTGGAAGAAGTCCTTACAAATTCTTTCTTCAGCCTACCTGCATCTGCTACACTAGCTTCCTCTACCCGCTTTTATGAAATTTTTTTTATTCTTGCTCATACTTTCTCTGGAAGGATTGGGAGCCTCACCTGTCAGCCATACGGTAGGGTACTTCCTTCCAGAATCACACACAAAAACAATCGCTGTCCTGTGGGATCTCTATATCTGCCCCCTAGGTTTGCCATTCTACTTTCTGGATTTTCTTTTTGACTCTACTTCCCTCACCCCCAACACCATGGCCACCACCCATCTCCTCCTGGAAGCCTTCCTGAATTGCCCAAGTGGATTAGTCCCTCCTGTTCTATGAAATTGCACCACTTTGCTCATTTTCCTTCTATTCTGGTTGACATATTTATTGGACGACTGCTATGTGCTGGGCACTTTACTAGGCTAAGGATATAAGAAGATGAAAAAGACTAAGATCTTGACCTCAAATAGCTCACAGTCTCAAGGGGGAGACAGAGGGAAGCAAGGTTCTCCCACTAAAGAGAATCAGAAGTTCCTAAGTGAAGTAACTGCGATTGTGAAATTTATTTTTTTCAAAGATTTTATTTATTTATTTGAGAGCTAGAGAGAGAGAGGGAGCATGAGCAGGGGGAGGGGGAGCGGCAGGCAGAGGGAGAAGCAAACTCCCCGCTGAGCAGGGAGCCTGATGCGGAACTCCATCCCAGGACCCTGGGATTATGCCCTGGGCCAAAGGCAGATGCTTAACCGACTGAGCCACCCAGGCGCCCGCGATTGTGAAATTTAAAACGTTTCTGTAACTAAAGCTTCCTTGCCCCACTTGAACCACAGCCCCTAAATATCTACAAGGGGCAAGTTTTCACTTGGTAATTCGTCTATTCTCTTCTAAGAAGAGACAAATCAAATTTCTGATCCCAGGCTGCTATTCTGATTGACCGCCCATAGAGGACGCCCGCAGACAGCGTAGTTGCATTTCTACCCCTAACATGGTTGTTTCTATTGTTACTCTCCAGAAAGCCCAGGGTTTAACCAGTCTCTAGGCAGCACAGTGTTGTCTTTATATCTTATCCTTCGGTGGCTTGAAATGCCCAGCATCATAATGAAAGCAAATGATAATTTAGTCCCTTTTGTGTCTTTACAGATAAAAAGTGAAGTTCCAGAAAAACATGTTTCTTGAAAGAGAAAAACCCCCCCACAAATTCCAGTTAACTAAGAAGCCAGACCTGAGTGTAGTTGGGGGTTTGGGGGGGGGGGAAGTTTTTAAAAACACACTCCTTGAAGTCAAATAAGCTGGATTTGATGTCCAGCTCAGTCCTTGGTCACCTGTTTGACTTTGGGCAAGTAGCTTTAATCTCCCTGTGCCTCAGGTTTTTCATCTGAAAAA
The DNA here is from genome assembly GCF_037043125.1 of Eumetopias jubatus. Taxonomy (NCBI): domain Eukaryota; kingdom Metazoa; phylum Chordata; class Mammalia; order Carnivora; family Otariidae; genus Eumetopias; species Eumetopias jubatus. Next base: position 53,943,896 of record NW_028274815.1, on the reverse strand, counting down.
TGGGGGCAGTAGTCCTGCCCACTTTATAGACCTGTTATAAGAATCGAATAATGTGTGTACACCTCACTTGGCAATGAACTGGTGTCTTTATTATTGGTAGTATCTCTCCTTTGACGGCCACATCCCCACTAATACTTTCTCCACCCAGCTCAGCTGCTCCTAGTCATAATTAAACTGTGTCACCCCTACAACTGTACCATCCCCGAAAGCCCACTTTTAGGCTTCCCGTGCTGTGGTGCCCAGCTCACCCACTTCAGTCAGTCATTCTCTGGCCTCAGTGAGCTACCATTCCGTTGGCTCTACCACTTTTTCACTGCTGAACAAACGCCCTTTGATCACCTGCTTCTCTCCCACAGTCATCACCACGGGGAATATCCCCTAACCCTGTTTAAACCCAGTGACCCCCCCCCCCCTTCTGGGTGCCTGTACCTAGGCAGCTGAATGTGGCTGAGGAGAATCAGACCACTGAGCCGCCTGGATTTACTTCAGTTTGTGATCAATCATATCGGCTGGACAGTCAACAGAGCCAGATAAGCCTACCATGCCTACCTAGTAAATTTACTTTCCTTTCCCCAAAAGCCTTTTTTTCTCTCTTCAAGTCTTTACCACCTCCTCCTGCCTTCACCCTCACTTTTATATTTCATAGAGGAAAAACACGGGCGGCTGTGTGAAAACCCCCTCCTTTTCCCATCACCCAGTGCTTTCAACCCTTAGACCTGGGCCACGGGGCCCCCATCTGGAGGTCTGGCCCTGCTCTGGTCCCGCTGCAGCTGTGTTCTCCTTCCTGGCGTGAGGCGCCTGGCCAAGGGGACATGCCCTGCTTGCTTCGACACCATGTGGGACCATAAAATTCCCTACACAATTGGCCAGAGCTGTTTCCAGACTCACACGCATGTTTTCCTGGGACCACCCCCCCCGGGTGGTTGATTGCAGGAAGTCCAGAGCCCAGCTAGCGTGTCCGGGCTGACGTGTCCCCAGGCACGTGTGTGAGGCCCCTCACTGTGAGAAACAGCTGGGTGCAGAGAGAAGGGGCGTGGACTGCAAGATAGGGCCTCCATTTGTGTTCTTGGTGGTGGACCCGGTCACGTCTTGTTCTGCAGTAACCTAATTAAACATCAGCGCGCACACCACTCCACCAAGAAAGTCGTCATCAAAATCGCTAACATTTGTACCTTCGCAAGCCAAGGGTGGACTCTGTTCTCTTCTCGCTTGGCTGCTCTGAAAGCTTTGACCTGGTCAGCCATTTTCTCCTGGCGATAATGTCAAGGCTTCCTTGACAGCACACTCCGTGGCTTCCCTTTGCCTCATTAGCCATTTTTCTGGGTCTTCGTGACGGAATCTCCTACTCCCCCGGAACTCTTAACTCTGAAGTGTCCCAGGCAGAACCAGCCACATCATTTGAGGTTCCCAGTGCAAAATGAAAACGTGGAACCTCTTGTGCCGAATATTAAGACTTTCAAGAGGGCGACGGCAGAGCATTAAACCAAGTGCAGGGACGGCATGAACTTGGGACCCAGGAGAACTGCACAGTCTGTATGACGAAGAAGCCAGCCCTGGTCCCAGGCTCAGTTCCCTTGTCTTGGCTCTCTCCTCACTAGCTGGGTGACCTTATCCCTTCTGTGGCTTTACATTCCTTCTGCCCTGTTTCATGCTAGCCCCACCTCTCTGGGGGGTTCTAGACTGCCCACTACCTTCCCCTGGAGGTCTCATGGGCTTCTCTCTCCCAACAAGCCTCTCTGGCCCTGCCCCTCCCCACGCAGTGCACCTGCCTTAGTAAAGGCTCCACCACTCACTACATTACAGAGACTCAACACCCATAGTTCTCTTCTGTCCATCTTCCTCTCTCTTACCTTGCATCTAATCCACTAGGAAAAACTTTTGGATTCATTACCAAGTAAGGCCCCCAATCTGATTACTCCCATCCCTCAGGTACTGGAAATCATGTCTTGCTGAGTCTACTGCGATCATTTGCTAACTAGCCTTCCTGCCTCCACTCTTGTCCCGTATCTTCTATTCTCTGCACTGCGGCCAGACTCCATATCTTCAACAGAGAACTCAGGTTATGTCGTGTCCTTTTGGAAACCTTCTGTATGCGTAGAATGAACTTCAGTCTGAGGACCCCTGCCTGTGGGATCTGAACCCCGCCCCTTTCTCCCCGCCCATCTGCCACTCCTTGGCTCTTCTCACACGGCCCTTCAGCCAAGCCCACCTTCTAGTTCCTTCAACACAGGTGCTCAAGGCTACTGCATGGCCTACTTGCTGCTCTCTCTGAAACACGCTTCCCTGGGTCTCCCTGTTGTCTTTCTTCCACCCCGTTCTGTTTCACTTCAAATACCAGCTCTCTGAAGAGCTCTTTCCTGACCACAGGATCTAATATGGTCTTCCTGCTCCAGTCTGCCTTTATCCCAATATCTGATTTTATTTTCTACATAACACTTTTATACCTGAAATGATATTTATTTGTTTGTGTGTCCGTGGCTTCCAACTGCCACTAGACTGTAAGCTTCCCAAAGGCAGAGCTTCATCTGTTTTGTTCCCTTTGACATTACCACTGCCAACAACAGTGCCTGACATACAGCTGCTGATCAAGGGATTTTTGTGGACTAGCTGGGGACTGGCCTGTGGCCCGCTGGTTTCTTCCATCCCAGTGAAATGAAAAAAGTCAGAGAGGCAGTTGTGACTTTCTTGTGGAGAAAGAGGTAGAATTTTTGGTTTCTGAAGCTAATTAGGACAGCATGTGGATGACAGAGCATTTGCCTATTCCCGAGAGAGATCACAGGGCTCACATTGCCGAGTAGGGTCACAAGGAATACTTCTTGCCCCTATAATCAATCTTCTTGATGACTGAGACTAAAGTGTGGCCAACGAATTCCTTCACCTCAGACTCAGGGGGCTGGGAGCCATGTTCACCAGCCTGCTTCCTTCCCTCTTCTCTTTAACTGGACACTGGCTCTCCTCTTTAGCCTCCAGGGAGCTCCTAACTCAGGCGCAAGGCAGCTTTACTCAGGAAATGTGAATATTAAAGTAATACATCTGTGTTGTCATACAGTCAGATAGTACAGTGGATGGCTGAGCTAGGGAGCAAGGACGAGCAAGGGAGAGGAGGAAAGATCGGAAGCCAGAGAGTAAGAGAGAGAGGTCCTAGTCTCCTGTAATACCCCCAGCTAGCACTTCGTGCCTCCTTCCAAGGAGCAGAATCATCAGTCCAGTGGTCTTCCATTCTAGTCATCTCTCTCCATGCACCCCCTGCTCCACCCTCCCTGCTCTACAAGTGGCCAGGATCCCCTCCTCAGGGCTGGCTGTGTGGACACGTGACCTGTGCTGTTGCACACGGCCCCATGCTCACAGAGTCCTGAGTGTGCTTTAGTGCTCTGCTCTTGCCGTCTTGAAAGTCAATATTTTTTTAAAAAAATATTTATTTGAGAGATGGAGAGCGAGCGAGAGGGGGAATGGGACAAAGGGAGAGGGAGAGAGAGAATCCCCAAGCAGACTCCCTGCTGAGCGAGGAACCCGACGTGGGGCTCTATCTCATGACCCTGAGATCATGACCTGAGCCAAAATCAAGAGTCAGACGCTTAACCAACTGGGCCGCCCAGGCACCCCAAAAGTCAGTCATTTTTGAACAAGGGGCCACACATTTTCATTCTGCACTGGACCCTGCAAATTATAGAGTTGACGGTCTTCCACTTTGTAATCTGGAAACTGGGTTCATCTTTGAGTCCACCCTTGAGCTCAGGGCCTCTTGCTCCTCCAAGTCGTGCCTATCAGTCTATTGGTTCTGCTTCCTGCCCGTATTGCAGATCTGCCCACTTGTCTTCTCTCCATTTCAGGCCCAGATGACACTGCAAACCTCCTAAGCACTGTCCAGCCTCTGGTTTTCACAACCTTTAACTCATTCCCTGTGAGCTCCCCAGTGCCTGCATGTGGCCCTAGTTCCAGTGATCACAGCAATCGCCCCACAGCTCACCAAAACCACGTGCGGGTGGCATCCAGCTCAGGGTGGAAGCTCCCCTTCACCTCCTCTAAATCACTGCTCCGCAAACATGGATGCTATTCGGAATTGCCCAGGGAGGTCTTAACAAATTTTGCTGCCTAGGTTCCCCTCCAGAGGTATTGACTGAAGTGGCAGAGGTGTGGTCTAGCTATTTGGGACCAATTATTACAAGCTCCTAAGGGACTAGCTACGCAGCAAAGATTAGGATCTACTGCCACGAGTGCTTCCAAAGGGCAGGGCCAGCAGGCGCTTCACCTGCTCGAAGCATGCACGGCCCATGGAGTGTCCTGGGAGCACTTGCTTTTGCAAGAACATTGCAGACTCAGAAATTGTAGGCCGCTTCTCTTTCCACGATTTTCACCTGTCCACAGTGTGTCTTCTATCCCCAAAGGGATTAAGGAATGCTTGTCCTCAGTCAGAGCCCAGAGAGGGTGTGGGACTCACTCATACCCACCTGGGTGAGTTGGGGTGCTGGCCTCATCCCAGCCAGTCTTCCCATTCCCAACTCGGGCCTAGCTGCTGCTCTGCCAGGGACTCTGGACAGAAACCACAGGGAATGGGCAAAGCCGGCAGAAACTCAGACCTGTAAATGGGGACCCGTTGTTAAGGGTGAAGGTGGAGGATACACAGCATGAATAAATATGGCTCAAGAGTCATATGGGCATTTGACACATTCTAGAAGACAGTAAGGGGCTTCAGATCCTTCAATTACCCCTGACATTTTTCCTTTCTGTTTCAAATGACTTCAGAGCAGCTTATGATTATACATTTAATACCCAACTAACATCTTTCTCAGGCCTGTATTTAGTGCCCTTCCTTTTGTGTCCTGGATCGGCTTCAGTATGTAAAAAAAATATGTGTGTGTGTGTGTGTGTGTGTGTGTGTGTGTGTACACATGTAGATTTTCAATGGGATCTGCAGTCTTATAAAGGCTAAAGCCATTGCTTTATGGTTCCAAGCACAGGAAAGCTTCTCAGTAAGGAACTCTGCGATCATTAGGTATAATGTGACCGGCACATGGCTCCCATCCTCTGCGCTGCCCCTCCCCCCCAAAAGTAATTATTGGGTGCTGCGTGTAGAGAGATGTGGAGAAACAGATAAGGCTGGCTGGGAAAAAAATCACATGGGTTCCCCAGTGCACAGTCTTTTCCTGACCCAGTCTTTCTGGCCTGGGCCAATCGGAGGGTGACAACAATGGGTTAATTCCTAGAATTGCTTCTTGTTCCTCAACTACAGGCCCTGCTCCGCGACAGAGCCGCATCCCGCTTGCCGACCTGTAAAGCGAAGCTGGCCGTGGCCACCAGGGGGCAGCACGCACAGCCAGGGCTGGGATGGCTCGGCGGGCGCCGCCAGACCCCTGCAGCTGCCGCTGGGAAACTGAGCCGGTTCCTGGCGGCCATTTCCTTCGCTGCAGAATAAGTGACCGTGGGGAGCCGATGATTGACTTTCAGACCCCGCGTATTGTGTCGGAGGAGGGATGTACTGTACTTTCTGATATCTCACGTGGTCCTTCTATCATAAAGTGTAGGTAGCAAAATTACCCCCCACATCCTGACGGCTCTAAGGTGTAACTTGGAACAGCCATAAATATGCAGAACTTAGTACAGCTCATGCAATCAGCGATGCAAACTGGGAAACATCCGTTCTGTGGCAGTTTAAAAATTGCAAACTATTCTTCAAGACAGAAGAGAAATTAAAAAAAAAAAAAATTATGAATTCCATTTGAAGGAGAGACCTGCCATTTCCTTTTCCAAGTGACCCGGGACCCCCAGTCATTTATTTAACTGAAGGCTTCTGGAGGCTAGGTGGCATTATTATCACTTTCCTGATAAATATAATAGGCCTCCTTGGGGCTGTTTCCCAGCTCCCCCCTCTCGGAGGGCTTCCAACACAGTCTTCATGGGTGGCACAGGCTTGGCCTTTGTAACCCTGCCCCCTTGGACAGAACTGACAGGAAACAGAATGAACAGCTGACTTAAGCTGCGCCTGTCTGGTTTTCTCTCAGTCTGAGGCTCACAGAGAACGGGCATTTGGAACTGAGCCCTGCAAATCACAGGGCACTAAGAGGAAGCCCTTGAGCTCTATTAAGAGCTCAAAACTCACAAAATGTACCTTGATTTCTATTCATCCTGAGACATGATTCTTTTCCTGAAATTTCTTTAAGTTTTTGTTTCAAATGAGGTTATCCTTAGAAAATTATATATACATGCACACACGTGCTTTATTTATATATGCACGTGTGTGCCTATATTTATATCCACCTCAGCACTATTGTCATTTGGGGCCAGACAATTCTTTGTTGTGGGGGCTGTTCTGTGCATCATAGAGTATTTAGCAGCATTCCTAGCCAATATCCCCTCCCCATGGTGACAACCAAAAATATCTCTAGACATTGCCAAATATCCCTTGGGGGGGTAAAACTGTCCCCACTCGAAAACCACTTATGGATTGATCTATCTATCTATGTATCTATCTGACTTAAACCAGTTTGATTCAGAATCTGTTTCTTATAGTCAAAAAATTGTTGACTAAGACAGTGAGAAAACATGGGAGAAATTCTGTGAACTGCCCCAGACTGAACACAGCAAGTTAGCAGCAGAACCAGGACTGGATATTAGGTCTCCTGAACACTACCGAGTGGACTACCTACTGTTTTCCACAAGAGAACTTCTTTGCAGGGTCTCTAACCCCACCAACTTGCCTACCATCATGCCCTCCCTTACACTAAACACCAAGTACCACCAGAAATGGGAGATTATGTATATGGAAGGAAACACCCCGGGCTTATTTCCTTACTTGTTTGGGACACCAAAATGAAGAACCTGGATGAGGGTCATGTTCAGACTTTCTTCACAGGAGTGTGGGCTTGTTGCTGGGAATGGCATGTCATGACCTTCCCTAGCGCCCATGAGAGAGACAAGCTCAATGAAGGGCACTACCGCCAACCCTGGGAACCTGATCCCTTACCATCTGGAAAGATTTAGCTTGACGTGTTAATCTTCCCCACATTCCCATGTTTTCTGAGGCCACTCACCTCACCCAAACCACTGTGGATGGTAGAAATAACTGTGTTTTTTTTTTTCCATTCAAAACTCCCATTAGCTATGGAAACTTTTGAAGGTCAGAAGGAGGTGAGAATGCCAAGTAATTCTGTGTAACAAGCATGCAACAAATTTGAGCAGATGAAAAGGATTATTCTGAAATTGACATCTAGTAAAATGTATTCATTGTGGCCTGCAATTATATCAGTTTTGGCAAATGGCTGGAGTCCTGTGACAACCACCATAATCAGGATAAAAAGAGTTCCATCATCGAAAAGAATGTCCTCCTACTGTCTCTTCTTAGTCAACTCTTCTTCACCAACCTAGGCCTGGGCAACCACTCATCTTTTCTCTCTCCCTATAGTTTTGCTTTTTCCAAAACGTCTTCTAAATAGAATCATGCAGTATGGAGCCTTTGGAGTCTGATTTCTTTTACTCAGCAGAATGCATTTGAGATTCATTCATGTTACTGCTTGTCTCAATAGTACTGTTTTTATTGCTGAGTAGTGTTCCATTGTATGGATGTGGCCATTTGTCAACTGAAAGACCTTAGGGTTGCTTCTAGTTTTTGGAGATTATGAATCAGCTGTTTTAAATATGTGCCTATGGATTTTGGCATGAACATAACATCTCTTATCTCTTGGATAAATTTCAAGTAGTGGGACTGCTGGGTTATATGATAAATGTATGTTTAACTTTGTAAGAAATTGCCAAATTGTTTCCTGAAGTAGCTGAACCATTTTGTGTTCCCATGAGCCATGAATGAAGATTCTAGCTGCTTCTCGTCCTTACCAGTGCGCAATATTGTTAGCTTGCTTTAAAATTTTATTTTAGGTATTCTAATATGTTTGTAGTGGCATCTCTTTGTGGTTACTTTATGTTTATCTAATGACTAAGGATGTTTAGCATCTTTTTATTTGATGAAGTGTCCACCCAAATATTTTGCCCACTTCAAAAATCAGTTTGTTTGTTTTCTTACTGTTGAGTTTTGAGAGTTCTTTGTATCTTCTGGATACAACTCCTTTGTCAGGTATGTGATCGGCAAATGTTTTCTCCCAATCTGTGGCTTGCTTTTCATTCTCTTAGTGCCTTTCACAGGAAAAATATTTTAATTTTGATGAAGTCCAATGTCAGATTGTTCTTCTATAGATTGTGTTTTTGATGTCAGTTGTTTTTGACAATCTCAATCCAGGATATTCTACGGATATCAAATATGTTTCATAAATGTTATGGACTCTTTGAGTCTCTCATTCAGCTCCTGCCTGCGAAGGTCTGCAAATGTTTTCTTTCATTTTTCTTCTCCAGCACTGCCCACGTGAACACACCCACACACTTAAGCCTTACAAACACAGATTTCCTGTGTCACTCGGAACCCTCAGCCCACCCTTTCCAGGCTTCCTCCCAAAGATCACAAAAGTCACATTTTCCAAAGTAATTTTTTTATCAGGCAGGGGAAAGTGCTGGAAGATTGGAACGGTCCATGCTATTTTTATGGCCGAACACTCCAGAATGTCATTCTGGATCCCTTTTCTCAAAATCATGCAAGCAGAAATGGTATTCTGGAAACTCATTTCCCACCCCCAACCCCCCCCCAAAAATACATCCATCCCTGGTGTAACAAAGTCAAGCTACAGATCAATGGACTTTAATGTTCAATCAGCTAGTTAGCTATGCTTATCTATTTGTTTTTTGAAACATCTTCCCATATGTTCAAAGGAACAGATGTTCTCAGGGGCTGCTCTTAAGTCTGGGTGCAGTGTCTTCCCACTTGGGTCCAATGCAAAGCCAGCCATTTTGCAGTTGCTCCAATGAGGGAATGCCAGGAAAGTTGGGGGGGGGGTGGAGTTAAAGCACCGAAGAGGAAAAGTATGATTCATTCCTGAGCACATGAAGTCCTTTCTTCCATTTTTTTATCCCACATTAAAATCTTTACCGCTTCTTTTCTAAATGTGCCCCGTGCCAGTTTATTATAAGACATGTATTCTATGTTCAATGAATCTCCATGTAGTGCCTACCTTGAGTTTAGTGAACTTATTGCCTTAAAACAAACCCAACCCAAACATTACAAGTTATTTTTCATCTTGAAAAGGTCTCTGATGCTATAAGATGTGCCAGTCCAGGGGGCCTGAGAACTGGGAGCAAATCCTGCATGTCATGGTGTCAGTCACCAAGTCACCCACTCATGGTTCCCCTTCTTCCACTTCCTGTTTGTCCATTGGTGCTTCCTGCTTCTTTGGCTTCTGCACCAGAAGCTTAGTTTGTCCTTCAGTGACCAAAGTGGCTAAAAGCAAACAAATGGATAAAGGAAAAAGAATGATGTCCTTCTAGTTCTTCTGTGGGCAACAAAAGACTTGGTATAGAGGCTGTGAGAACTGTCAAGTGTGGCCAACCACAAAGGGACCTATCAGGGAAAAGGGCTGTGTCTGACCACCATGAAAGCTTGGGTCAGACAGATGCACTACGGTTGTTCACAGATGCATACAAAATAAATCCTAACATTTTTGTGAGGACCTCGGGCGATGAAAGGGGAACCCCCCACAAAGCATTTTGTTTTCACATGGCTGATAACATTTGACAGCTTTGAAGAGGAAACAGAACTGCAGGATGTTGGTGGCAGAATCACAGGGGAAATTCTGCCTCCTGCAAGGCCTCCCTCGAGTATTGTGAAGCACAGCCTGAAATGGGTAGAAACGCTGGTAAAGGACATCATTTTAGAAAAAAGTGACATCGCAATCATTCCTCACAAGTCAGCAGCTCTAAGCAAGATTTTGACATTGATGTTTTTCTGTTTGATTGTGTTTCATGAATTTTAGAACGATTTCTTCTGTCAAACCCTAAAATGTTACCAGCATTGCACAATATCACGGCAATGGAAATTTTCATCCATTTGACAGCCCTCAACTATGTGACACAGTAGAAGTGTGGAAATGTTCAGCTGTGTCATTTTCTGTGCCTTTGATGTGCCTCACCTGCATGACATCGTTTGTCCTCATACAACCCGAACAGCAAACACTTGATCTGATTCCCAACAACGTATGAGTCTTCCAGTCTTCAGTAGCTGGCTTTTCAAGAACACAGTATTTTCTCAGTCCCCTGTATGTATATGCATTCTTTACCACCTAAGAAATATTCTCCCCTTCTTGACAGTTGATTTTCTCATATGAATCAGTATTGAACTTTATCAAGTGTGAGTTCACAATCTTTTGAAAACATACGGCTTTTTAGTTCCTGGACCTGTTGATGTAATGAACCATTACGAAAGTATTAGAGTAGTTTTTCTAATATTGAAGGATTTTTACATTCCTGGAGTACTCTGGACGCTCGGGATGAGTGACAAAACGGATGAGTGACAAAACAGGCAACTCTCTAACTTTGTGGAGTTTATGGTTGATTTAAAATGATTTTTATAAAAAGAGTTAGGCATGATTCCTTATTTTTCTGTGCAGGGACTGTTCTGCTTTTCAGTACTTCCTTGTGTGTGTGTGTGTGTGTGTGTGTGTGAATTAAATATATACAGTTCTTGATCTTTCCTTTTATAGCTTTACTGATGTACATGTTTTTATGGTACAATGCCATAAATTTTTTTCATTATGAGTTTAGAATTCAATGATTTTTGGTAAATTTATAGTGCTGTGCAGCAATCACCACAAACCCGTTTTAAAACACTTTTTATCACCCCAGTAATTTTCCTTCTGCCTATTTATAGCTGTTCCCTGCCCTCACCTCAGCCCCTGACAACCATGATTTGCTCCCTGTCTCCATGACATTGCCATTTCTGGGGATTCTCATACACGGAATTGGAACATGCTGTCTGGTGCATTCCATCTCTTTCACTGTGCATGTTTCTGAGGTTCGCCATATTGGAGCAAGTGTCTCGGCTTCATTGATTCCTTTGGCCTTTGAGTCATGTTCCATTCCGTGGATGGGCCACCTTGTGTTTATTGTGTTTATCCATCCCCCAGTTGATGGACTCTGGATTGTTTCCAGCTCGACCATGAAGAATAATGCTGCGGGGAACATTTACTTCCAAGAAAGTTGGCGCTTTCACTTCTCATGACTTGATTCTTAGAAGTGGAAATGCTGGGCACTAGGGTAAACTTACGTGTAGATTTTTGGGAAAAGCATCCAGTGTAGGGAGAGTAGCGCCCCTTCTGAAGAGTTTCCTTTTTTCTCTTTATGTAGCCCCAGAGGAGTTGGAAAAGTATCCCCTGCTCTCACTGGTCCAGTGACCCCATTTGAGAGCCAGCAGGAGAGGGCCATCAATTTTTCCTAGCCAGACTCTGAGCACCTGGGGTAAGCTGGAGATGACATGGCCCAGCCAGCCTTCTGGTCTCTGAGCGCTTGCAGAAGTGGCTCTTGCGGTCTCCGTCGTTCCCCATCTCCAGCACTGCTGTTCTGCTCTTCAGAGCTGGTGCAGACTCTTCCTGGGACCTTCCCCTCTGGGTGCGTGGCTCTTCCTCCGCTGATACCGCAATGCAGGCTGGCCAGCCCTGCCTTCCTCCATCATACAGAAATCCTCCTCCCCCCAAAGAGCATGCAGGTAGCATTCTTTTTTTTTTTTTTTTTTTAAGATCTTATTTGTTTATTTGACGCACAGAGAGAGAGCACAAGGAGGCTCGATCTCAGGACCCTGGGATCATGACCCGAGCTGAAGGCAGTCGCTGAACCAACTGAGCCACCCAGGCGCCCTGCATTCTTCTTTACTTTTACTTTCATTTCACAGTTCCCCAGATTCTTACAAAAGTAATTTTTTGTCATTTCAATGGAAATTTGGGTATGGGTTTGTTACGCCATGAGGTTAAACCACCTGAAATTTTAGGTGGTTCTTCCTTCCTGAGCCCCCTCAGAGCATCCTCTTGTGCTCCTTCCGGCATTCCCACTGCCCTTTCTCTCTCCTCAAGGACTGCCTCTGTGTAGCCCCAAAGACCCCGTGCGTGTTCAGGTTCTGTGGTTTCCATGATGTCTCAGCGGGCAGCTTCAAGCCATACGGATGCCGCTCCTTCCCCGAGCGCTTTCTCTTTTATTCTTTCCCAAATAATGAATCCCTCATTCCTGCTGCCTTTCTCTCTAATTGTAAACTCTGCATACATTATAGTCTTAGTAGAAACTGCTGGTGAACAGAGAATAGAAGAATTTGGGGGCCAAGGAGGACCTAAGCAAGCATCTTGTTAAACCATACAGCATCTTGTTAAACCACTTCATTTTATATATGTAGCAACTAAGCTCTGCAAAAGTTCTTCTTGTTAGTAATAACAATAATAATAATAAAGCAAATCTATAACCTGCCCGTGAGGCAGGACAGGGTGAGGTGCCCCAGATGACATAACTAGCTACTGAAATGCTCTCTTTCAAAACTTTTGGAATTCCCTTTGGTTTAGATTATGTAAATTCTAAGATTGGGACAGATTCTCCTTACTGATTTCTCTTTCTTGACCCACTTACTTTAGTCTTAAAAGCTTTGCATTGGGAGACTCAGCCTGAAGGTCATTGAAGAGAAAGCTAACACAGAGCTGTTATAAATAATCTTTGTTGTTGTTTTTATTAAAAAAATGACAGCAAAGAGAAAACATAAAGATTACTCATACGCCCACCTCTCAGGAAAATAACCTTTAACCTCACCCCAGTCTGGTGTGAATCTTGCTATTATGTTTTTCTGTGTTATACCACATTTGTATTTACGATTTTCCAATGGTATACTGTGCGTATATGGGTGTGAATGCGTGTTTTCTTTTTAACAAAATGGAGTTGCCTTGTATGTACTCTTTTGGAATAAGTAATTTTTAACCCAACTACATAAATTCAACATTTTCCCATGTCATTCTAATCCAATAAAGCATCATCTTTAAGTCTCCCCCATAGTATTTTACTTTATAGGGATCCCATACTTCATTCAACCGATTCCATGTTTTTGGACATTTAGCGGTTTACAAATTTTAAACAATAGTACTGTAGTGAATATCCTTATAAATAAACTCAATAGACAAACATTATTATCTCATTAACTAAATTACTAGAAGATTTCTTTCGTTGAAAGAGCATGGATGTGTTTGCAGTTTTTGATGTATAAGGTCTGGTTTAGAGTCGGAGAGATATGTGCAGGAGATGACTGGTCTATAATATTTGGGAGCTAAGATACTGCTCTAGAAGAGATCGACCACACAGCCTGTTGCTTTGTCAACCCTTGCGTAATAGTCACTGTGGCTTTTGTCTTTGTACCCCCCCACCCTGTGTTATCACTGGGACTCCTCAGGGGATCTTCCGTGGCCCAATACTGAAATTCACAAATACTCTACCCAGGCGTATGCCAAACCATCTGTGTTTAATTGAAACCGCCCAGATTATGTCTTTTGCCAAATCCATTTTTTCTTAGTCAGTTAAATAAATGCATTGCTAGAGGCCCATGTTCTTGATATAAAACTGGAATCCTGCCTGAGTTGACAAATTTAGACCTGTTGTATCTAAAATAGGATTACAACACAAATTAAGCAGCTGAAAGATGCTTTGTAGGTTAATCAGAAAAAAATTTAGAGTTGGAATTGCATTCAAGATGGTTTATTTTCATCCTTTGATTTTATAAATGAGGAAATGAAGGCTCAGAGAATTATACCTCTGGTTTGTGTCTGAGCTAGACCTTGAACCCAGGTCTCATGAAGCCCAATCAGATACACCTTCCACTACACTGTGCTGCCTGCCTCTCTACCACAGGGCCAGGGGAGCTAAGATCAAGTGGGCCATCTACGACGCTGCAGGGGAAGCCTACGGACTATCACTTTCTCTAACTTCTGTCATTGCAAACACCGATAATCAGTCACTCCATTTTTCCCATTGAGACTGTACTAGGCCTCAGACGTCCCAGGCAGTCCCCCCAGTTAGAAGGAATTGTCATATAAGACGGAGCCTCCTTGCCTTCCTTGCCACAGCTGTTTTTCAAGGTGGGGTTGTCCATTCCTCTTTCCCCTATGCTGGGGAAGTGCCTGTGTGTGTGTGTGTGTGCGTGTGTGTGTGTACGCACGCGCGCGCGCGTGCACACGGGTACATATCCACGTGTACAAATGCACATACACACACCATCACCACCACTAACAATTTGGGTAAAAGTTGACTTTACAGGAAATACTATCCATAACTGGGAGCATCGGGAGTCCCTCAGTTCTTCGCCTTCATTAAGTGATAAAGTGACAGCCCAGGGCGACGGAGGGGCAGGATCTGTCCGGGAAGAATGTGTCCGTGTGTGGCAGGGCATCTGTGTAGGATCACTCTGCTGTGCTCAGAGGAATAACTAACAGGTCTGGAAATGCAGGCCTGGGAAAATGAGCAAGTTGAAGTTCAGGGCAATAGTTGATGTGTGAAAAAAAAAATAAGCCTAAAGGAAGGTATTTTTAAACACTTAATAGAATCTTGAAAAAGATTTTTTATTATATGCACATTTCAAACACCAATATGGAGGGTAAGTATAATGAACCTCTATGTATATCCATTACTGATATTAAACGGGTATTGAGATTTTGCCACATTTGCTTTAGCCATCCCCCCCTTTTTTTTCTTTTTTTCTTTTCTTTGCTGAGACATTTTAAAGCAAATCCCTGATGCTATGGACTTTTATTCCTCATCCTTAATTATGCATCTCTAAAACATGGATATTTTGCTTCCTAACCACACTGACTGATCACACCCAGCAAAACTCATTAATAATTTATTGGTATCATCTCTCCTCTACCCTTAATCTAATCGCCTCAGTTTTTAATAGAATCTTTTTATCAGGTTATAGAATAAGAGAAATATATCATGACTTGTATGCCAGGCCCATCCCACTGCAAGAATTGTTTGTTGTTCACATTCTTAGCAGGATTGTAGGGTTAAAAAGAACTACTCCTGAAGACCAGGGGAAGGGTGTAGGAACAGAATGGAGTGACATCTGTGGGATGGGTAGCCTTGTGCTTGGTCATGGGGGCCTGTCTTGAGCATTGCCCCTGCTGGATCGCTGCTGGGAAGCATCGGGAGGGACCCCAGAATTCATCCGGGCTTATAAAATGCAAATAGGTCAAGCCTTCAAATGCATTATTTGTTTATGAATGCCAGTGACTAAGTAAAACCTCTTAACTAGAAAAAATGAATGGCAGTGACAATGGAAGCGGCACTACTTCTCCCAAGGCCCTTCTTGCTTCAGCACAGCACGTGAGCACCAAGCGGAACCTCCTGTGCTGTCCCACGGTCCTACATGATGCAAAGTCTTTCCTTGTGCTGATGTCTGGAAAGGCAATTAGCGTCCATCCACAAACAGCCACATTGTCAACACAAGCTACATTTACCACCCGATTGCCAAATCGCCACTTCACCTTGTGCTGAGGAAGAGGCAGCCCGGGCAGTGTAGAGTAGGAAGCATTCACAATTCTGCAAGCTTTTTGTTATTACACTTGGCTTCCTGTTATGCAAAGAGAGAAGGAGGGGGGCCCTTGAAGTGTTGCAACTGATGGAGACACACACCCACAAGAGGCAACTGTGCTCTAAATTCCTAAGAAACGCCCAAGCTCCAAAATGTGGACACCAGAGGGGTGGCCCTGGAAGGGCGCCCTTGGCCGAGAGAATTTGTAAGCGCAGAAGACCTTGCAAGCCCAAGAAACAGGAAGCCCGTTCTCTCCCTCCCTTGCCCTGTCTCCGCCCCCCCTCCCTCTCTGACACCCCCACCCACTTCTTGTCTCACTCTCTCTCTCCTTTATATTGCTACTGAGACCACATTTTTAACCTCTTCCTGCGAAAGACAGCGATCTGGGCTAAGTGTCTTTCCAAAACAGAATTTGTTCTTCTAGGCCGAAATGTTTACTTGTCAAACAATGAAGGGCATTTCTACAGGCTATAGAATATGAGAAAATTCAACCTGCTCAGTTCCTGGGTATGGAGGCAGGTGTTCAGAGGATGACTTTTAGATAGCTCCTTGAATGAGGTTATGTCAATTTGTCCCATGGGTGAGTGTCCTGGGGAAGTCCGTGTGATTTAACTTTAGGTGCACAGAGCAATCCCCTTGGCTGCCCTCAGTCTTATGGCTTGTTGTTTCTTGCAGGTGGCAAGGATTTTCATACTAAAATTAGAAATGAAACTTAGAATTCAAAGAAAAATCCAGGGCAGTAATCACAGGATACATTTTTCCTAAAGTCTAAATGCCAGGTTTTGAAAGTGAAAAGATTTTAAAAGTTCCCCGGGTCCCTGAATAGTGGGTGCTTTAAAATGGAGAGCAGTTTGGGGCGCCTGGGTGACTCAGTTGGTTGAGCATCTGCCTTCAGCTCAGGTCGTGATCCCAGGGTTCTGGGATCGAGCCCCGCATTGGGCTCCCTGCTCAGTGGGGAACCTGCTTCTCCTTCTCCCTCTGTCTGCCGCTCCCCCTGCTTGTGCTCACTCTCTCTCTCTCTGTCAAATAAATAAGTAAAATCTTGAAAAAAAAATAAAACAACCACCATTAGAAAAAATGGAGAGCAGTTTGCCTTGAAGAGGGAAAAGAGAAAAGGAATAAAGGAAGTGAGCCTGGAGGTTCTGAAGTTAGAAGACCTAACTTTCTTCTGGGGAGGGGGTGTGTTCCCGCAGTCTGGCAACTGGACAGGCAGGTCTGTGTTCGTCTGCGTGTGTGTGTGTGTGGGGGGGGGGGGGGGGGGGGAAGGCTATAAGATCCGTGTTAATCAGGGATTCGCCCGGCTCCCCAGCAGCCCCATTCTCAACCTGGGTGGGCTGCCAGCCACAGGCTGTTGTGTGGGCCTGAGTACTGGGCTGGCCTGGGTTAGCTCCTCCCTCCCACACTTCGGCCACGTTGGGCTTTGGTCAGAATCCTTAGGTCTCTTTTAATGAGCTTGGGCAAAGCGCTGGTAAGACATGACAGGACTACCTATGATGTCCATTTTCCTATCAGCGTGTCAGCACAGCCTCGGTGATGGGCTGGTGGTTTCAGCACCATCTTTTGTCACTGTTTTTTTCAAGACCTATTGAGGCTTGCAGAACCTACTGTGGACAGGAAAAGTAGCACAACGTTGTTTATGCATAATATGGGGGCAAAATGGATAGAGGCTGAAGCAGGTGTCTCACGTGATGGGTTGGGAATAGTGGCTTTGGTCCCTTGCCCCGAGGAAGGGGAGTACCTTCTCTTCTTCACTTCCCGCTTACCATCTGACCCTGGCAACTATATTACACATTGATTCCCAACTTAGGTGCCTCTCTTTAACCCTAGAATACATGCTTCTCCGGGGGGGCACTGTAGCTTAGGTAGGGGTATTGGGCTTTGAAATCAGATTTCTAGCAGTAAAACTGGGGCAAATCATTTTACTTCTGTGAGCTTCAGTTCCTTGTCTGTAAGACGGAGATGACCTTGTCTGTAAGACAGAGACGACCTTGTCTGTAAGACAGATATGATGCTTCCCATAAAGAGTTCCTGTGAGATTTAAATGAAACTAGATTTATAAAGTGTTTGCACTGTGGCTGGCACATGATAAATATTCAGTAAATATATCACTATTGATGTGCATCATTATTAGATCAGGGGTTATGTTTTCTATTGGCCACTCTGCTTGAGTGGGCACATGTGAACACATCTAGAAATCCCATGAAGAGGTAAACTGGCCAGTATTTGTTGCATATATGCAATACCTGATAGAGGCTTGCATTTCATTCTAAAATGTTGATTTTATTCACTTAACAAATATTTATTAGGAAACTTCAGTTGGCCAGAGGCTCTTCTAGGAGGTGTGTTTAGATTGGTGAAGAAACTGGTTGAACTCCCTGACCCTGGGACCCTACTTTTTGATGGTTGAGCTTCCATTCCATTTTATTCATCAGTGCTACTCTTTTCTTATTCTGATTTTACCAGAAAGAAGGCCTCAACTAGATGTTCCTCTCTCCTTTAACACTTCGTGATTCACGACTGATTATGAATCCCCCTAATTTATACAAGGAGAGTATGACAGGGCTGAGGTCATCAAGAAATAAGACTGGGATTGGGAAACAGTGGAATGCATTTTGTATGCCGGGGTGCACAATAAATACTTGAAACCCCACAAGTCTCAAGTTCACTAACCTAGAGGGTTTCCTCTATTTTTTAAACCTTGCCTATTACTCAGCACAATGCCCTGCACATAAGAAATGCCCAATTAATTTTTCTGATTGGTTAATAAAGGAGATAAGAGAGAAAGACTAGGTTTTTTTGGTTAAAAATCCATGTTATGAATCTTTTATCAGAACATTATTCAACATTATTTTCTCTCCATAACACACACACACACACACACACACACACACACACACACACTCAGGCACACGTGCACACATACACCTCTCTCCTTTCTTCATTCCTCCCAGTTAACTTTTCTGAGCCAGACACTATGAGGGTGCTCAGGATACTAAAATGAATAAGACATGGTCCTTCTTGCTCTCAAGAACCTCTTTATAGCTCTAGCAACTTATCACCTGCAACCATGCAATAAAAGCACAAAGATGTTTATCCCTGAGGCCATGGGGCTTTCAGCCCACCTTTGGAGTCAGGGAGACCTTTCTGAGAGAGAAAACTGAGATTAGAGACTCAAATACTCCTTTAAAAAGAACGTCTTGCTTTTGAATGGTGCTTTAGATCCTTAAGGGACCTCTTACAGAACGTGGAAGGTTGTATAAGTGTGCACTGTACAAGGGCCTTGGCAGAAAGGGTGAGGAGGGCTGAAAGCCACTGGTGCTCCTCTCATCAAGTTATTACCCTGGTATGTGGCTGCATCCATCCATCCATCCAGAGGCAGAGGAAACCTATTTCTCCACTCAAAGGCCCCATGTGCTCCCCAAGGACAGCTCCTGGCCCAGGGATGTGAAATGCGATCTTTGCTTGGCACAGGATGACAGCCTCTCTCCTCTGATTTTGTCCTTCTAGGTAGCCCTGCTCCACCCCCAAACTCTTGGTGATAATGGATTTTCTTGCTACACTTCCTTTTCCCCATATTTAGACCTACTGCAAGCTCTCTTTAAGGTCCCAAGGAAAATGGTAATAATGTCTTCCATCTCATATCTAAGTTTTTCTCCATAGCCTCAAGTTAAAAATGCTTCCCTCTGTGCTGGTGTCCTGTGCGCCCAGGCTTTTCTTTGGTTTCTGAACATCTGTTGTGTTACTTTTCAGATCTGAGATTTTCATGTCACTCTCATCTCCTGGCTTTCGTTTGCCCCTTTCCCTCTGATCTCTTTCTTAATCCCCAGGCCTTACCTGTCAACACCAGAGCTTGGGCGAAGTCCACAGCTCTTGGTCCAGCTTTACATCTAACCAGGCCCAGAACGGGATTTCCCTGCCTGTTTAAACCCACTTTGTCCTCTGACCTCCTTCCCTGCCTCTACGAACAGGTGTCCCAGACCCATGAGCTGTTTGAGGACAGGGTTGCCTCTAGTTGATCTTATATCCCAGAACCTGACACGGTTCCTGGTACACACTGTGTGCTCAGCCAGGGTACGGCAAACGAACAGGTGGAGAAGGCTGCCTTACCTGAGGTCACCCCAAGCCTCACACGAGTCTTGGCCTCCCACTTCTCGTCTGGTGGTTCCCCTCACAACCGCCTCCCCTATTCTGTCCTTCTGCACTGCCACCATCCAAACTAGGCCTCTGGATTTGCACCTGGAATGTTGTACAGTGCCCAGCTAGTCTTCTCTTTTTCCTTTTCTCCCTCTCTCTCCCTTCTTTCATCCCTTCTCTCTTTCATCTCTTCTGTCTTTTCTCTCATTTAACATAAAATCGAGTCCATTTTAATAATAATAGCCTCCATTTAATGCCCATGTTCTAAGAAGCAGACCGTGGCTTGGACCTCTCCACTTATCATTATTCATTCTTGTAGACTAGCCGCCCACAAGGTACATATCATTATCACAACTTCACGGAGGAGGAAACTGAGCCTCGGAGACAGAACATGACTCACCCAACGCTACATACGTAGAAGCCTGTGCCCTCTGCTACTTCATCCTGCCCTCTCTTTCAGGCACTGTGTTAGCTGTTGGGGATACAAGGATGAGCAAGGCCAAAGGCAGAGCCCCTTTAACTCTTTAGAGCATATGTGGAGAAGGAAGACAGAGTAAGAGAGAGGACTAGGCAGGATGAGAAGTGCTCTGATGGAAGTGTTCCCAGTTAAAAGTGAACAGAGCCCAGGGAGTGACTGAGTCCGGCTGAGCTAGGAAGGCTTCTCATGGGAGATGTGGGCTGAAGTAAGTCTTGAAGGATGAACAAGAGCCTTCCGAGAGGTCAAATTGGGGGTGGGGGGGTAGAATATTCCAGCAGAGAGAATAGCGTGTTGTCAAGAAGGAAAGGCAGTATGCGTGTGGAGAAGGAGCGGGAAATGCGGGAGGAAAACCACAGGACTCTGAACCCTTGGTAGGGAGTTTAGCCTGCATCTTTTAATGATGAAGGTGCTGGAGGATCATCGGAGGCTTTAGGCAAGTAACATGATCAGATTTGTGTTTTAGAAGGACCATGTCATAGACAATGTCACCAATGGACTGGAGGTGAGACTGGTAGAAGAGACACATAAGGGAGCTATTGTGGAAATCCAGGGGGAGAATAGAAGGGCCCACAAAAGCAGGGAGGTGGGTGGGTAGAGAGGAAGGCTGGATCTGAGAGAGAGTTGTTGATTGTGGTGACTGTGGAATGGGGCAGCTTTCTGGTTTGCTTGGTTGGCTGGGAAGACATCCCTCACAGCCCATCATGGAGATCTGTGGAGGAAAAGCAGGTTTGGGCGTGTGTCTGTGGGTGTAAGGTAAGGGGAATGGTGGAGGGGGCAGGGTAAAGTTGCACTTTCACCAGCAACATGGTGACCTTGAGATTCCCATCGAAGTACATGTAGACAGTTGGACAGACAGGTCTGCAGCTCAGGTTTCTGGGGGTGAAGCATATATTATCTACTCCCTTTTCAAAGCCATTTAACATGGTTCCCAGACTAATGCACAGCTTGTATCAACATATTGACAAAATACCCAGCTTTGGATGAACCATTAGCATCTCACCCGTACATTTGGAACCATCTAAAATAGAATCTAAACTGAAGCATAGCTGAGAGCAGATAGAAGAAATATCTCAAAAGTAGACCCTAGAAGATTTTGTGGTTGATTATTTTGGGGGTTAGGGGTCAGAAGATGGGAAGATGAAGAAAGGAAGTGATAATGCTTCCCAAGCTGACTTCTCTGTTTATACTTCTTTTTTGAATTTTCTCTTGCTCCAACTTGTGGCAGAGAGTAGCTAACTTCTACTACAGAAACAGAAGTTTCTGGGCATCTTCTGGGCATGTGGCACTTCTTCCATTTGTCTTCTTCTCTTTCTGGTGCCCTCCCAGACTGCCGACTAAAACTCAGCATACACAGTCTATATTTTCGTCTATATTTTCTCCCGGACCTCCCTCGCCCAGGTACATGAAGTGGTTCCATATAACCTCTCAGATCAAGGCTGAGCTTCTCACTCTGCCACCTGAAGCCACTTCTTCTCAGGGATCTCTAGCTTGATTTCCTATTTGATGAAATGCTGCCCCACCGTTTACAACCCATTTTTGTCTCATGCTTAGTAATGGTAACACTCTGATTCCAGGAAGTGCTGACCAATAGAACTTTCTGTGCTGATGGAAATGTTCTCTATCTGTGTTGTCCAATCCTGTAGCCAAGAGCCACTCGGGGCTACTGAGCACTTGAAATGTAGCTGGTGTGATTGAGGAACTAAATTTAATACACTGTAATTCATTTACATGTACATAGCCACAAATAGCAAGTGGCTACTGTTTTGAACAGCATAGTCAGAGGGGCTTCTTTCTCTCTCTACTAAAGTCAGGGTGGGTTTCTGACTTTACTGAGGCCCTCGCTTCCCACTTCCCCAGAGTGTTCTGTAAACGCTTAGCAACTGCTTTCTGACTTCCTGCCTTGCCTGGCCTGCCTGCAGCCTGCTCTCCAACCCACAGGCTGGCTCAGATCTCCTTCCCACAGGGCTGGGAGCGTGCACTCAGTGTGCAGGGACTGGCTCACAAGTGAAGCTTATCACAGTTATTATTTTCTTTATGAGAAACAGCTCCATTAATAGTAACAGATTTCTTTGTTTACTTTATCTGGGAACAAGTCACACCCACAAAGAAGAGAGACTGTTCAAAGGAATTAACAAGGAAACTTAGCCAAAAACAAGTCGGACTCAAAGCCCACCAGGCTTCCTTCCCTGATATTTGAATCATCTCAGGATAGGTCTGACTGATGAGCGATGCTGAAGGCCAACGTGGGAGACGGTTCTGACATGGGACAGAAAGCTCCCCTGCTTAGTCACTGGTTCACTGGAAGCCCAGCTCTCACCTCCCCAGTGTTTGGGGCTAATTCCAGCAGTGTGGAGGCTTGTCCTGGGCTATCCACACTCCGACTTGTAAGCATGACACACTGTGGGTAGTCATACTACCCACAATGAGGATGGTAACAGGCCCTCCAGAAGCACTGGGTGGATGTCTGGGTGAATGGTATCATTTCTGGAATATAAAAGATGGTTAGTCAAGGCCTTGACCATATGCAGACAGAAAAGGTGGTTGCCTACCAGTCCCAAGGGCATCCAAGTCCCTCTTGGCCAAGTCCGAGAACATAAGATCCTCATACCTCCTCTTGCCTTTGCTAGGCCATTCTGTAAAGCACAGATGTCTCTAGAGGAGGTTTTGTTTTTGTGTATTTGTTTTTGTCATCATTTTTGCCATAACAGAGCATAAAAATTTCACAGAATTAACCACAGAATAATGTTCCAGCAACCAAATTCCATGTTGAGTTAATTCTCTTCAATCTACAGTGTCTTTTGGGCGTCTGTTTCCCCCACCCCCCGTTAGTTTCTCCCACCATGGTTCTAACAATTGCTTTGGGTCTCTGGGGATGGTTCAGGAGGCCTGAGTCCTCATAACCATTGTGTGGCATCTGCTTGTTTCTATCCTTTTCTGGGCTGGCTTCATTTGGTGGCGTCACCCAGAAGCCGAGTGAAGCTCCCTCATTATGGCTCTGTTTGGAGGGTGGCCCTCCCTCCCTAGTCCGATGCTACTTCAGGTGAATGGTCATACTAATGCTACCTTAGGAGAACAGCTGGGCTATGCTGAGGCTCTTGGGGTGAAGGAGGACACCCCTGAATTTGCCAGAATGCCTCACTCCTCCATTTTCTCCAAAGGTTGTGGGTACGAACATTCTTTTTCATCTCTGTCTATTATCTGCCCTTTTCTAGGACAGATAGGCGTCTTCACAAGTTACGGTCTCTGATCTAGAGAGACACAGAGCTGCACACCGTTCTTCAAATTCCTTCCTCCCATTTTATTCCTGCCAAGACCCTCCTATCACTCCTTTAGATCATGTACACAGCCTTAGAGTACGTGACTAGCCTCAGTGTGGTTGTTGTTTGAACTACAGGTGGGAGATCATGAAGACAGTAGTTAACTGAGGAGCAAGATCTAAGATAAAATTCTTAACTGGGGTGTCAGGACACACTGATATAAAGCAAACCCTTTGCAAGCATGCTGCCAACTTGTCATCAAAATGTCGAGTTACTTTTTACTACAACCGGGCTTATGCACTGTTACGATGATGTCTGCCCAAGAGAAGGTTGAACCGAGTATGCTTTGTCCTCTGGTGTCCAACATAGTATGGCCTCTCCAGTCCCTGGTGGGAGGTGAGGGGTGATCACAGGCTACAAGGGATGTGACAGGAACATAGGCTCCTTGTGAGGATCAAGGGAGCAGAGTCGTCTTCAGACAGCCATATAGGACTGAAGGGTAAAACACATAAATAGGGTGATAACTCTGAATACAATTAGTCTGCGATGCCATATAAAATTCTGATATTTGAAAGTATGCCATGAACAGAAATAAAGGTTGAAAGCCATAGGCATAGAAGGAGATAGAAAGAAAGAAATCAAAAGCAATGGGAAAGGTTGTTGATTCAATGCATTCAAGATAGGAATGAAGGAAGAGAGGAAGCTTGATGATGGAGCGACACCTTGAAAGCACAGGGACGTTTAGGAAGCTCTCAGAGATGATCTCCAACCTTGTAGCGGAAGCAACGTTACCTGTTGATAAAATGAACGAGTCACTTTTGCTTCCCTTGGGACAAGTTATATATGTCCAAGTTATATATGTTTATATATGTTAGCTTGTTTAATCTCTACAATGATTCCATAGAGTAGGGACTGTCATTACCCTAGTTTAACAAGCGAGGAAACGGAGGCTCAGAGAATTTGTGTACTGGACTCAAGGGTCTAAGAGCCAGGAAAGGAAGAGCTGGTCTCCAACCAGGCTGGGAGAAACTGGCCAAAGTGAAGTTGGCTGCATTCAGCTGTGTCATGAATGTTCCGGGGACCCACAAAAGCTGAAGAAAGGGGCTATAAGACAGAGACTTCTTCCAGCAAGAACAGGAGTGCAGGCACTCGGGGGTGGCAGCACATGATTGGGGTCTGGTGCTCCCATGTGGTGGACCTCTGTAGAAGGGTACCGCAGAACTGGCAGGGAAAGAAAGGAGGTGGGGCTCAGAAGACATATACCAGCCGGACCACAGGCCTGCAGACCCGTCGCTGTGGAGGGAAGGAAAGGAGACCGCTATCCGGGACTGGGAGTTACCCTGGAGACGAGCTGTGGACACCTGGACCTGATCGGGTGACAGCAGCGCTCTGGTGTGAAAACATGAGGGTCTGGATTCAAATTCCCCTTCTGTGTTCTGCTGGCAGATGCGTTTCCCATTGGGTCCTTGTGTGTCGTCGGCCCAGGGAAGGGCCCACCCGACAGGTCCTGTGGTAGGAAAGCAGCTACGGTGAGGCCCCTGGTGGAGCATAAAGGGCTCTAAATACGCTCAGAGGGCCAGGGACAGAGTGGCAATGGATGACACTTGGCAGGAGCACTCCGGAAGGGCCAGCTTCCTGCACGGTGGGGGCGTGGAGTGGGCCAGGGGCTCGGGGTCTGCTGCGGAGGGACGCTGCGGGGCGCCAGGTCCTGCTCTGGGGACAGTGCCCGGCCAGCTTCCGGCTGCCTCTGCAGCTGCGTAGGACTCCCTGAACCCTCCCAGCGGGCACCGTTTTCTCTTTCTCTTGTCAGATACCGACTCCCACGCAGGAAAAAGGAAGCACCTTTTGTCAGATGCTGCGGCCACTTCCTCTTCGGAAGGCTCCAGCCAGCCTTTCTCTTTGCAGAATGACGGGGCCGGCGCCGGGCGCCGGACTGCGTGTGCGTCGGGCCTCTGGCTGTCGCCGGCTTCCCGGTCCCTGGCCGGCCCGCGCCCGGAGCAGGCCGCTCGGCTGCCTCTCGGCCGCCCGGGGCTTCGTGCCTCCCGCAGGCCGGGCCTCCTGAGCCGGCCCGGCTGGGGCGCAGCCAGCCTCTCGGCCCCTTGGGGCTTCCTCTGTGGCCTCGGCGCCCCACTCTCCCCCACCCCCGCCCCCGCACGCCGCTTCATGTCCCTCAGCCAGCCTGCCTGTCTGTTCCTCTCCATAGCTCGGTCCCGGAGTGTGATGACCGGCGAGCAGATGGCCGCCCTCCACCAGCCGTCTGCCCCCAACCCGCTGGAGAGGCCCATCAAGATGGGCTGGCTCAAGAAGCAGAGGTCCATCGTGAAGAACTGGCAGCAGAGATACTTCGTGCTGAGGGCGCAGCAGCTCTACTACTATAAGGACGAAGAGGAGGCGAAGCCACAGGTACCAGCCAGGCCGTGGGTCCCCACTGGCAGGGCTCCCCTGGCCGGACGCAGGGGGAGGAAAGATCCTCAGGCTTTCACCCTAGGATCCGTGCGAGAGGTGTCCCCTCTCTCCTCCCCACCAGCTTTTAGATCCATAAACTGCGTCGCAGAGAGAACAGGGTGATCCTCGGTGTGCAAAGCCCCAAGGGGAGCACTGAGGAGCTTCCTAAACTCAGCCCTTAAGTGAAGGCTGGTGACACAGTCTTGATGGTGACGCTGAATGTGAGGGCTCAGAGCCAGCGGATTTGCCTTCAGGCAAATTGATTTGTTTGTTCGACCAACATTTACCGAGCATCTATTATGTACCAGATATTGTTTGGGGTACTTGAAATCAACCAGTGAGTAAAACAGATATAAGTCCCTGCATGTGGAACTTAGATGATAAGGGGACAGACAGAAAATAATAAATAAGGAGAGTATGTGGTTTGTTAAAAAGTGATGAGTTCCATGAGATTAAAAAAAAAAAAAGAATGGGTTAAGGGGAGATCAGGCGTTTGGGGAGGCGAGATGATTTTACAAAGGGTGGTCAGCATGATTAAGAAGGAGAGAGGCAGTTAGCCAGGCAGATCTCTGGGGAAAGAGCACTTCATGCTGAGAGGAAAGCCAGTGCAAAGGCCCGGTGGTGGAGCATGTCTGCTGTGTGCTGAGAATACCAAGGAGGTCAGTGTGGGAGCAACAGAGCTAGGGAATGAGAGGATCAAAGGGGATGGAGTCAGAGAGGGGAGGGCGGGGCTCAGGATCACAGTGCAGATAGCAAAGAGGGAGATCACTGCAAAGACATGAAGGTTTATGCTGAGGGCTATGGGAAAGCATTGCAAGGTTCTGAGCAGAAAGGGGACACTTCTTTGGCTTATGCTGTAAAAGGAAGGCTCTGGCTACAGTGTTCAAAATAGATTCAGGGCCAGAGGAAGGAGGCATGAGCATAATCTAGGGGAGAGGTTATGTTGTTTAGAATGTCAGTGAGGGTTGTGGGCTGGAGGAAAGTGATCAGGTTGCTGGTATACTTTGAAAGTACAGTAAACAGGATTTCTAATTGGAGTGGATGGGGCCAGAGCGGACTTTGGTCCTAAGTCTTGGGACTAGTGATTCCTCTTGGCCGTCATGGTGCGTGAAAGTGAAAGGGCGTGCTATTAACAATTACCCTGGGACCCCAGGTGTAACCTGCATGTCTTGGAGCTCTCAGGATGACTGGCCACTCCATCTAGAGCTCATGTCTGTGGAGGTGGAAGAGTGAGCTTGGCCAGAAGGAACTTATTAGGGAAGACAGACTCTAGAACCTTCTGGATCCAGGAACAAAAGCCCCAAGAATGCTAAGGGTATTGAGGGTGGATGGCAGGGTATGTAAAGAAACAAGACAATCATTTTGGAAGAGGACAGTTCTCTTTAAGAATAAGCTTGGGGATCTGTGACATATCAGCAGCACCTGGTTAACCAGGCCCTCCACTTGAGTGTCTGTCACTGCAAAGGCTGGAGAAGGGCCAGAGACCCCACCACAGACTGGGTTCTTGCTCAGTGACCTGTGCATGGTAACCAGACTTCCTTTTACTTTATGAACAACCCAGACCCTATCAGAGCCAAGCAATTATAGGCTAAGGTGGTGGGGACTAGTGCATGAGGAGATGACGCAGCAAGTCTTCCCATCTGCAGAATGAGGGAGGTGGCACTAAAGCATTAGCCTTCCCAAATCAGCAGGAAGGACAACTCGGTGGGGTTTACTTCCCCGAGATGTAGATGATGAGAGGTATAATATGTCCAAGCTTGTATTCCTTCCCTGGCTCTTCTACCAGGAAGCTGGCCAGGTAACTATTTAATTTTTCTGGACTCCTCTTTCTTCTTTTATAGAATGAGACAATCGTATCCGGCCTGCACTTACCACAGGCTCAAATGATATGAAGCATGTGTAAATAAAATGTTTTGTGAAAGCTGATGTCAAAGGTTAAATAAATTATTGGAGGTCCTAGATTCTCTCCTTTGCTTCTGAAGGAAGTCCTTCCAGGGGTAAAGTAGCCTGGGATAATTAGGCAAAGCTTCTTCTAGGAGAAGAAGTTTTTTTTTTTTTTTTTTTTAAGGAACTCTATTACTATAATACATCAGATCAATAGGTTGAGATCAATAAGTCGAATAAGGAAAAACTGCACAACCCCTAAATTGTGACTGAAAGAAGCATTTGGTAAAATTCAATACTCATTTCAGATATAAAAAGTTTTTTAAAAAGCTTTTAGGGATGAATGATAATGTATTAGAAAAAAGATTTTACTGTATATAGATATGGATACCTTGATTACAAAAGTTATATGTGTGCATGGTAGGAAATTTGGAAGATGTGGAAGAACACAAAGCAGAAAATGAAAAAGATCCCATTAGCAAGAAATAGGCACCCAAATTCTCACTTCTTCCAGTTCTTTCTATACGTATACATTTAGAAACTCATCTATTCTAAATGCAAATTAGTATAATAATATTCTTCATTTAAAAATTAACAATAAGTCATGAATTACTATTATTATAGATAAATATTCTTTTACAATGTAATTCTTAATGGTGGCAGAATAATCTACTGTATGGACATTTTATAATTTATTTGATTTTCTAATGAATTTGGGCTGATATTTTTATATTATTATTACAAATAAGAGTTAAGTGGACATCCTTGTAGACTTTTTGTATATTCATCATTATTTTGTTAAGATAAAGGAAATCTATTAAAAATAAAGCATTTATTTAACACCGTTTTGGGATTCATAGACATGTCAAACATCTTGAAATGACATGAAAGTTACAGACATGAGCTAAATTCTTGGGGAAAAATAAAGGTATATTTCTATGCCATGTTTCGCACCATTCATGATTCTGGATGGACTAAAGACTTAAATGTAAAAAAAAATGAGTTCATAAAAGTCCTAGAAGAAAACGCAGCTACCTGCATAATCTTTGGAAGGCAGGTGTTTTTCAAGCATAGTGTAAGCAACAAAGACAGCACAAGGTAAAGGCTAATTTAATTACGTAAAATATCTCTACCTTAAAAACCAATTATCATAATGTGAAAAGGCAAATAATAAGAAGGAAAAATTGTATATGTGCATATAGTACACAAATATTCTTAATATTTAAAGTATTCTTTCAAACCTATTTTTAAAAAAAGTCCAAATAGCTCAATAGAAAAGTGAGCAAATGACGCAAATGGACAATTTACCAAAGAAATGTAATCACCAATATGCGTATATAAAAAAGTTCAGTCTCGGTAATAATTAAAGACATACAATGTAATCTAACGAGACATCACTGTCCCCTTGTCAAATTAGCAAAGCTTTTCTAGAAATTTCGGTGTTGGAAAGGACAGGGAATAGGAATTATAATGCACAGCTGATGGAAATGAAAATCCCGTACCACCTTTCTGGAGGGTAATACATGCCTTTTTAAAAAATGCAAACTCTTTGACCCTGCATTTCTAATTCTAGACATTTAACCAAAGTGGTTGCTTAAGACTGGTGTAGATAATTATTTTTTTAAAGATGTTATTTATTTATTTATTTATTTGAGAGAGAGAGCATGAGCTAGGGGCTGGGGAGGGGAGGTGGGGGTGAGACAGAGGGAGAAGCAGACTTTCTGCTGAGCAGGGAGCCCAATCCGGGCTGGATCCCAGCACCCTGAGATCATGCCAGAGCCAAAGACAGCTGCTTAACTGAATGAGCCACCCAGGTGCCCTAAGACTGATGTAGATAATTAAATTTACCTGTACATGTTTTCACTACAGTACTGTTTATAATAGTGATGTTAAAAACAATACCCTGTTGTAGGGGCTAAGTTATATCAAGGAAATTTTGTATATTTATACAATAGAATATAAGTCTGCTGTTATGCCCTAAATTAATACTTTTTGAAATAGAACGATATCCATAATACTGCTTTGAAAACAAAAGCAAAAAAGGCCAATTCACAACAGAGGATGATGTATCTAACTAATCCCATTGTTGAGGGAAAAAATAATGAATGTGAATTTAAGGGAAAATGGCTGGGAGAGAAATACTCAGACCTGTTAATAGTGGTTATCTCTTCTGAGCACTGGAGGTGCAGACAATTTTTGATTTTCCTCTTTTTTGTCCATTTTCTAATTTTTCTATAAGGCATAAATTAGTTACAAATTTAAAAAGAACACACACAGTTCTATCCCTTAAAAAAAATCTCAGACAGAAACCCCAGTAATCTCGGAACAATCAGGTGAAAAAGGCCCTCATGTACACTGATGATATGCATATAAGCTGGTGCAAACTTTCTAGAAAGCCATTTGGACAAATTTCTAAGAGCCAAAAAAATATCATAGGCTTACAGCGAGTCATTTTAGTTTTAGGAAGTGATCCAAGAGAAATAAGATACGTGCAGTGCTGTTTATAATGAGAAACTTTGAACTTAACGTCCAACAAAGGAGAATGATTAAATAAATGATCGGCCCCTCTCTGATGGACCTCCTGTGCCTGCCTCCCAGGAGGCTCGGGACTCGACAGAAGGCAATCTGTGCATTTTTTCCCCTGAGGTGTCAGCATGGTCTGTCCAGCTTTAATAGCATAATGCTCTGTAAATCTTTGACTTAGCTTGATAGAACTCATTCCAACAGGTTCTTTGTCAGGGAAATTGTTTAAACCAGAACCTCAGCAAACTGCCCTCGAGTCTCTGCTACAGTGATGGTTCTGGACAGTCCTAGCTTCTTTGTTCCCTTGTCTCATCTCCTTTTCAGGGACGTTACCGCAGGTGGCTGGGAAGTGTTTCACAAATGGCTCTCTGGTGGCCGAGCTGATCGTGATGCAGGATTAGCCAATTTCCGTGGTGTAAATACACGAGCCTGGCTGATTCAGGCTGCTAACATGACATCACTGAACACAGAGTTGAGAAGAGATGTGTAAAGCACAGTGTTTTATAGTATTTTAACCACACAGATAGAACAGATGTAAATAACCACATGAACAGAAATCATAGTAAAATATAGTAAATAACTAGGAATCGCTGAACTCTGAGTATTATTACCTTGATTTTTAATATAAAATATTTCATTATAGGCTTATATAATTTAACTTTTGATGATGGCTGTGTTTAACAACTGGCTCACATTGTTCCTGAAAGTGTGACAGTGCATCCTTGTGAGCTGCTGTACGTGGGCTCCAGCACCCCACTGCTCCAGCTATCTGCCCTGCTTCATTGCTGTAGGGTGTGTGGCCTCCTACTTCCATCTTTGCACAGAGTCCACCCCAGTCGACTTGCAATGTGGGGAAAAGTGGCCACTGGAGCCCTTCCTGTCCGGGGCCATTCCTCCCTCCCCATCAGTGTCCCAACCCCCACTACTGTCTCTCTTATGGCTTCCCACTCTCCTCTCTTCATTTATGATGTCCAAGGTTCTTGTGCTCAAGATGAGGAAGGGCTTGCAGTTTATCATTTATGTCTTGGGGTGAATAAGTTTAACTCTGATGGTTACTTCTTCCCCCAAAGTAAGTGGGACTTGTAAGTAAAGTCTTACTTGTCATTCTGAAATCCCACTGACTGGAGTTTGAATCACAGCATTCCAATTAACTAGCGCTGTGATCTTGGATCAGCTAATTAACCTCTCTGACCCTTATTTCCTCATGTCTCCAGTGGGGAAAATAACAGTCTGTCCTTCAGAGAGTTCTTTTTATTTATTTATTTATTTATTTATTTATTTATTTATTTATTTGACAGAGAGAGACACAGCAAGAGAGGGAACACAAGCAGGGGGAGTGGGAGAGGGAGAAGCAGGCTTCCCGCGGAGCAGGGAGCCCGATGTGGGGCTCGATCCCAGGACCCTGGGATCATGACCTGAGCCGAAGGCAGACGCTTAATGACTGAGCCACCCAGGCGCCCCCTTCAGAGAGTTCTTATGAAGATTTAATATGATAATATATTCAGGGCATTTAGCCCAGAGCCTGGCACCTAGTTACTGCTCGATAAATAGTACTTACATATTTTGTACTTTATTTTTACTGTTTTTGGATGAAAGTGATTTGGACATATCAAATAATAGAAGTATTTAGGAGAGGCAGTTACTTCTGAAATTATACTTTCCTTTTCTTCTGCCAGGCAGTGCTCCCTTCTTGTCTAAAAATAATGTGGCTTTTTATTCTAGTGCCATAACTCATGCAAAGAAGCCCAGCTGCACAATCTCAGGGTCATTTTTTTTCCTGAGGCCATTGATATTATTTAAAGATGATGAGGACCTTGTAGGTTTGAGGTTATTTTCAAGTAATAAAATTAGAGAAATGTAGAAAAATACAGAATTCCCTTTTATAGACAGATACTTTTTCTTTTTTCCTCCTTCCCCCTCTCCATCTCTCCCCTTCTCCTCTTTTCCCCCTCATTTTCTTCTTCTTTTTCTTCTACTCTTTTTCTCCTTCAGTCTTAGACATTTTTAATTCTAGACTCTCAAGAAACATTTATTTGTTCAGGCTCCGCAGCCGATCTGAGAGTTAAGACTCTTGCCCTATACTCTCAAAAGTTCAGAAATAACAGAAGTAAGACCAATGAATCACCGAAGTAATAACTAGTAAAAATTTATTTTGCATACACCAAAAAGACAGTTTGCAAACTGGAAGCACTTAAGCCAAAAACGTGGAATGAGGCTCAGGGATATATTGTTATAAAGCAGCATTTTAAGTTGAGAAAGCAGTGACTGTTTTATTTTTTATAGTGATTGGTTATAATATGGGAATTTCCTTAGGGGCGCCTGGGTGCCTCAGTCAGTTAAGTGTCCAACTCTTGATTTCAGTTCAGGTCATGATCTCAGGGTCATGAGATCGAGCCTCACTTAGCGCAAAGCTGCTTGAGATTCTCTCT
This sequence comes from Eumetopias jubatus, assembly GCF_037043125.1. Lineage (NCBI taxonomy): Eukaryota > Metazoa > Chordata > Mammalia > Carnivora > Otariidae > Eumetopias > Eumetopias jubatus. The sequence continues at coordinate 53,911,328 of NW_028274815.1, read as the reverse complement.
CTCCTTCCCCCTCTGCCTCTCCCCGCCTCTTGCGCGCGTTTCCTTAAACGATAGGAAACTGGTCAGTGATTATAGTTCAAGTTTTGCTTATGATTTCCAAGATTTGCTTATGCTTATGATTTGCTATGCATAAGCAAGAAATGATCCAGGTCAAGTTTGTCTTGCAAAGTAAGCGAAATTGAGCTTTGTATGACTAAACTGGTTTTGTTTGCTCAGGGACTTTTCCAAGGCTTCCTCTCTGTTTTTGATGCTAATGGGTTTTTTGATGCCAATCCTCTTCATTGACACTGTTCTAAAGACACATATATTTACTCAGCTAGAATCAGACACGCTGCCTGTCATGGCCAGTGAGATATAAATTCTGACAAGCCAAGTCTAGGACAAATAAGCTGTGTCCCTTGGTGCAGTCGCTTAGATTTCCGCAGTATTGATTACCTCGTCTGCCAAGTAGAAGAGGCACATGTCTCCAGGCTTATGGTACAGAGCTGCCGCGGGGACCTAATGAGATATTGCATGTGACGGTGCATGTAAGTGCTAAAGCACTGAGCACACAAGTGACTTGTTTCTCTGATAGCGTAGTCACATCTAAGGGCTCACCTATCCTTCTGCAACCTCACTTCCTGCCATGGGTGCAGGATCCTCCTCCCCACTTCGGGGGGACATGAAGCTGATGGGTCCCGACCACCTCAACTTGAGCTCGCTGCTGAGATGAATTACCTGTCTGTCCCTTACTAGCCCTGTGACATTGGGCAGATTATAGAACCTTTCTGGTTCCCAGGTTCCTCATTTGTAAATGTGCATAATGACACCTGGCTGGGAGGGTTGCCGGAAGGACTAAATGGGTAACATAGTCAAGGTGCTTAGCAAAGGGGCAGATGCTTGGAATGTGCTGCTCAGCAGCTCTTGCTGCTGCTAAGTACTCTATCTTCTTGACTGGCTACCTGTGGTTCCATCCCCTGTGCAATCTCTGGCAGCCGGGCAGGTAGAATGCCCACCGTACTACCTCTGCAAGGCATACCAGTCTCTGCCCTGCTTACAAAGATCCGATGTCTGGTTTGGCCAGGAAGTCAGGTCCTTGGAAAAGTGGGAAGAGGCAAGTGTTGCTGATGGCATCCCCTCCCCTCACTCTTCTGTCAGGACCTTGTTCTTTTCTCTCTAGGCACCTAGCTTGCTCTCAGATAGCTGTCACTTAATTTGTCAGAGGCTTGAACAGCAGAAGGGCCCCGTTCAAAACTGGGATGCTAGCTTTCCATATTCCTCTCCACCTACCTGTCTTCTTCCCTGATCCCATCATTATCCTGTCTGTCCTTCAACTTAATTTTAGGGGACCAAATTGCTGCTTACCTTAAAGGGCCAACTTTTGATCTTTCAGGGTTGCATGTATCTACCAGGAAGTACGATCAAGGAGATCGCCACAAACCCAGAAGAGGCGGGGAAGTTTGTCTTTGAAGTCATTCCAGGTAGGCAACAAAAGTGGGGACAGAGGTACATTATATTCCCGTCTTACTTCTGGATCCTAGAAGTCAAGACTGACTCTGTCAGCCAGCTAACTAACCAACTGAGTAAGAATGCATTGTAGTTCTGTATGTAGTTAACGAACCTATACTAGTTCATTAGCTGGCAGGCCAACTAGGTGGGTGCACGTGTGGTTCAACCCTGTAAGCATCTCGTGAGTGTGTGCTTGGAGACACGTATTCCACCAGGCGCTGGCACACTGTTCTGAAAAGTACATCATCCCTGCTCACTAAAAGGAGCTCAGTTTCCAAGTTGAGTGAGATATTAAAATGAATAGTTACAATGTAAACTGAGCGATGTGAAATTGCCATTTTGGTAGGTCAAAAATGGTCCACGGTCAATAGTCACATATGGTTCAACACGACCTAATACGAAATGACAGCCGCGAATTACTGAGCACTTAGCACATGTCAGGTGCTGAAAGTCCTCTATTGCGCATGTTAGCAGCGTGCTGGAGGGTGCTTCTGCCCAGGCAAGAGTTCCCTTCCTCAAGTGTATCTGGGGCAAGAGGAGTTGATCTTACTCTGTCTCAAGGGGAATTCGGGTTTGTGTGAGCCTAGCACACCGAGGCTGCTTCTCCTTATCTCGTGCTCCTTTGCCAGCCCCAGCCCCGCCAGGAACTCCAGACCCGCTGGTCAGGTGGTGACATAGCAGGGGAGGCCACCAGTCCCCTGAGCGAGCGCCCCTTCCCTTAACCCCCCTCCTTATCACTCGCTCAAGGCAGCACGCGCGTAAGACATGACAAAGACGGCAGTGTAGCCGTGAGGTTAGAGTGCCTGGTCTGGAGCTGGCCTGCCCTGCTCTGAATCCTGGCCCTGCCGCTTTCTATCTGCGTAACTGTGATCAGGTTATTTCCTTTTTTCCTGCCTGTTTCTTTATCTGTGAAATGCGGACAATGATGAGGATAGTGAAGATGAAAGAGAGAAATCGATCTGGCACATTTGGCATAGTGACTGATATACAGTTAGTGCCATGTAGATGTGTGATCTTCGGGGATAACTGGAAGAAATTGTAATGTAGAAATCAATCCTAAAACTGGCTACTGCTATAGAAAACAAAGAAAGACCATTTTTAAAGTTCAGCTCTTCCGGGTGGCCTCCTTCCCAGTGGGCACTCCTTTGCTTTTTTACCTGAGTTCTGTCCAACTCTCTTCCTCCTCAGAGGAAGAGTTTATTTTTTAGTCTCTCATCTCTAAGAAAACCCCACCTCTTTCCCACAAGATTCTTCTAGTCTGAGGACCCGTTTCCCAGCACAGTTCATGGGATACAACCGTCCATGGTAACATGTGTCCCAAAGCCTGAATTTTCTATCAATGGTAACCCTACTGAGAGGCCTGGCTGCAGATTCACTGTGGGCTTTGCACCCCAAGCCCAGTACCCTTGAAGATTGCTATGCTACAGTATCTCATTATCACGTACACTTGCTGCAGGCTCCTGGGTGTGCACGTGCATGTGCGCGCATGCACACACACACACACACACACACACACGTCTCATAAGAACAAACAACAATTCTAAAGCAATAATAAGGTAGGGAACCATTTTCCTAAAGGTTTCCCAAAGGAGCCATCATTCTCAAGTCTTCACCCAACTTAAAGTGAGGCAAGCCTTTGTATTATGATGTAGAGATTTTTCATTCCTCTTTTTGCCATGGTCTTACGCAAGATTATTCTCAGGGACCAATGCTGGCCGAGGAAATGGCCTCCCTAAGCAGGGCCCTTTCTCTGTGATCACCGGTATCAGTTGCACAAAAGCCAGAGAGAAGCCTTTCATTGTAGTTACGCTATGTTTTTCTTTATTTGGGGCAGGCAAAAATTTAGGACAGGTTTCCCTTTCCCTACTTACCTCTAGCAGAATAATTATCTGTTCTCCTTCCACCCAAAGGATGTCATCACGGATACAGAAAGTTATTCCACTTGTTGCATTTCATTCTCATGCTGCCTGGTGAGATGTTACAACAGATTTATTGAGTACCTGCTATGAGCCAGGCACTATCATAGGAACTGGGAATCCAGAAAAGAACAAGCCTGCGTGCAGCTCACAGTCTAATGGAGGACACTGACAACTGACTGCTTATGATAGAACAAGCACAATGGAAAAAATTAAAGCAAAGAAAGAAAAATTCTCGTTGAGGTTGGGATAGTGGCGGGTTACTTACCATTTTATTGTTTATTTTTTTACTTTAAAAAAAGATTCTATTTATTTGAGAGAGAAAGAGAGACAGAGACAGTGAGAGAGAGCACGAGTGGGGGTGGGTGGAGAGGGAGAAGCAGACTGCCCGCTGAGCAGGGAGCCCGACACAAGGCTTGATCCCAGGACCCTGGGACCATGACCTGAGCCGAAGGCAGACACTTAACCAACAGCCACTCAGGCGCCCCTCACTTACCATTTTAAATAGAGCAGGCACTCCAATGTGCCCAACATTAATTGTTTTATAGGGCAGCAAAAGATTTTCAAATTCCCTTTGCTTTTGATCTCTTGAACCTATTTAATATCATGGAGCTTCACCTTCTTTACCCTTTGGGATGACCTGATTTAGAATCCTTCTTGTCATCAGGTCATTGGCTTTTTTGACCAGAAGTGTCAGTCCACTGAAGCCCTGGCCAGTCAGGAGCATCCTGAGAGAGGGGTGTTTCTCATTGGAGTCGAGAGACAAAACTAATGGCAAAACAAAAGATCTTCCAGAAGTCAGGGTAAACTGAAAAGGCATATTTTTGGTAACACAACAGACTGGAGAATAGGCATGGTGGAGAAAGGTGCCAGAAAAATTTTGGCTAAGGTCAAATTGGAAGCAATAGGGGCTAGTGGCAATTATTGGGGAAAAGATCAGGGGCCATGCCTAGAGTTTGGTGGTCACTTACTGGGTGCCAATGGGCAGGCATCTTTGCACCTCTGGACTTGAGTTCCATTGGCTATAGAATGGAAGTGATACTAGAGCCCATTCTATTTCAAAGGGATATTGTGATTCCTCCAGGATTCTTTAGTTCTACCCTGACCACTTTTTACTTCCCATTTTACTTCTGGAGGCACCTAGCTCTCAGGAATGGCCAGGGCCTCCATGGACTGACCTTCCTGGTCAGAAGAGCTGATGACTCAATGATAAGATGGATTCAGAATTGGGTTGTCCCAAAGCATAAAAGAATGTGGGGATATTAATATAGGTTCAAGAGATCAGAACCAAAGGAATTTGAAGGTTTTTTGTTGCCCTGCAAGAAAGTACAGGTTTGGGCACAGCTGCGGTGCTAGAACAAACTCTTTTTCGAGAGAAATGCCCTGACATTGTGAGAAGAATGTGTTGGTGCTTACACAGACACTTTGAAATTTAATAGCCTCTTGTAATTGAAAGGGATTGCTATTATGTTCTTGTCCTTCCTGAGATGATTTCCTTCTCCCTCTCTTCTCCTTCTCTGTCATTTTTCTTTTTGTCACTTTCTTTCATCCTTTCTCTTGGCAACCTCTTCCTGTTCCACCCCCTTGTCACTTCTTTACCCTTTTGTCTGTAACACAGAACCCAGGAAATATTACATATGTCTGTCCGTAATCGTGGGTTTAAAGTGCAAATGGTAAAGAAAGTCCTAACAGACTTCATTTGTCCATCAACTATGTATCGAGGGCCTACCGTTTACAATGTCTTGTGCAGGTAGGAGAGTAGAAATCCCGAATAGGAAACACTGATTTTGTGAGAAAGGCACACATGTGCTCATTGTCTCTCTCTCCTGAGTTGCTGTTCTCCTCCTCACCCCAACAGGTGAACTCATGAGTAGCTTAGGAAAATATCTGTGATGGTGTGAGGGACTACAGTCTTCAAAACTGTATGGGCTGAGCCTCTCTTCTCTAACGCCGACACCGCCCCTTGAACTTCTCTTCCTTTCTGGTAGGAAACGGCTTCTCTCCCCGACAGGAGCCCAAGGCATCCCAATTGCAAACCACGGGTGTTCAGTGGTTTATCTATAGAATTAGAGTTTTGGGTGCATAGGTATTTGGTTCCCTTGAGGTTAAGTAGATAATGCTTTTGTGTTGTTTGGTCGTTTAATTGAACAAAAGAGGCAGCTGAGGTTGTTTCCCTTGCTTCCCTTTGTCTCGGCCGCTTACTGCTCGAAGACCTTCATTAGTATTACTTCTTCCTCCAGCCTCATGGGACCAGAGTCGCACAGGACAGGACTCCTATGTCCTCATGGCCAGCTCTCAGGCGGAGATGGAGGAGTGGGTTAAATTCCTTAGGAGAGTCGCTGGCACGCCCTCTGGAGGTAAGGACTCTGCAGGCTTTCCTGGGCAGGTGTCTGTGACATCTCAAAGATGGGGAGCTAGGAGCTCCAGACACAATCCCTCCTTGAACGGTGTTCAGGGGACACGACGAGAGGACAACTCTGAGGCCATGCTCATTGCCAAGCATCTAGCTTCCCTCCCTGCATGACCTCAAAGAGCCAACTCTAGATTTGCTGGGCCGACTGCAGCCCTTTGCACCTCAGCGGCAAATGTGTGTGATGCCCTGAAGCAACATTCTGCAGCACCAGGAGTCTGCCTGGTTATGGGGTCATGGGGCCTGAAAGGGTGATGGCAAGATCTATGCCAAAAGCTGGGGGAGGCTGATCGGCACAGGAAAGTGAAGCGGCTGGCCAGAACTGGGGTGGTCAGACGGGGGAGAGGTTCAGGAACTGGGTCCCGTTCACAGGTTCTCGGTGAATTCAGGGTGACCACTTTTCTGGGTTCCATGACTCAAGTGTTTGAGTCTTCTGGGAACCCTGGTGTTGGGGCCCCACTAGAGGAGAAACTGCTGTGAAAAAATATCTATAATTAACACACTGTCCACAAGAGCCAAAATATGGAAAGAGCCCAGATGTCCATTGACAGATGAATGGATAAAGATGTGGTATATATGGGTATATATATACACATATAATATAATATACATATACTACTCAGCCACCAAAAAGAATGAAATCTTGCCCTTTGCAATGACATGGATGGAACTAGAGGGTATTATGCTAAGAGAAAAAAGTCAGAGAAAGAGAAACACCATATGATTTCACTCATATGTGGAATTTAAGAAACAAACAGATGAACATAGGGGAAGGGAGGGAAAAATAAAATAAGATGAAAACAGAGAGGGAGACAAACCATAAGAGACTCTTAACTCTAGGAAACAAACTGAGGGTTGCTGGACAAGAGGTGGGTGGGGCGATGGGGTGACTGGGTGATGGGCATTAAGGAGGGCCCTTGATGGAATGAGCACTGGGTGTTATATGTAAGTGATGAATCACTAAATTCTACCCCTGAAACTAATACTACACTATATGTTAACTAAATTGAATTTAAATAAAAAATTAAAAACAAAACAAAACAAAAACATCTGCAATTAACAAACAGGTGAATCCAGTATATATTTTTTCCTCTCATAAAAATATGAAGAACTGCTGATATGGGCGATCTCAAGTGACCACTTTGCTTCAACTTTTTAGGAACGTACTTTGTGTCAACTCCAGGATGACTGTATATAATTATTTATCAACTGTGCTGCCTATTATTTTGCAAGTCATGTTGGGGGAGCTTTTACAGCTCAAATATTAAATATTTATTGGATTGCCCAATGGTTCCTTTAAGCCCTTATGAGCGCCATAACAATTTTGTGGAAATTTGAAAAATATAGGAAAATAATCACCCCTACAACCACCAGAGGAATTATGTTTTCCTTCCAGGTGGTATTCATACATACATTCCTTTTCTTATTTTTTTTTTTTCAGAATGACAAGCATGGGATATATACAATTTAATACCTTTTATTTTATAGCTAAAGGGTTTTTCCCATGTTGTTATATTGATTCATTTCAGAGGTTATTTGGTTACCAAAAATAGAAATCGCGTGCAATGATATTAAGCAACAAAGAGGGATTTACTGGGTTGGTACAGTAGCTACTCAGAGACCAAGGGAGAACTGCCAAGAGGACTCAGGACTGGGGCCAAGAATTGGACCATCAACCCAGCGCTTATCCTGTCGGTTTCTCTGGGGCCATGCAGCTTCACATTCTGCTTTTCTCTGCATGCCTGCCTCCCAGTGTTTGCGTAGTTAGCAGCCCTCCAGTACTCACTCGTGGCCCCGTACAGCTGTGCCAGCCCCAGCTTTCCTGTATTTCCCTTTCAAGCACAGGAGAGGGTGAGCTCAGCCTCTACCACCCCATTCCAAACTCCTGAGAAAGACCATCTACCTGGCTCAGCTGGGGGCAGGAGACCACTTGCAGACTCAGGAGCTGGGGCAAGGAGGCAGTCCTGTAGCCCGGGCCCTGCCTAGCGGGGGCTGGGAGAAAAGACGTTACTGATGGGACACCCAGACTCAGGAGTGCCTGCCACAGCCATCCTGAGCAGCTGCATCCTATTACAAAAAGAGGAGCATGGTTTCATTAACCATTCCCCAGGTCCTAAACACTCTCTTTTTTGCTGTGCTCGTCAGCCCAAGATGAGGTTTTTATTGATTAAAGCTTTCTTCTATGCCATTCAGCCTGGATAAGCTTAGCTGTGAGCCTCCTTATTGCCCCCCGGGTTGTGAGATCGTGAGCCCTTGCCGAGGTTTCCTGCTTTCCTCAATGCAGCGCTCTAGGCAGCCTGTGTTGACAAGGGTAGTAGACTTTGCCTACATTGCCTACATATGCACTTACTCTGAGTCAAATGAGGTCCCTGCACTGTGAGAAGCCTCTGTGCCTTATATGGTGCTGGCTCAGCCTTGCCGCGGTGAGCTGCTGTACTGGGTCCTGCGCCACGCGGGGATTTCTTCTTTCCCCCACCTCACCACCTGAGAAGCCAGTCAAGCATAAATCCTGCGGGCAGGGGAAAGTCCGAGGGACGAGAAATAAGATTGCAGCATATTTATTTATTCAAAGAACAGAACTTGTCTCTGACGTGGCATTTCAGAGGTTTCTAAAGCCTCTTGTGGAATCTGAATGCTGGGTCTTGGGATGAGAAGGCATTTTAAGACAAACGAGAGTCCAGTCTGAGGCCACGAGGCAAGCCCGACATTTGTTCTTTCTGTTTGTAAGTCAGGAAGCTTCTGTCCTGAGGAAGTGGGTGATTAGTCCGAGAAGCCCAGCTGCCAAGGAGTGGGGCCGGGGCTCCCGCCTCTTAGGCAGCTTTGGTCACAGCATGGCCCCACTTGGAAAGTGCCTCTGAGCCAGGTCCACTAGATCTACAGGGCATGCCCCTCAAACATTGGAAAGTCACTGGCAGATGTTGCTGCTGCCTCTCTCCAGCCCTTCCTGAAACTTTCTATGGTTTTTCCCACCCAGAATCCGCTCTCTTCTTACCATTTCCACTACCACCATCCTGGTTGAGGCACCCTGCCGTCTTGTCTGAATCACAGTAGTGGTCCCGAAACCAACTCCCTTGCTTTTCCCCAGACACCCAAGGCACGTTCCTGCCTCAGGGACATTACTATTTGCTCTGTCTGGAATCCTCTGTCTCCAGGTAGCTGTGTGGCTTGGTACTCTGCTTTTTTGCAGGTCTTTGCTCAAATATCACCTCAGCGAGCCTTGCCACATCCCCATCATCCCATTTGACATTGAACCCCTTCCTTGCCCTACCCCCGGCCCTCCTTGTCCCTCTGTCCGGCTTCATTTTTCTCCTATGTACTACCCTCTTAGAACCTGCTAAATTTTTCACTCATTTGTTTGTTGTTGGTCTCCCCTGGCTAGAAGGAAACCTTTAATCTACTTGGCAGGAATTTCTTTCTCTGTTTTGTTCAGTGCTATATCCCAGAATCTAAACAGTGCCTGACACAGTAGATGTGAAGGAATGGCCTTTTCTTCCCATGGTGGTCCTGGGTTCTACTCCCGTAGGCTCTCCTCTTTGCTCAGTGACCATCAGCTGACCTGGGAAATGACTTGGAAAATGGGTTACTGCGTCTAGAATGATCTTGCTCCAAGTGTGTTAATGGTGAGTTTTGGTGAAACTCTTTATGGTTTGTAGACCCCTTAGACAATCTGATAAAAGCTGTGGAAACGCTCCCCAGAAAAATGTTCAGACAGAACAATTTTGTGTTCAACTGCATTCAACTGCAGGTGCTTGTAGTCCCTTTGTACTACCTAGGTACTGAGTCCAAACTGTTTTACAAGTCACTCTTGTTGACAGTTTTGCAGAGCTAAGGCCCTTCTTGCCCCAGTCTCTTTTCTGGCTCCCTGTCTGCCTTGACAAGAAAGAAGGCCCATGTAGTTCCCATGACACACCCCGCTTTTTCCCCTTGGCTCCTCCTGCTTCCTAGCTGCTCTAAACATTCCTCTCACCTTGTCCTGTTCTGGGACCATTTCCGATGTTTCTCCACACGTCCCAGAAATTCTTGGACACCAGCTAGATGTCCAACAACTTAACTCAGTTCCGACGCTATCTACCTAGAGATAGTTCAGATTGCACAGGCAGAGGGCTCGGTCCTGCAAGACATCTCCCCTTCCATGCATTTCAGGTGCCAATTTCAAGGCCAGATTGTCACCTGTGATTCTGACCCAATGGCTATAGATTGGAGGTCCCAATGACCCCCTCCCTGGGTTCAATTAATTTGCTAGAGGGGTTCACAGAACTGAGGAAACCAGTTAGCTTATTAGATCACCAGTTTATTATAAAAGGATATAACTCAGGAATAGCCAGATGGAAGAGAGGCATGGGCAAGGTGTGGCGAAGGCCCTCTCCAAGACTACCAGTCTCCCCCAAATCTTCAGGTATCCATCAACCCAGAAATTCTCCAAATCCCATATCCTTTTGGATTTTATGGAGGCTGTATTGCATCTGCATGATTGATCAAATCATTGGCCATTTGTGACTGAACTCAGTCTCCAGCACCCCCCCCCCCCCCAGCACCGCCCGGAGGTCAGTGGTTGGGACTGAAAGTTCTAACCCTGTAATCACTGGGTTGGTTCCACTGTTAATCAGCCCCTATCCTAGGTGTCTTTCCAAAACTTGCCTCATTAACATAACAAAAGATGCCTTTATCTCTCTCATCGCAGCAAATTCCAAGAGTTTCAGGAGCTGGTGCCAGAAAATGGGTGAAAGACCAAAAATATATTTCTTATAGTAAATCACAATGTCACACCTTGGAAAGCAGCACCGTGGTGTTCTAGTCTTTTCGTTCCTAGCCAGCCAGTTTATCTCTTTTCTCTGCACTGTTCTTTCCTAAGGCCCTGGCTGGGAAAAGTTAGATTAATTTTTTCCCAAAAGTTCTGGATGCAATTCCAAGTGTTCCTGATTTAAGTGGAAGAAAAGGAAGGGAGGTGAGCACATCTGGACTTCGAGTGACTTGTTCCTTTTTCTCTAAACCACCCCCTCCCTGAGTTGGAGCGCTCTGTGCTCCCTGGATCCCCACCCTGAAACCAGGTGTCTACCCCACCCCCAGGGAGCCGGCAGGCCACATTGCAAAATGCTGATTGGTCAGAACCTGCTTTGGCCTCTTGCTCTGGAGGCTGGCCTCTCTGTTTTTTTCTCAGTCCACTGCTGGGTACGTAAGCACTGGACTAAATTGTGCATAGTTCTGCTCTGACCAACCTGGTTGTAAGACCCGGGCCAGGTCCCATGTTTTAGGCATCTTTGTGTGTTTGCCAACACTAGGCGTGGAGTATATAAACAGTGGGTTGTTACATGCCTTGGGTTCCTTTTCTTCCTCTTCTTTCTTAAGTTGTCTGCATCCTTCAGAACATGATTTCACAATCTACAGCAGAGTTTGGCCTGTGGGAGTGTGCTATCTCTGTGATTCATTGTTATTCCATGTGTTCTGATTCTTTTTCTCTGGCTAAACTGGACTTTAGGAAGGATGGGGGTTTTTTTCTTTCTTTTTTTCTTTTACTGATTCTCCAAGAAGGATAATTTTTACTTATTTCAGTAATCCCCCTCTCCCCAGATCCCAACACAAGACAGATACTTTTTTTTTTTAAGATTTATTTATTTTATTTGAGAGAGAGGGAGAGAAAGAGAGCACAAGCGTGGGGAGGGGCAGAGGGAGAGAGAAGGAATCTCCAGCACACTCCGCACTGAGCGTGGAGCCTGACACGGGGCTCAATCCCACAACCCTGAAATCATGAGCTGAGCCAAAACTTAAGAGTCGAACACTCAACCGAATGAGCCACACAGGCGCCCCAAGACAGATACTTACTCTTTTACTCAACAAATATTTCTTGAACGTGTGCCAAGCACTGTGCTAGCCCTGGGGGTACACCAATGTGAAAAAGATTAAGTCCCCTCTTCCAGGAGCTCACAGTCTAATAGAAGACACAGAAACAAATCGACCCCCAAACCATAATATTACAACTGGGAAGTGTACCATGAAGGAAGAATACATACTGCACAGTGGGGGAAAAAGACTTTGTCAAGAAATTTAGGAAAAGCTTCCCTGAACTAGTGATGATTCAGCTTAAATCTGAAGGGTCAGTAGAGGCTAACGAGGCAGAGGTGGGAGAAGAGGAACAGTATCTCAGCCAGAGGAATAGCATATATGAAGGCCCTATGACAGAAAGGAGAACAGGCTCTGGAGTGAGCGGAAGGTGAAAAGAGTGGACATAGCCTTGCTAAAGATGTTGGTCTTCATCCTAAGGTGGCTTGGATGAGGGTGCTGGTGTCCAAGATGGCAAAAAGTAAGCAGGTGTTCACAACGTTTCAGAGGTCATACTGCCCTGACATGGGAGTGCATTTGACGTGGAAGGAGAATGTGGTGTCTGTCGATCGAGTCCTGGATTCCCAGCCTATGAATGAACGGAGGGACCATTTGGCAGGCGGCATCCCTTTACTCCTCCTGGCCATCCTTCCCGGCTCCCGCCTGTCCCCTCGTGCTGAGAGTCCATTTCAAGTCTCCTGGGCATGTCTGGCAGGGTGGCTGGACTGTTTGTTAAAATCTTCTCAACGGGAGGGGGAAATCATCTTAGTTTACCCCACAACCCACCTCCAAGAGCATTCTCTCTGAAGGCTTGACTGAGCTACATGCAACTCTGAAAGCATTTCCAGAGAAGGGTGGGCTGGCTTCATCAACACTAAGTGAAATCCTGTGTTCCTGCCAGACACTTTGATATATGGAGCAATGCTGGTAAGGGCTTGTGTGGGGGATTTTTTTTTTTTTTTTAACCCACCTCCATTCTGTCCCTTGAATGGCAGTTGACAATTAGCTGCTAAGTAAAAGGAGGCACTTCTTTTTATTGCGGGCCCTGACAGCTTTATGTTCACTCTTTAAAAGCCAAGACTCATGTGTGTAAAGGTGAGTGGGGAGGGGAAGTAGTGTGGGAAGGAGGAAGGGAGGGCCAGGGGCAGGTGCCGACAGATCCCGTGATTTCCGTGCTGGAGTCAGACAGAACCTGAGCAGTACTTACAAGTGTGTGTTGATCTGGAAGTGAGAGAGGATGGTTCTTCCAGGCTGGAGAGGAGGGAAGGCCTGAGTCTGGCCCAGCAGAGGCTGTGGTTCCTTGGCCCCCACCATGCCTCATATTCTTAGGATGCCGCGGTGGGACCTGGGCTGTGGCTTTTCTGCCCTGACACTGCTCTCTTGCTGGAATTTCAGGAGGAAAACCCCCAAGCTCCGAAAGAAAGGTATTTCTTCCCTATTTTGTGATTCAATTCTTCCACTAAAAGGCACTCTGCCCAGCTCCCCTTCCCTCTCCTGTGGAGATGGGGACGTTCCTGGACCTGAGCCCCTGGGAAGCAGGTACCAGTGCTGGGTCCCAGGGCCAATGGGAAAGAGGGGACGGGGCGGGGCGGGCCCTTCTGGGGACCGGGGCTGGACCAGAGGCAGGGTGGGGAGGGGCTCTTGTCTTGAACCCCGGAGTGTCTGTGTGGTGAGGAAGGGGGTGCTGAGGTTAGAAAGGAGGTGACAGATAATCCTTCCACTTTCACTTCCCCAGAGCAACCGTGTCCTGGGGCTGCCTAGCAAATCTGAGGAGGAAGCTTAGAAGTAAAGGGGGGAGGATGGCCCACAGGCAGAGACTTAGGCAGCCACCTACCCCTTTCTTCTTCCCCTTGAGACTTAGTGATGTCTGAAATTTCACCTAGACAGTTGTATTCCACTGGCTTTAAACAGAGAGATTAAAGTATTGAATTTAGAATCACGGGGTAAATATGATAGTGGACAAACTCCTAATCTAAGTCTCAGTTTATCCATCTGTAAAATGGAACAATAATACCCATTTTGTAGGGTTCTTATGAGGACTAAGTGAGAGCACACATGAAACCTTCTAGGGCACTTCTTCATAAAATTAACTTAATTAAATGCATTAGTAATTAGAATTATTACATTATATATTATAATTAATCAATTAAGGTTTGTACCCATTAAGATGGCAATGCCTCTATTAATAGTGGCTGGTCCAAAGTGAGGAGCAGTTCTGAGTGGATGACTGGCTGGTAAGGGCAGGAAGAGCAGGGGCAATCGTTCCTTGAAGGAGTGGGTGCAGCCTGGGAGGCGGGGGAGCCTGGGGTGGAGAATGGTCTTCACGTGCCTCCCACCCCGCTGTCTGCTGTCTTCCTCGTTCCCTAGTTTCCTTGGGGGTCTAGGCTCTTTCATATCCACCCAGGATCAAAGGGTGGTGATCAGGACTGAGAAGTCAGAGGTGCAACTCAGGCCTGGGTCTTTGGAGTTCCGGGAAGAATTCCTACTCCAAACTCCTCGTATGTGATCGGAGATGGAGAGTGACAAAGCCTGATGGAAACAAACTAAAGAAAACCAGGATGCCCTTTCTCTCCTGTTGGTCTTGCGGTCTCTACAGCCTGCAGTGGCCTTGTCTTGTTAGAGGGAAGAGCTCTGACTGATTTCTAGGCAGGCGGTGTGCAGTTCAGTGTCTTTGTCGTACGGGTAATACGAAACAGTGGGGGTGCTAAGAAACACACGAGGAGGAGGGAAGGCAGGCCCAGGACACTCCAACATTTAGAGGACAAGGAGAAAAAGAGGAATCGTCCGAGGAGGCTGAGGCAGTGTGGCCCGTGAGATAAATCAAGAACCAAGCGGGAGTGCCAAAAGCCATGCGAAACATGTCTCAAGAAGGAGCCATTTGCTCTGTCTCATGGTGCTGATAGGGCAGCTGAGAGGAAGACTGAGAATTTGACTCCTCAGTTTTAAAAATGTAAAGGCCATTGATCTCTTTGACAAGAGCAAGTTTGGAGAAGTGCTGATCAGAGTACTTTCAGGAGAGAAGGGGCGGAGGACAAGAGGAATGGGAGACGGCTGGTGACGGCTCTTCGAGGACCGGTCCGTCATGTGCCAGACTCCGTGCCAGGAAATAAAAATAGACGGTGAACCAGACGGGCTGTCTGCCTTTGAGGAGCCCACAGTCCGGTAGAAGAGAGTCACGTTTAAAACTAAGCTACGTGAGAAGTGGTAGGATAGAGATATCTACAGGGAGCTCTGTGAGGGCAGAGGAAGGAGACACCAGTTCCCTCTGAGGAGAAGACAGTTGTAACTTCTGCTGCTGGAAAATCAGGTTCCCAGGTGGGCAGAGGGAGGAAGGGTATTAGCTCCAGACTTCTCAAAAGCAAAGACCTTTTTTCATTCTTTTTATCAAAATCTCCATCTACCAAAGAGGCTGGCCCACAGCAGATGCTCAGTTTGTGCTTGCTGACTGATTGTGTGAATTCCAGTGGAAGGAGTTTACAAGAAACAGAGTTGCAAAAGAAACCATCACAATAACTTTGACAGTAGCAGCAAGGACAGAGAAGAGAGATGGTTTAATTTAGAAAGTGCTGATCAGTTTGGAGGGAAAGAGAGGGTGTTGCAGATAATCCTAACACTCACACTTTAGCTAATGAGGTTTGTTGAGTTCAGGTACCTTGTGTTGATGGTTTTCTGTTCTCCGTGCCTAGGAAAATGCCTGATGCTTGACTGCTTGAGTGACTGAATGCTATTGCCTGGTAAGAAGGCTACAGGATAAGCAGTGATTTGGGAGTGTTTGGGGTGGGCCGAGGATGAGATTGGAGAAGACACTGGGAGTACGGCCATTAGATATTGGATGGGAAAGGATAGGTAGATAGATAGATAGATAGATAGGTAGATGGATAGATAGATAGATAGATAGATAGATGGATGATAGATGGATCTGGACCAGACATGTGGATTTACAAGTTACCAGTTTGTAGGTGGTATCCAAATGTATGGAATCATAAGACCTTTGCCAAAGAGAATGTCTAGAGGGAGGAGACAGCGGAGTTTGAATGCCCGGAAGTGACACACTGAAGGAGCAGGTGGAGGAAGGAGCACAGCAAAAGACTGCAGAGGAGCCGGCAGGGAGATGGGACTAGAATGAGAGCAGATGGTTTTGTCATCACGTAGGGAGAAAGTCTTGATGAGGAAGGAGAATCAACAGTATCAAGAGTCTCCAGGGAAGACCAGCAGGGTGTGGAATGAACATAGGCCATGTCTGGCCATTAGGAGGGCACTGGAAATTTTATTGAGTGGATTGGATGGAAAGATGCAGGCTGATGAAACCAGACTGGGATGGGTTGAGAGGCTGGTAAGTGAAGAAGCAGAGCCGGTGAGGATGGAAGCAGCCTTGTTCTTTTATGAGTATACTGATGAAGAGAAGGAAGGCAAGTAGTGGTCATTTGGGAGCTGGGGCAGGAAGTTATTGTTTCATAAATTGGCTGACTTAGACTCACTTGGGCTCTTTCGTTCAAAAAAAGAAAAATTAAAGATACAAAAGGGATGGAGTGAAGTCCCGGAGAGGTGGGAAAGGATGGAACCCACAGGCTGAAAAAACAACATCTTAGAGGAAAGCACAGGGTCCTTTCCTTCCTCTGAGAGCAGACAGACAGACAGAGGAGGAGGGACCAGAAAGGCAGGGACTGGGGATGAGGGAGTCATCATGATGTCCTCCACTTTAGGAAGAGAAGGGAAAGAGGAGCCAAGGTCATCTGCTGAGTCAGAGAAGGGAAGGAGTGTGAGTGCAAGGTGAGTGGGGAAGATTTGGAACCAAGGTTTTACAGAGATTGGGAATATAAACTCCCATGATATGGAATGCTGTGTTCCCTGGGAGCTCTGGGTGACAGGTGAAGGGGTGGGGAGGGTACTGGGAGTCAGCAGAGCTGAGATGATGGAAGAGAGAGGAGGGCTGGGAAGTGGGTTGACTGGTGAGAACGGCATCGCAGTGACTGACTGTGGGACTGGGAGGGATAGAGGATGAGCACAGGCTGAGGCTGGGAGGCTGGGATGGGGAGAAAAATTATATGGCACTTGCTACCCAGAGGGTTGTAAGAAGGAGCTGGATTCCAGGTCACCTGCAAAACGGAACATCTGCCTCTGGACCTCAGGAATGGAGCTCCCATTTGACAGCTCTGACATTTCCACATATATCCCCACATTGTGTTTGGGATATGGTTCTCTGTCAGGATCTGGGGGGGGCCCCTTGAACCTGAGTTTCAGCTGCTCTGAAACACATCTGCCTCCCCCTTTGCGGTGCCCCTCAAGGGATTTTTACAAATGCCATGTGGTCTATGTTTTAAGTCAGATTATTTCAGTCATTTCCTTCCATATCTGTTCAGCTCCTTTCACAGATATATAGGA
Source organism: Eumetopias jubatus (assembly GCF_037043125.1). NCBI lineage: Eukaryota > Metazoa > Chordata > Mammalia > Carnivora > Otariidae > Eumetopias > Eumetopias jubatus. The sequence goes on along the minus strand of NW_028274815.1, from coordinate 53,894,315 downwards.
GCCAAATTCTATACTGCTGTTGACATCCTCTAATTGTTTCTCATTATATTGCACGTTGTCATTTCATTTCCATAATTCGAGTGTAAGTTTATTGAAAGCAGGAACCATGTCCTATGTTCTCTTGTCTGTATTATTCATTCCACACGGCCTGCTGCTGGCACTCAATAAATGCTAGTGTGGAGCTGAATTCTTCACTGAGGAGAGCTCTACTAGTATTTAAAGAAATGCCATAGTAATCATTAACCATGGAAAGCACTTGCTTAAAGATGAAATAATAAGTAATTCAGCAAAACCTACTGACTATCTACCTTGTATCAGGCCCTATGCTGAATACTGGGGATGAAAAGAGAGCATCCCCATGTTTCCAGCATTGGGGAACCTAGTCATGCAGAGGGTGTGGGTACGTACACATAATTACCGTACAGTGTCAAAAGGGATTGGGATATTTGAGAAGGAATATAGGCACACAAAGTAGGGACAGAATCTCTCAGGCTGGGGTCAAGGAAAGCTTGGCAGACGTGATGATATTTGAGTCAGCCAAGGAAGACAAATAGAATTCCAGCAGACAAGGAAGGAGAGATGAACAGACTGGGCAACGAGAAGACCATCCAAGGGCATGAAGACTGGCGAGAGCTGTGGGTTTTGGGAACATCAAGGTGAGGCGCCTTTGGGGGCGTGACCTGAAGTCACACTAGAGACGTAGGTGGGGGTCAGACCGAATGCCAGCCCAAGCAATGCCAGCCCCAACTTTCAAACTTTAGCCACAGAAATATTCAGTTGAACAGTCTCACTGAAATGGATTAAGTCAAACAGACACCAGCCCAGTGGGTTTGGTTGGGAGTAGGGAGTACAGGGGCCCTGCCCCCACCCCATGCTCAGCTCCTCCTAGAATCACTGCCCTCACTTCCCAGCACCTGATGTGATGAGGGAGGGGCTGCAGAGGAAGCCCCTAGGACTTTGAGGGGTAATTTGGAAAATGCTAATGTGACAATTGGGGAAGAAGTGGATGACTATTAAGAACAGGGTTGGGGGGCGGGGGAGTGTGCTTAGGTAAATTGGAGGCGGTTTAGAGAAGTAAGCAGCAGGAGAGCTTTGAACATGTCAGAAGAGAACAGACCACAGATGTGAGAGGTGAGAGAGTAGTCTAGCCTGGCTTAGGGCAGTGGGTGGGAGTGCAGAGGATGTGGTAGATTCAAGAACTCAGTACAACTCTTTATAGGGGTAATCCGCATTAGTTAGAGACTGGAAACAGGGGACCCACCAGAGAGAGAACCAGGGGGAAAACCAAAGGACTTTGGGAAGCAGTGTCCTGGCAATTGAAATGGTCGGTGTAGCAGAGTCCTAATTATGAGAGAGGGAAAATCAGGCAGGACAGAGCTGAAGCCATGACCTGTCTCTGAGCCTCCAGGAACCAAAGGGCCTGGGGTCCTGGTGGGAGAATGGGTAGCCAATGATTGTCCTGATTTAAAAACTAACCTTGTTATACCACTGGGGTGGGGAAATTATAGAGCCAAGTACAGACAGGGTTGGGTTAGAGCTGGTCCACACATGCTTTGCTGGAGGCAGTGTAATTTGGAAAAATATTTTTGGACAACAATTTGCATACCACTGAGTCATAAAAATGTTCAAACCACTTGACCTAGTAATTCTACATATGGGAATTTGCCCTAAGGAAATAGTTCAAAAGAGTGAAAAGCCTATGTCCACCCATCCAAATGTTAATTAATTATTTAAGCAATTAATTAGAAATTATACATTGCACCAAATACATTCCAGGAACTCTGCTAGGTGGATAATCATGTTCACTGTGGCAATTTTAAAAATAGTAAAACATATGGGGCGCCTGGGTGGCTCGGTTAGTTGGGCAACGGACTCTGGATTTAGGCTCAGGTCATGATCCCAGGGTCCTGGGATCCAGCCTCGCATTGTCGGGCTCCTCACTCAGCAGGGAATCTGCCTGAGGATTCTCCCTCTCCCTCTGCTCCTCTTCCTGCTCACGCTCTCTCTCTCTCTAATAAATAAATAAATCTTTAAAAAAAGTAGTAAAACATAGTAAACAACCTAAATTATTAAAAATGCCTCAATGGTTTAATACAGTTTGAGATATCCGTGTGATAGACTGTTATATTTTGATGCTATATGACACAAGCAGAATTCAAAACAGCCTGCTTGCTGCTGTGGTTAAGAGCACATTCTCTTGAGTTGACTGCCTGGGCTTGAATTCTGACTACCATGGCCTGCCACCCGACCTTGGCAAGTTCACTAGTGCCTCTAAGGCTCCGTGTATTTAGTAGTAAGGTGAGTATAACAATTCTGCTACCTCGTGGGGTTGCCGTTGAGATGAAATGAGAACAGGTGTGCAAAGTGCTTAGCACAATTTCTAGCCCACAACAGGTACTCTGTAAAAATGAGTTGTTATTTTTTTTAACATTTTATTTTTTTTAAACTTTATTTGTTTATTTGACAGGGAGCGCACATGAGAGGGGGGAGGGTCAGAGGGAGAAGCAGATTCCCTGCTCAGCAGGGAGCCCGATGTGGGACTCGATCCCGGGACTCCAGGATCATGACCTGAGCCGAAGGCAGTCGCTTAACCAACTGAGCCACCCAGGCGCCCATGAGTTGTTATTTTAAATATGTAAAAATGTGGGTCGAGAGAAAAAGACTGACAGAGACCGCCCCAAATGTATAGCCCCAGGAGATATTATGGGTGACTTGTCTCCTCCCTTTTGTCTGGTATCATTGCACCAAAACTTTTGGGGTTACAGGCAACACAGACAAATCTAGATAGAGGCAAAGCACTTTGACCTATCAGTTCATCCAGTGGAAGTCAGAGTGATGAGCAGGTCCTGTTTTTCTCTTCCCAGCCGTGTTTGGCCAGCGTTTGGATGAGACTGTGGCCTATGAGCAGAAATTTGGCCCCCACCTGGTGCCCATCCTGGTGGAGAAGTGTGCAGAGTTCATCCTCCAGCACGGCCTGAATGAAGAGGGCATCTTCCGACTGCCTGGGCAGGACAACCTGGTGAAGCAGCTCAGAGATGCTTTTGATGCCGGGGAGCGGCCCTCCTTTGACAGGTACCCTGTCCTCACCATGCCCTCCCCCTGCCTCACTTGGGTGGGAGAACCTCTCCCTACCAGCTGAACTATAGGACTCGCACAGATGCTTCCAAAGTCCTGGTTTGCCATAAAGAGAGCCTTTTGTTTTGCTGGTCACTTACATGAGGAATGGTGTGAACTTGAAGCAGGGCCTCGCTGATGTAGGGTTAGGGTTAGTGCCGTGGCAGGAGGGGAGGAAGATGGGACCTAGCTCAAGGCCCACACTGCCAGGCACACGAGGACTGTGGAGGAGCTGAGCTGGCTGTACGAACAGACTCAGTGTGGTAGCAAACGTACCATATCTATGCCCAAGGGCTCCAGTGTTCTCCCTCAGCTTTCCAGAAATGGCCAGAACCAGGACTTCTTGTTAGTTTGGGAGACCACAGTAGCATCCACCTCTGAACTTAGTTCTGAGCCTTTTTGGAGAGAGTACATACATACTGATGTCTTAGCAGTCTGGCGTCCCCCCCATGCCTCCCCTGTGGAGGTTGCCCAGGTTTGGTTGGGGCATACCAGCTGTAATGACATTTCTTCTCACCATCGCCAACCCACCCCACCCCCTCCAGCTACCCAGCCGAGGTTTTCTGTTTTGCCACAGTCACCTATTATAGCCTCCACCCCGATGTTGGACATTCTCCGCCTACAGTGCAATATTCACCCTGGTTGCCTGTGTGTGCTTGTCCTGCTGGCAAGAGAGAGCCATTGTTCTTTCCAAATCAGCAGCCCATAAATCAAGATTTGGTGAGACAGGCCTCAACTCTATCCAGTTTGCAAAGGTTGAAATTCTCCAAGAGGTTATTTAGGACCTAGGAACAGGGCTGATCCTGGCAAAATCATGAACAGCTAAGTGCCATGAACTCCCTCTCCCCATCATCCACCTCAGTCACCAGCAATGCCCATTCTCCCTCTGCAGCATCTCTGATACCGTCTGTTTTCTCCATTCTCACAGCCACTGCCTGAGTTTGGACCACCGCATGTCTGTCTTGGCTGTTGGCATGCAGTAGGTTAACTTACCAAGGGTGCTGTATTTTTACAGGAAAGCAATGGGTGGAGTTGTTACTGGAACTACAGCAGGTTATGGGCATCAAATTTACGGACCTCTCAGCAGCACTATAAATTGCATTTTATTATCAGGCACCTGTTCAATTAAGCTTACCACCTTTGTATTCAGTTTTCTTCTTATGTTTTTAATTAGCTTTGAGTTGATCAAAAGATACAGGCAGGTTGTTGCTAAAGCGATATGAACAGTCAGCCAGGAGGAAGAAAGGTGATTGCAGGGGTTTGTCAGATACTTGCCCTGGGCTTGATTTTATGTACCTATAAAGTCAGCCTGGGTGGTGGAGTCATAGTCTTTGATTCCTGTGAAATATTTGGAGCTGGAAGAAGGAAAGTTACACAGCTTGTCATGACCTCTCTACCCCGCCCTAAGAAGTAGAATTTACACACCTAGAAATAGGAGGGGTTACCTGGGGCTCTTGAGAGTCCTCACGGGGCCAATTCTGGATCTACATAATCCTTGTGGGTACTCATCTAGACCTATGTTGGTCATATGTGTGGTTTGAGATCTCCCAAATTGTCTCACTGGAATGAAGAGAAACAAAGGAGTTTTTATTTGGTAGATTCTAGTGCAGCTATATCTGATTCTCATTAAACATATACATGTAAATTTTAAAATCTCTTTGTGGAGTTTCTGCTGGGCTGGATACGATCCGCCACAAAACTAACACACTTCTGATACCTATATTTCTGTGAGAGACATACAGATGTGCCACATTTTAAGGTCCGTGCTACCAGGGAAGGATTGGCAGAACCATCGGTGGTGCCTGGGCTAATCTCTGGTGGATCAGGTGTTTAACTCAGAAGTCACCTGGCTCCTGACTTGTCTTTAGTTCTTGACTTAAAAAAAATCATTTAAAGGTGGTTCATTGGGTTGAAGGAATAGCAAACTCAGGAAAAATCATGCTGGAAATTTAGACTGCAACAGTGACGACTGATTTGCCCATGTTACAATGGGGGCGCAGATATTAAACTAAAAATTTACAGAAATAATTCTATAATTTCCATCGTGTTAAGTGCTAAAATGGAAAACTAGATGGTACTATGAGAACTTAAAACAGGTGCCTCTTTTTAAAAAGGTTTATTTATTTATTAGAGAGGGGAGGGGCAGGGGAAGAGAGAGTCTTAAGCAGACTCTGCATTGAGCCCAACCCAGGGCTTGATCTCACAGCCCTGAGATCACAACCTAAGCCAAAACCAGGAGTGGGATGCTTAACGGACAGCACCACCCAGGTGCCCTAGAATAGGAGCCTTTTGACGTAGTCTGGTGGATTTAGGGAGACCCCTAAGAAGAAATGACATTTACGCTCAGACACATTAAGCAGGCATGAGGAGTTAGCCAGGACAAGCAGCATTATCTTCCCCTGGTAAAATGAATCAGGAAGCTTTCTCTGGTTTTAAATGTTCCAAGATGATTTACATAGGTAAGTGTGTTCTTTGGTTATAACTTTGAAGCATCTACACTATATCAGTGGTTATAACCCTTTCTTTTTTCTAACGTTGGATATTTTTGCTGTCGTTTCTTCTGATTGAACTATCTAGTAGTTTGTGGGTTTTGTTGTTGTCATTTATCTTCAAAAGATTCTGCTTTTTTTTTTTAATGTATCATTGATACTTTCTTATTTCAAATTGTTGTTGGCAACATTCATTGCTTGGATGTATTTTGTGTGTTGGGGGCTGTGCCAGGCAGGGGACAGTACATCAGAGACTGGAACCCTGGAGGCAGGAGGCCAGATAGGAAGCTGGGGCAGGATCCTGGCAAAAGGCCATTACCTACTGAAATAGAGCAGTGAAGGGGCTTGGGGAGTGTAACTGGATGTGGAGTAAAGGAGAGGCCCTGGATTCGGACTAAGACCATAGAGAGGGTTGCAGTGCTGGGGCATGAGGAGGAGCCACTCTGGGACTTTAGGAGAATGTGGGTCAGCAGGTTGTCGTTCTGCCATTTTCTTGGGAACTTCTCACGTATTTTGACAAGAGGTCTTTGCCCAGGAATATTTTTAGGCAGTGACCCAGCAGGGAAGGCTTTTCCAGAATGCCCACCTTAAGTGAATGGTTCCCACCCCTAATTTCCTGAGGCAACAATGCAGCACAGTCAGGCTCTATGCCAGTTCGCGTTCTCATTTTGAGGCCAAGCGCTCACAGGCTGCAAAGGGGGGCCTTTTCAGGAGACAGCTCCAAACACTGGCTATCAAAAACAAACAAAAAAACTTACTCGGGACATCAAGACAGAGCTTTACAGTCAAGTCCTGATGCCTCCAATGCCTCCCGCCTGCTCCTTCTTCCCAAACTGACCCCTGCTGTCCCTTCTCCAGGAAGCTCTTCTACCAGCCAATTCTATATTCCCCATCCCTGAAACCGAGGAGACACTCACATGGTCTGAACCTCTTACCACATCATAGCTTTCCAAAATAACTACCTGGACATTTGCTTAAGAATACTCATTTTTTTTTCTATGAAGTAAATAAAATTAAAGTAAATAATTTCTTCACTAATGAACTTCAAGCATATGGTAGATTCAGACTTATTTTCTCTCATAGCACTGCAGAAGAAATGCCAGGGGTCAGCAGACTTTGATGAAGGGCCACATGTGAAATTTTGAGGCTTTGCAGGCCCAGATGGTTTCTGCTGCAGCTACTCAGCTCTGCTCTTAGCACAAAATATGGCACAAAATCAGCCAAAGTCAATGCAAAAACAAATGAGCATGACTATATTCCTGTAACACTGTGTGGATGCTGAAATTCAAATTTCATATTTCACAGGGCATGAAATAGGCTTCTTTTGAGTTTTGTTCCCAACCATTTAAAACCATAAAGTCCATCCTTAGCTCAGAGGCTGTACAAATACAGGCATTGGGCCGGATTTGACTCCTGGGCCATGGTTTGCCTACTCCTGCTGTAAGCTGGAGAAGCTGAGCTGAAAAACATGAGCCTCCTTCTTAGGTGAACAGGCAGTCATCTGAATGCCATCTCTGTCTGCTGCAAGGCCTCTGCTTCCCACCCTCCAGGCTGATACCTGTGCTCCCTCCCCATGCTGTAACTCCTTGCCACTCTTCAGATCTTGTCCCCTATGACTCTGCACTGGATGTCCCTCTTTTTCATACTTCCATACAGTCCCAGGTCCTGGGCTTTCTTGTCATGGTACTAACCTCACAATATTGTAATGACTTGGTAACCTGTGAATGTGCACAGCTCTGTGGCTCAGTGTATCCCTCAGGTTCACCGCTGAAATCACAGTGCTTGACAGAGTATCTTCCACCTAGTAGGTTCTCTCAATGCTTACTGACTGAATGCGTGATTGTGCAAATATGTGAATGAATCCCAGAAATGTTCTAAGCTCTCTGAGGATTTAAAGAGATCATGGGCCATAAGGTATAAATGAGTTATCACATGAAAAATTAGAGACTGAGTAGAAAATGCAAAACTGTGAGGCACCAAGTGACTTGGATAAAAAAGAAAGAGATGAAGACAAAAATAAGTTAATAGGATTAATGAAAAGGTAGACCTTGAACTTACCTTTGAGGTAGTCGGTGTAAGAGATAAAGGAAGAAGTGTTGGGGGTCATTTTTCTAGAATATTAGCAAAGGTGGTGTGTTTGGATACATCTTTATCAGACTCTACTCCTTTGCAAAACTCCCTTTGGGAACCTGGGATTCTATTCAATGGATCACCAGGGGGGAGGTGAGGAGTGCTCTGGAGTTTCACTTTCAAAGAACATTGCTTATTTTTTTTTTGCAGAGAGACAGACGTGCACACAGTGGCCTCCCTGTTAAAGCTCTATCTCCGAGACCTCCCGGAGCCTGTGGTTCCCTGGAACCAGTATGAGGGGTTCCTGCTCTGCGGGCAGCTCATGAATGCAGATGAGGCAAAGGTTTGTATCTCATTTGAGTTAGTCGTCCTGTTTTGGAAGAAGGTGTTGGTTATTGAACACTATTCTTGTAGGCAAGCAACAGCGGGTCAGGGAACCCATACCCTTGAGAGAGATACTGTGTCAAACTGGAACTTTGTCAGCAATAAAAGGCCATTGAAGCCAATCATAGAGACAGCCTTGCTGGGATGTGACAATCCAATGCAGAATTGACTATCTTGAATTTACCCAAGTCACTTTAAAATTAATATGCGAAAGAGGAAGCTTCCGAGAAGGGTATCAAGCAATATGGCCTTGCTGAGATCCCCATGGGAAACAAGGGCAGGTTGACCAACCTGGAGGTCAGGTGAGAGGTGAGAATGTTCTAGTTCCATGGTGAATGTGTGTCAGGCACGGGAATTCAAGGAATGCATGTGCCAGAGAAAGGAAAGACAAGGAGATTTCTTTGTTCTTTTCAGCTGCAGCTGCTTATGGGGCTGGGGTCCGCTGCGCAGCATGCTTGTTAGAGCGCACACACGTTCGCCTGCAGGATTTGTGATCTTATGTAAATTCTTTCCTGAAAGGTCTTACAGTCAAACAGTCACCACGCGGGAGTCATGTTAATTAAACAAACCAACCAACAAAAGAAACCAGGAAAACCCATCTAGCAACAGTGAAACCTTCATGGTTTTTAACCAGGATTTGCAAAACCAAATGCCCGAGGAATACGTTTATGTTATACTGCTAATAATTGGGGTCTAACTCCCCACTTTGGGGGGGTTAGTTCTTAGCACTACTGTGTGAAAGCTCTCTTTGGAAATGTGGTGCACAGAAAAAGCCTACAGTGAAGACCTGGATTTAACTTTGATTTTGCCTTTAGGCAAATTAAGCATTTTCTACAAAAGTTTACTTACTTAGAGCAACAGAACATTCTATAATGGTGGAACTGGTATATAGTTGCATTGGTCAATATGATAACCACTAACCACACATGGCTATCGGGCACTTGAAATGTGGCTAGATCAGCTAAAGAACCAAATTCCTAATTTTATTTTATTTTCTTATTTAAATAGTCACATATGTCAAGTAGCTGTTGTACTGGACAGCACAAACTGAGACAAATTTCGTAATAACATCTGCTGTACTTAGGATTGTTTTGAGGACAAGGGATATGAGGTAGGTGAGTGATATTTTTAAATTATTGGTTTAAGGAGAGGTTTATTCTCTATTTTAGAATTTATTACATAGTATACCCCCAGAAAATAATAATTTTGTATATAGAGTTATCATTTTTAAACAAAAGAGCAATAGTACCCTAGACCTGGTAGAAAGCATAGCCTGTGAGAGCTTCTCTCCTGACTCAGGGCAAAGAGCCTCACCATTTAAGTGGATCCTGGTACAAGAAAAACAGTGATTTTGTATTTCAACATCAGGAAATGAAAGGGATGATACGGATACAGCTAACATGCTGGAGCTAGTGTAGCTATTTTCGGACACAAAAGTTAGGTTACATGATCTCATATAGATCTTCCTCAGCAACAAAAGGCAAATGAAGCCAATCATGGTGGCAGCCATCTTGGGATGTAACAATCCAATGAAGAATGGGACTATAATCAAATACCTCAAGCCACTTTAAACTTAGTAGCTGAGTGCATGATTTTGGGCAGGATTTATGAATTTTTTTGTGGGGGTTGAGACAAGGACATGACAAGTCTTAATTAATATAGGCATATCAGCTCATCTTTGTGAACGTAATAACACCTTATGGAATGAGGTTTAAAAGTTGGCTAGAAAGACCAGTGTTTCAGGCAACCTCTCAGCCCCCAGCAGCAGGGAAAGCAAAGGAGGTATACGGATGCAGATCTGACAATAAGACTCCCACCCCTGAACTTCCCCACTTTGGACCTGCCTCTCCCAACTTGCCTCCATCTCAACATATCTTGAGTTTCTAACCTATGGTAATGCCTCTAGGGTCTGTAGTGATTGCCGATAACATCATGACTGTAAAATCTGGGCAGGGCAGAGGGACTGCAGCCTCCCTCGTTGGTGAAAATGTGGCAGGGGTGGTAGCTGGGAGCCGTGAGTCTACAGCAGCCTTTGCGAAGAATTGACTAGTTAAACTGAAGAGGAGGGAATCCCAGTATGAAGCGGGCATTCTGGATACAGAGGGTATGCACCAAGTCACTGCATGCAGGCTGACAGGCCACAGGGTGCATAGGAGGACCTGCTCAGGGTTGAGGGAGCCTGTGCGTCTCATGTAAACTGATGCGTTTTTACAATCATGATGTTATCGGCAATCGCTACAGACCCTAGAGGCAGCTGCAGGTGAAAGGAACTAAGAAAAACTCTCTGTCCTTCCCCTCCCTGGCACATGCATTCCTTGTATGAAGGTCTCATGGAGCTAGAACATTCTGACCTTTACCTGCCCTCCACCCCCTGGATTAGTCAGCCTGTCCTGTGTCCCAGCAGGTTTTAGCAAGGCGTTATTGCTTAAAACCCTTCTTAGAAGCTTCTTTCTTCTCTCAATACTGATATTTTTCTTCTTTTGGGGTATTCAGTTTTATTTATTCATTTTTAAAGATTTTATTCACTTATTTGACGGAGACACAGTGAGAGAGGGAACACAAGTGGGGGGAGTGGGAGAGGGAGAAGCAGGCTTCCCGCTGAGCAGGGAGCCCGATGTGGGGCTCGATCCCAGGACCCTGGGATCATGACCTGAGCCGAAGGCAGATGCTTAACGACTGAGCCACCCAGGCGCCCCTTGGAGTATTTGGTTTTAAATACCAAATGGCTTGGGGTATTTGCTTATGATCCAGTTCTTTACTGGAGTGTTACATCTCAAGCATTCACTAAGCAAACAATGATTGTATGAATTGTCAAATCATCCTTGCCTTAGAGTAGCTCTGAGTTGGGGAAGAGGGTATGATTAGAGACAAAAAAATGTCCTGTAAAAAAAACACGTGAGCCTCTCCATGCTATTTTTTTTGCAGCTTCCTGTGAATTTCTAATTATTGCAAAGTAAAAAGCTTTTCAAAAAATCACAAAAACCATGGAACAGGAGTGACTGCCCGTGCTGCTTCTGCACGGATTCACCAATTATGTTCCCCCTGTTCCAGAGTCTCATTGCCAGCGAGGGATGTTTACGGTGTTCAAATCTCTTCCCAGGCTCAGCAGGAGTTGGGGAAGCAGCTGTCCATCCTTCCTCGAGACAACTATAGCCTCCTGAGTTACATATGCAGGTAAGAGTCCCCCAGCATCAGTTTCCAGCCGTACCAGAAAAAAGCCCCCAATTAGAGTAGAAAAGAGTGTCTCTGTGAACTCAGAGCTTCTGGTCCAGACCTTGGGAAGGTCAGCTGTATTTACGCAGCACTGCAGAGGTTCCCTTTATCCACAAGATGATTTAAAGGATCCACTCAGAGTCTGATTTGGCATGCAAAGTGAACATGCTTCCTCCTTCAGGCCTGCCCCTGTGCTGCCCGGAGTCCTGGGACATGCAGTAGCACCCAGAATCCTTATAATGTTTCTAGAATTATCTCCCATCTTCCTGACTCTGGGGCCATAACTTTGTGCCCTGGAGACATTCATGGCAACACATAGCATGTAGATTAACCCAGGTCTGTCTGAGCTGGGAGCCTGGATCTCCATGCCAGACAGAGCTGAAATTTATCTTCTTTTTAAAAAATAAATTGTTGTAGTATCCAGGTTATAAAAGTGATACATGCTTGATTTGGAAACCAGGAAAATACAACATACTATAAATAAGAAATAAAAATAATATACAATGTCCTCACTCAGCAAAAATCACTCTTACTGCTTGGGGATGTTTCCTTCTGGATGTTTTTCTTTCTATGAAAGATCTTTACATACATCAATATAAATATTCGGGAACAATTTTTTGTATATATTTGTATCCTGCTGGTTTTGACTTAATATTATATTGTGAGCATTTCCCTATGTCATAAAATAGGATTATAGATGACTCTGTAATATTCCATAATGTTTCCTCATTTGAAAACACCACCATTTATTTGATAATTTCTATGTATTTGGAATTTTAAGTTGCTTCAACCTATCCATTTAAAAATGGTTTTTGGAGAAGGTATTTAGAAAGTTCTTTGCCGATATTTTCAGTTTTTGTTTTGTTTTGTTTTGTTTTAATAAGGAAGCTGAGAGCTTCATGCCTCCAATGGGTGCAATTATAGTAAAAATTCATTGCTAGTTGTTGAGCACTCACTGAGAATTTGAGATACTTGGTGCTGTAATCAGAGGATGAGAGCAAAGAGGCATTGTGGGTTCCCCTCTGTGACATCTCCTCAAGATAACGTTTCCATCTCTGGAAACTTGGGTGGGATGAGTGCTGAGAGCCTGAGAGATAAGCCTATAAAGTCAGAATGAGGGGTAGTCTCGTACCCATTTGCGTCCTTCTAGTGTCCTCTTTAGCTCCCTGAATGAGATCCTACCTCCTGCTGATGGGGCACCCCACCCCAAGCCCCCACACCACCCCTAGCAGCTGGGCAGATCCCTCCTGGTTTCTCTTCCCCCTTGATCTTGAATCTCTCAGGGTGAAGTTAAACTCACGTGGGCTGAGCACACTGGTTCCATTCCTGAGACTAGAAAGAAGGAGATGGGATCCATCTCTGAGATCTCAGGGGTACCTGGAAGTGCTTCCTTCTGGCAACTTCCTATTTCCTACTATGGGATTTTCTGGTTGCCCACAGGTTCCTGCATGAAATCCAGCTCAACTGCGGTGTTAACAAGATGAGTGTGGATAACCTGGCTACCGTGATTGGTGTGAATCTCATCAGGTCGAAGGTCGAAGACCCTGCTGTGATCATGAGAGGTACAGCTGGTCCTGTGGGGAAGGAAGGTGCAGAGGAAGTGACAACAGTTACCTAGCTACCAAAGTGTGCTGCAATTTGCCAAGCATTTTCAATTGATTACCTTGCCCCAACTGTGAAATAGCCCTGTGAAAGGAGCAGGGCAGAAATTATGTCCATTTTCCAGATCACAGCAGAGCAGAGAGGTTAAAAATTGACCCAATGGTCACGCAGTACAATAGGCTAGCACAAAAACAGTATTTCTTAGTCTTTTATGACTTTTAAATACCCTTAACCAGAGAAAACAAGTTTGCGAGAAAGCAAGTTTGATTTTATAAGACAACTCACAAAAAAAAGACTACTGGTAAAGTTGTGTCGAAAAGGCTTCTGTGGCTGTGTCTTGGTTCAGTGAGCAAAAGTCCTGGCGTAGAGTACTGATGTCTGCCATGGATTTGGGAAGGCAGTATGGCTGTCACGTATTTACTATGTGTGCAATAAGAGATCAGATGACATATCGAGGACCACATCAGGGGAGAAAGATGTCTTCATTTTCTCTACTATTATATTGCTTATTTTCTGATCAAAGACTGACCCACAGGACTGTATAGGCTGAAAATAACCCTCTTTCACCCCACTCCCATATCGTTCTTCTATCCCTTCTCTTTCACCACAATCTCCTACCCTTAGAAGGGTCCCATGAGGAGCAAAATGAGGTCTTTTGGGCCCTGTGGTTTTAGAGCCAAGTTTAGAGACATCCCACAGGTGGAGACCCTGAGGGCTGCCTGCCTCCTGCCATGGTCCAGGTCTACAGATCTCTTTCTTCTTTCAGGGACTCCTCAAATCCAAAGAGTGATGACCATGATGATCAGAGACCATGAAGTTCTCTTCCCCAAGTCCAAGGATGCCCCCCTTTCGCCCCCTGCTCAGAAAAATGACCCTAAGAAACCTCCAGTAGCTCGAAGCTCTGTGGGCTGGGATGCCACTGAAGACCCTCCAATTTCTAGGACAGACAGCTTCAGTAACATGGTAAGGTGCAGAGAACCTTCTTCCTTCCATCTGACTCTTCCTTTAGTCCAAGTCATTCCATGTAAAAGCTGGTCTAGGGTGGCAGTTTGAGGAGTTTTAGATGATGCCATGACAGTGGGGCACAGATGGTACAGACCCATTTGAATGCATCTTGAAAGCCTGGCCTCTTTCTAAATCTAGTGTCTGTTGGCATCCTGGAGGTGGGGTTAGTGACATGTATGCCAGTCTCCTAATGACTGAGCAGTGGGAGTCCTCACTAAAGCCCACTCTAAAAGGGAAGCCTTGCCAAACACAGTCCAGGAAAGTTCAGTAGGGGAAATTATATATCACATTGTAAGTGTTTTAGCGAGAGTTGTTGAAAATTCGGGGTGAAAGTCCAGAGAGAACTGGTTTCCTGCTGACCCATGAAACGTGATTTCTTTCTCAGAGTATGTGATGTGTTCATGTAATATTTCTCATTCCCTGATAAGCTGTCTCAGCAATGTCACCCTCCTCATTTGTACTGAAGGGTTGGGGCTCACGTTCCCAATGTCAAAAAACTCTGCAACCTCTGAAATGTAGACTAGTTGAGGCCAATAATTTACAAGGCTCAAATATCTTTATATATTTATAGAGACAAATATTTTAAAAAAACCATGAACTTTGTGTAGCAGCTTGATTCTTTATGTGTGCCCAAGAGATGAATTTAAAGTTTCTGGTTGACCCAGTAATGTAAGTTTTCTATAGGACTGTTAATCCTGAGGATGATTAAGAAAGTATTGAAAAAAAGGTAGGTAGTGGTAGTGGTTATGATTCTTCTTAGGTGATGCCTGTACATGATGCATTTTGCCAACACTCTCAAATATTTAGAAATGCTTATACTTCATGTAATGAAATCCTATTAGCGGTCCTTGGAAGTAGACATTGTTAGGCTTATTCGACAGGTTTCTGCTATTTATTGTAACAGTGTGGGCAGCTATGGGTAGGCACTGTTCTGGGAAACTTAAGTAGGTCACTTCCGGGGTCCTCACCATAACTATGTAGGGCAGACTTTGTCATCCACATCTTATCTTTCAGGAGCAGAGTCTCAGGGAGGTTGACCAGCTGGCCCAAGGTGGCAGCACTAGAATGTTACAGAACGGGATTTAGTTCTAGTTCTCACTTTGAGACCCGGTGCTTCTGACTCTGGTGGGGTTGTGGAAGTAAGTGATTAGCTAGAGCGATTGGAAGGAGAGCCTGAGCCTTGATTTTCTGATTTTAGGACTCATTCTTTTTCTTCTTTTTTTTTCTTTTTAATTTAATTTAAAAATATATATACACGGTTCACTTGCCATTTGCAATGACGTGGTTGGAACTGGAGGGTATTACGCTGAGCGAAATAAGTCAATCAGAGAAAGACATGTATCATATGACCTCACTGATATGAGGAATTCTTAATCTCAGGAAACAAACTGAGGGTTGCTGGAGTGGTGGGGGGGTGGGAGAGATGGGGTGGCTGGGTGGTAGACAGTGGGGAGGGCATGTGCTGTGGTGAGCGCTGTGAAGTGTGCAAGACTGTTGAATCACAGATCTGTACCTCTGAAGCAAATAATACATTATATGTTTAAAAAAAAAAGAAGAAGAAGATAGCAGGAGGGGAAGAATGAAGGGGGGGAAATCAGAGCGGGAGACGAACCATGAGAGACGATGGACTCTGAGAAACAAACTGAGGGTTCTAGAGGGGAGGGGGGTGGGGGGATGGCTTAGCCTGGTGATGGGTCTTAAAGAGGGCACGTTCTGCGTGGAGCACTGGGTGTTATGCACAAACAATGAATCATGGCACACTACATCAAAAACTAATGATGTAATGTATGGTGATTAACATAACATAATAAAAAAATATATATATACATGGTTCAAAGAAAATTAAAATGAGAAAAAGATATACATGGAGAAATCCTGCTCCCTCTGCTATCTCCATTCACCCCATCCTTCCCCGCCTTTATTAGTTTCGTACTTATTCTTCCAGTGTTACTTTATGCAAATATAAACAGATATGAATGTAAATCATTTACTTCTTTTTTATGCAAATATAACATATTCTCTTGCTCTCTCTTTACACACACATACACACACAAGCATGCACACGCATGTTACTCTTTATCTTCCATTTTTCCACTTAAGAGTACATCCTGGAGACCTTTTTATGTCAATACGTGGACAGGCCCCTCAGATGACCAGATTATTTTCATTCCTTTGTACAACAAACAAGTCTGCAATGAATAACCTTGACCACGCTTCATTTTGTACTCAGGTAGATGTATTTCTGGGATAAATTCCCAGAATTGGGATTACTGAATCAGAGGGTAAGTAGATTTGTGTGTAATTTTTATTAAAATTGTCAAATAGAGGTTGTGCCATTTTGTACTTCCACCAGCAATGCACGAAAGAGCCTGTTTCCTTACAGTTTCACTAGCAAAATGTGTTTTCAAATTTGGGGAGGTGTCTTATCTGAAAGGTGAAAACTGATATTTCACTAATTTTTTTTTTTTTTTTAGAGAGAGAGAGAGAGAGCACATGAGTGTGTATGTGAGAGGGGGTGTGGGGGCAGAGGGAGAGGGAGAGAGAATCTTAAGCTGAGCACGGAGCCCAAGGTGGGGCTTGATCTCACGACCCTGAGCTCATGACCTGAGCCAAAATCAAGAGTCGGACACTTAACCGACTGAGCCACCCAGGTGCCCTGATATTTCAGTAATTTTAATTTTGATTTGGGTTTCTTTAATAATGAGAGAAGCTGAACATCTTTTCTTATGCGTAAGGGCTTCTTGCATTTTTCTTTTCCTCTGTGGACTGTCTGATCCTGTCCTTTATCCATATTTCTGTTGGTCTTTTTCTTCTCAATTTGTATGAACTTTATATAGGAGTAGCTTGTTGTCTGTGATATGTATTGCAAATATTTTTGCTAGTTTGTCATTTCTTTTTTGCTTTTGTATATGGTGATATCTTTGTTTTATTTTTGTTCTTTTTAATTTGGGGTGGTCATGGAAACCCATGTAGATTGAATTTATCAGACTTGTATTTTATGGCTTTTGGATTTTGACTTCTAGTTAGACAGGCCTCCTTGTCCTAAAGCCATGAAAGAATCCTAGTTTAAGACTCTCTTATAACTAATACACAATTAATTTTTAGAGCATGAGTTAGTTCCTTTTCAGTGCAATAACCTTGTGGGGCGCCTGGGTGGCTCAGTCGTTAAGCGTCTGCCTTCAGCTCAGGTCATGATCCCAGGGTCCAGGGATCGAGCCCCGCATCAGGCTCCCTCCTCGGGGGGGAAGCCTGCTTCTCCCTCTCCCACTCCCCCTGCTTGTGTTCCTGCTCTCGCTGTCTCTGTTTCTGTCAGATGAATAAATAAAACCTTAAAAAAAAATAAAAGTGCAATAACCTTGTGGAAAAACACCACACAGATGATCAATAATGTGATGAATTAGGAGATGGTCTTCTAATTAAGAGTTTCAGGGGTGTGCAGCCAGGAGACACTTTCTTTCAAGTTGCTAACCCTTATCCTGGGGACCTGACACATGGGAAAAACCCACGTGACATCGATGGCCATTTCTTTCTAGACCAGCGACTCGGACACAACCAGCCCCACTGGACAACAGCCGAGTGATGGGTGTCTGGAGGAGAGCAGTAAAACCCCCAGGGAAAAGGTAGGTGATTGGAAGCTGCAGTCACGAAAAAGGACTCAGACACTCCCTAATCGGAAATGCTTCTTGACGTCAGTGTTTCAAGGTGCCAACAGCAGCAAAGTGGAGATCTTTAAAAATGAGTTCTGGTCACCTTCGGAGGTAAAGGCCGAGGAAGGGCACAGGAGAACGATGTCTCAAGGTGTGCCTCACTGTCCCGACTCCCAGCGGACTTCCACCTATGACAATGTCCCTGCCCCGCCCGGGGCCCCCGGGGAGGAGGCAGCTACCGTCTCTTCCCATGCCTGTGACTCCAAGAGAGAAACTCTTGCCAGCCCTAACTCTGAAACCGGGCATGGAAAAAAGAACTCTGGAGAAGAGGAACTTGAATCCTTGCAGAGGGTGGTCCAGGAGCTGCGAAAGGAAATAGAGACACAGAAGCAAACATATGAGGAACAGATTAAAACGTAAGTCACCTGCAGAGGGGCCTCGGGCAGTCACTCGGCTTCCATTTTCAGAAGCAGCAGGGATTGTTCTCTGCCAACGAAGTGATATTAGAAACCTTGAGTTTAGAGAATACAGTAATCTATAGCAGTTGGGCTTAATTGAAGAAAGGGGTAAAGGGAATGATGAGATGACTACATTAGTGAAAACTCTTAAGTTTTGGGTTAAACTCATGAAAAGTGAAGTATGCAGCTTATGCAGCTTAAGCAACTATTTCCAAATAGTGGTTCTTTAAGGGTCGACATGATCTAAAAATTAAGAGGAACTTGAAATTTTTTTCATATTAATGTGATTCATCCCTTCTGAAAATATTTATTGAGCACATACTGTGTGGCACACACTCTCCCAGCTGTTGAGGAATAGCACGGAACAAAACAGACAAAAGTCCTTGTGCTTATAAAACTTTCCTTCTCTCAGGAACAGACAGACAATATGTATAAGTAATTAAAATATATGCTATGTCAGATGGTGGAGTGTGCTACGGGGAAGATAAAGCAGGGCAGGAGGTTGGGGGGGGTCCAGGAAGGGGGTTCCTATGTTAAATAGGGTGGTCAGGAAGGCTTCACTGAGATGGTGGCGTTAAAGCAAGGGCCTGAAGAGAAGAGGGAATAAATCAGGCCCACCTACGGGGGAAGAGCAGGCCAGGTAGGGAGAAGCAAAGGTGCAGGTCTGGTATGTTCATGCACAGGAGGAGTGGTGGTGAGCTGGCGCAGCGGGGAACAGCTGACAGGAGAGAGGGCAGACGAAGGCAGGAGGCCATGCCAGCCACCTTAAAGCCTGTGTGAGACAAAGCTTCTAGCCAGATCTACTTGACTAAAGCTTCACCAAATCACTGGCTTCCCGATGAGCGAAGGGAAGGCCAATACGGAGGCTATTGCCACAATTTCCATGCACATCCCTAAGGTGCTTGGACACAATGTGCTCTCGTGGGTAGATAAACTATTTTCTTGAAATCTTTTTCACACCACTGACTTTTCATGAGTGTAAAGCTCAATCCAGCTTAGCCCATATGAACTACATCACTAATGACGTAAAATGTGAACTAGTGGGGTTCTCAAATTATGGGTACATTTTCAGTCCATTAAGACTCAGGTACGTGAAAGGGAGACTTTTGTGAGCCCTCATTCTTTGTTTCCTACGTAGAGGGCTGCCCGTCTAAAAGCAAAATGTAGATCCTTTGTCTAAGAACCTGAAATCAATCATTTGTAGGACTGCAACCCTCATGTGCCATCTTGTCTGTGATGGAAGCAGCCCCAGAGAAGTTTCCCACTGTACTCTCATGTGAATATCATTGACAGGTTAGGGAAAGATCCAGCTGCCACGGAGGGGCCATTCCTCCTGAAGGGAACCAAGTCCTCTGAATTCACCCATCAAAGGGGTCCTCTGTCCTCAACAGTGAGAGGAGAATTAACAGTCCATAGCGCCTGCTCTGAGCTTCATGTTTCAGACACACCTTCTCATGTAATCCCCCACAGCGATAATATCCCCATTTTACAGAAGAAATGGGGGCTCGGGAAGTATAAAAAGATTCCTCAGGAGGCACACAAACATCAGTAGGGCTGAGATTTGAACCTGGGTCAGTCACGCTCCTGAGCCCACCCAGATTCTACCTCTCACTGGAATCAGTCGTCTGAATCTAGATGTAGTCTCTCAGTTGGGATTTCTCCTAAAGCAAGATGGAAGCAAGAGTAAATTTGGAGAAGAACTGGATTTGTAATGAGAGGGTCAGAAGGAATGAGACTAATTTAGCTGTAGGAAGAGATAGGCAGGGGGAGGCAAGGCTCCAAGAAGGGGCTGTTACCTGGAGAATGGTCCAAAGCCCCTGAAGAAGCCAGGCTGGGCTCGAATGGGAGCTCAAGTTTCTAAAAAAAAAAAAAAGGCCCCTCTGGCACCACCTCACAGAATGAAATTCTTTTTTTTCCTTTTTTTATTGTTATGTTAATCACCATACATTACATCATTAGTTTTTGATGTAGTGTTCCATGATTCATTGTTTGTGCATACAGAGTGAAATTCTGAAGCAAATTTCCAATCACACAATCTCCCCACAGTCCTGAAATTTCCTCTTTGGGCTTAAAAATGGCATTGTACTCTCATCCCTAGGAGTTAATTCAGCATAACCTGACAGAGCAGGGAGCACCTGGGACTAGACTAAGATTTGGGCCAGTAACAGGGAAACTTCTGGGAATTCAGAAACCCAACAGATTCTTTTTTTTTTTTAAAGATTTTATTTATTTATTTGACAGAGAGAGACACAGCGAGAGAGGGAACACAAGCAGGGGGAGTGGGAGAGGGAGAAGCAGGCTTCCGGCGGAGCAGGGAGCACGATGCTGGGATTCCCAGAACCCTGGGATCATGACCTGAGCTGAAGGCAGCCGCTTAATGACTGAGCCACCCAGGTGCCCCCCAACAGATTCTTCACCTGGAGCAGATTCGCAAGTGAGGGTGGGGCTGCCAGGGCCCCTGCTCCCAAAGGGCAGTTCAAACTTCTCCAAATCTCTACCCCTAGAGGGCCTTAATAAGAGAAGGCACTGGTACTCTCCCTGGAAGCAGGATGTGCAGGAACTCGTGTGTGCAAAGGTTTTGGGAATCTGGATATGGGGCTTCAGCGGTCAATCAACATTTCTGTTGAGCAGGACATGTGCAAGGTGCTGTGGAGGTGAAAATATAGATAGATAGATGATAGATAGATAGATAGATAGATAGATAGATAGATAGATAGATTGTGGTGAAAATATAGATAGATGATAGATAGATAGATAGATAGATAGATAGATAGATAGATAGATAGATAGATAGATTAGAGGTGGTTCCTTCTTTCAAAGACTTTATCTGATGGAAGATAAAAAACATAGAACAACATGAAAAATAACAACACAAAAGATGTTATAAGATCATGTTAAATGACAAAAGAGGGGCTCAGACATGCCCTGGGATTTCAGGTTTACTGGGAAGTCTGCGTGTGGGGGGCATGTGGGGGGGGTTGGAAGTTGGATATAGGACTTGTGATGTAGAAAGGAAAGTGGACAGAGTGTGTGAGCAAGGGTGAAGGGAGAGTCTAGAGGTCATACCCTGTTCTTTCATTCTGTTATTTCCTTCCTTGTAGCCTTGAGAAGGAAAATTATGATGTCTGGGCCAAGGTGGTGAGGCTCAATGAAGAACTGGAGAAGGAGAAGAAGAAATTTGCAGCCTTGGAAATCAGCCTCCGCAATGTGGAGCGCTCCCGGGAGGATGTTGAGAGGAGGAACAAGGCCCTGGAAGAAGAAGTCAAAGAATTTGTCAAATCGATGAAAGAGCCCAAAGCTGATGCTTGAGGGTTCCAAGCATACCATGAAGACAGCCCACAGAGGCTCACCCAACACATTCCCTTTCTCGGTGCTACCTGATGACTGAGAAGCAAAATTACTCCCTAGGAGGGAGAAGACATTTAGGGGGAAACATCGCTTTTCCCAGTAAAATAAATCGATGGAATTTGCAGGAAGATGAGGGTGAGCAGGGACATGTGGGGACATTTATGACCCCTGTGGCTGTATTCAAAAGGATTGCATTATTCCACCGTGATCTCAGGCCGAGCTAAATGGAACCTTCCATGGCTGGGTGTCTAAGTCCAATGGAGACATTTGAAACAGGCCACATCCCAGGACCCTGGCAACAGGCTGGCCCCCACCAAGGCTGGACTGAGGCATTAGTTCTTTTTTTTTTTTCTTTGTGGAATAATTCATCTAGTCAGATGGCCTCATGGTGTCCTTGAGACACAGGGGCAGAAAATGATATTTAGCTTTCTTGTACTCGCCTGTGGTGAGCTGTGTTTTGGGGGGACCGCACCTGCTGACCAGAGCCCCATTCCGTAACCCCCTTCCATGATGCACACTCTCCCTGGAAACTCAAAATTATTATTAGACTAAGACAAAACAAGCAATAAACTTTGTATTTATGAAGGCAAAATTGATAAGAAAGGCATATACAAATAAAGCAAAAAGAAAGAAAGAAAAAGAAAGAAAGAAAGAAAGAAAAAGAAAGAAAGAAAGAAAGAAAGAGAAAGAAAGATAGGCAGAGCAGTTGGTAATACTTACAGATACCTTGGTGAGCCTTAGTGAAAAGTGCCCCTTCCTTGAGACAGATGCACTCCTTTCCCGGCACGTGGCATGGTGAGCAGGGTCTGCGCTGGGTTCCAGTCCCGACCTGCCTTTCCATGGCCACAGTTGTATACAGTGGACCTGTGACAGAGGCCTTCTCACCATGATGGGACGTCCTTAGAGGTTGGGTGGGGGGTTTAGATAGTAATAGTCACGATAATATTTTTTTCTGTTACACCAAAATGTAAGTGATTTCACTCCTGAAAGGAACCAGAAGCACTGGGGAACAGCGGGGAGGGGAGCCTTCCCAGCAGACAGCTGACTTGTCCTCCTACATTAAGGCAGTCTAGCAGAGGGCCCTGGTGAGACCCCACACCTCGCTAGGTGGGAAAGTGGACTCTTTCGTGGTGACTGTCATCGTCCTCAGCAGGTGGTCTCCAAGCTCTTTTGACTATGTACCCCATCAGTAGAAAATACTGATGTAGAAATACACCCCCCAATAGATTTCTTTACTTATAAATTATATACATGTACTACTACATTGCTATATCATATATATCCTAAAACACACACAGGACAGACATTGAGTAAGGATGAGCCCTAAACACATATAAATAGATGTTCTCCAAGGTGCCTTCTGCTCTGGAGGCCACTGGCCCGATTTCCCAGCAGGTGTTACCTGTGCTTGTTTTACAGAGGTCGCACTGCTTCCACGCATTTACTTGAACTCTTGAAGCCACCTGGCTTCCTCAGAGATTTGAGATCGATGGTCACCGTGGTGAGAGTTGAGGCCTCCCAGCACATGTTTCCATCATTTTTCCTTTTTCTCCTTTCATTTTCTCACTTTTTCTCCTCTTCTCTTTGTTTTCGTCCCTCTGGTTATTTCCCCGCTGTGTGTGGCCTTGACACATTACCCACAGAGCAAAAGGTACCGACCGGAGGGGGAGTGTGGCTCAGTCCTGCTACTCAGGTCCTGCTGCAGCCACCACCAGCCACCAGACTGCTGGAGGGAGGGGGTGAGACCCAGCACATTCTCTTAGAGACCTGCTTACAGAAGCCTGGGGGTGTGGGAGGGGGGTGATTTGGCACACCATTAAGTAAAGCAATAAAATATTCGATTTCCTGGGGTTTACTTGTTTTGTAATTACAGAGTGGCAAGTGTGGAGACACTTGTTGAACACCTAATTTAGGAGAGTCTGTAGTTCTGCAGGGCGTGGATTCCTCACACTGACTCTTTAGGCGCTGAAACAGAGTTGAGGATGCAAGTAGCCGGCTGCATAATTCTAAAGGGAACATTGCTTGAAGGTGCAAAAAGGAGGACCTGAGGTCAGTGTTTGGAGGCTGGTGTTGCCGGACCTTGCTGGGCCTCGGAGCAAGAGCTCGGGCTGAGTAGAAGGGCTGCATTCGAATTCCAAGCTCCTCCTGGCCAGGGGATGCCTCTTGTTCTATTCCTTCCCCCAAGACTATGAGCTAACAGAGCGGCTGCTCCAGCCTGGGAAGCTGGAGTGTCCGTTCCTCTTCATAATCAAGAGGGGGACCTGGCTGGCGGAAGTTGCCCTGCTTCCTCATGTGCCACTGTCCATAGAAGGAGAACACAAGAAACAGGAGTTTTTCTAGTACCCTAGGCCCTGTGAG
This sequence comes from Eumetopias jubatus, assembly GCF_037043125.1. Classification (NCBI taxonomy): domain Eukaryota; kingdom Metazoa; phylum Chordata; class Mammalia; order Carnivora; family Otariidae; genus Eumetopias; species Eumetopias jubatus. The sequence continues at coordinate 53,870,627 of NW_028274815.1, read as the reverse complement.
TGCAAGGAAGGGCCCGTGAAGATCTGGGGTCTGATGGCACTGGCCTCAGCGCCCCAGAGGCTACATGTGAAGTGGACGACAGGGTAGCGCTAGATCTCGTCTGGACCAAGAAGCCAGTCTTTGGAAAGCAGCTCCCAGAGACTGACCTAGGTCATCAGTGTCCTGTTGGCTCCCACCTTTAGCTCTCCCAGGGGCAAGATCTACTAGATCTGCCTTTTTCCAGCCACCTGCCCCCTCTTCACCTCAGCTCTCGTCCACCTGCACAGATAACGAGAAACTAAAAAAGGTCTGCAACACGCACATCAAAACCCCTGGCCTTCTTCCCTACCAAAATTTGTCATTTGCCTCACAGCCTCAAGTATGGCACATGTCAGCTTACTTTTCTGTCAAGTTTGAGGCAGAGCTGAGGGGTTTCTGGTAAGTTTGTGCACCAATAGGACATTTTGTATTAGGGGATTGGCTGAGATTTCTTTCTTTGTCCGCTTGGGCTGCTATAACAAAATACCACAGACTGGGGGCCTTGTAACAACAGATATTTATTTCTCACAGTTCCAGATGCTGGGAGTCTGAGAGCGGGGTGGAGCGAGGGCCCCCTTCGGGGTTACAGACTTCTCGTGTGTCCCCACATGGTGGAGGGACTTGCGAGCTCTGTGGTGCTTCTTTTCTGTCACTAATCCCATTCATGAGGGCTCCACCCTCCTAATGCCATCATCTCTGGGGGTTAATATTTCTGCACATGAATTGGGGGTGGGCACGCCACCATTCAGAGCACAGCAATTCCCTTTCCAGTGAATTTTGGTCAGAGTCTGAGGCCTGGAGTGTGACATTCCTCAAGCAGAGCCTGGGTAGAGGATGCAAGCACCAGAGATTTTTGTGGTTGCTGCTCTGATCAGTTCCTTAAGCCCTGCTTAGCAGCCCATCCCATTTAAAAAAGCACAAAGCAGGAGACTCCAAGGCAAGTCAAGGCTGCCGAGACGGGCGGGAGAGGAGCACCATACAGCAGCTGTTGGCCGGGTTCCCAGGGCTCAAGACAGGAGGATGTGCGCACACTGACATCGTGTAAACTTCCACATTCCACCGCTTCCTCTGCAGATACCATCAGTGGTCAGGCCATGCGCTCGCCGGGGAGCAGAGAGATCACTTAGAGGCCGCCCCTGCGATTCAAATGAGCTGCCTTTACAAGAATTGCACACAAGCTTTCATCCTGCTGGACAAGGCCCCCAAGGGTGGAGGTCTCTCTACTGCTGGAGGAGGTCAGGCTGCCATTTGGCCGGCAGCACAAGGGCTGGAGCTGGTGGACCCATGGGTCAGTAGGCTTCCCAGGGTGACTTCAGACGAGGAATGAGCAGAGAATACCAACGCAGAGGTGCATCTTTCCTCTGATGCTCGAAAACTATCTTAGAACCATAGAATAACAGCATTGGAAAACACCCATGAGCTTATCTAATCTAAGGTGTTCATTTAATGGATAGGGAAACTGAGGCCTGGAGACAAGCTGAATTGCCAGTGCTCACATATCAATGCGGAAGAGGATTAAAGTTAGGGGATTTTTAACCGCTCCTCTAGCCCACTATCTAGTGATTCTTGACATCTGTCCATGAGTTCTTTCCCCCGGGCCATGACCATGGGGTGAAACCCGTTGAGCGTCACTTGCTGAGTATGTCCAGAATAGAAAGCCAGGCTCACCTCTTGGTCACAAGCAAGGCTTGGCTAATATGATGCCATTTTCCACCTACTTTATATTACTGATGCTGTTTTAAGACAGTGGTTCTCAGTCTTGGCTGCACTATAGAATTACCTTACGGAGATTTTTTTTAAAAATTCTGATGCTCAAACCCCACCCCATGTCAACTGAATCAGAATTTTGGGGGGTGGAGTCTAAGAACTTTTTTCCTTAAAAAACTTCCAGTTAATTCTAATATGCAGACAGAAGTGTTAAACATGGTTCTAAAACTGCTAAGTTTGGCTCAAGTCATGACTAATGATAATATTAAATCTACCTACTCCTTTTTTCTTTTCTTTTTTTTTAAGATTTTATTTATTAGAGAGAGAGAGAGAGCGAGAGCATGCAGGAGTAAGGGGGTTGGGGGTGGAGGAAGGGGCAGAGGGAGAGGGAGAAGCAGACTCCCCATTGAGCAGGGAGCCAACTTGGGGGTGGACCCTAGGACCCTGAGATCATGACCTGTGCTGAAGGCAGTCACTTAACCGACTGAGCGCCCCCCCCTTTTAAAAGATTTTTTTACCTACTCCTTTTTTCTATCCCCAGTCAACACAACTACACATTCTCTGTTCTCCCTACTTGCTGATTGATCTTGTGTTCACTCATTTAGGAAAGAGATGCTTAAGAGATAGAAAATGGATCTTTGTTATATACCCATTTTTCAGATGAGGAAAACTGAGCCCAAAGATGTTACCCAAAAAACTCAATATAACAGTAGCTTAGACATGAACAAATTCAAGGAGCCTGAGATTTCTTTTATATATGGGAATGCTCTCAACTTGCTTTAAGAAGGTCAGCACTTGAGGGCTTGATTTAAAGAGTCTCAAGAACAGCTCTGATTAAAACCATCTTCCTTTCAAACTCATAGTAGATTGAGAAATCTCTATCAGGAGCCTTTGGAAAATTAACCATGAATGTGATATACCTGGGAGACAACCATGAAGCCTCCATTAATCATTAATACCATCTTTATATTAGTTACCTGATTCCAAGCAGAGAGCTGTGTAATGAAAGAATGAGAGCCTGCGTGGATAAGATGGTTGTGAGTGGAGGTAGGTCAAAAGTGTGGATGTCACCAAGGAATGATGTGGTATGGGGGCACGGGGCATATAATCTGAGTTGGGGCGTGGGGGCAGGGCCCTGAAAGGGGAAAGGGGGATTTAGGTAGCAGGATAGAAAGCTGGTTTGCCCTCAAGCAAACCTGACAACTGGTCAAAGTTGGACTTGGACTTCCTTTTCTGCTCTTGGTTCTTGACTGGCACCATCAGCACCATCATAACAGTAACTACCACTCATAAGCAACAAATACCATTTGCTTTCTGTCAGTCACTGTGCCAAGCATTCTGACATGACATCTCCTTTAAATCTTAAATAGACTCTTGGATTAAGTGCTACTCTACCTATTTCAAAGATGCGGAAATTGAGGTTTCAGTGCAGCAGAGCTAGGAGCTGAGTCTGTCCAATTTGTTCGAAGACTTGCCCTCATGTGGGGAAGGAGTGCAGGATAGAAAGCTATCTTTAAGTGGTGATGAATTAAACTAAAATTTCCAAGGACTTTTTTTATATATAAAGAATACTGGTGCAGGTCCAGGAAAGAACCACTAATTTTGCTCTGATTCAGCATCAAAGTGGAGAAATATCATCAGGCAGGTCCCCGAGTCACAGCCTGCCTGCTTGTCCTGAGGGTGGCTGGAGGCCACATACCACACCCAGCCCTCACCCAGAGTACATTCATGGTTCCGTGTCATGAGCTCCACACTGGAAAGGTCTCGTGGGAGTAACTCCAGGATCAGGGTCTCCCAAGAGTCTCTGGCTCCACGGTGCTGAGTGAGTGTCTAAGACCTCTTTGCTGGCCTTCTTCATATATTCTTCACTCTCTTTTCCATGTAGAGACAACTTTTCTCTTTCCACGAGCCTAGAAGGGCCCTCAAGTGGGCTTATTGGATAACTTTGAAGGATGTATTGCCAGTGAGTCCTATAAGAGAGGGAAAAAACCATCTTCCCATTCCATGTAGAAATCTTAGGGATTCTACATGAACGGGGTGGTGTTGGTGGGAGGAAATAAGGACACAATTCCCCAACCTTTCCTCAACTTAAGATGTGTCATAAGTTAAATATAGGCTCTGCCCTGTGGATGTTTACAGGCTAAAAGAGTCCATTCTGGCCGGAGGCTTGCAGTTTTCTGAGTATAGGGCAGTGGGATGTCTTCAGCTTGCTTCACACGGTGTGATTGCTTCCAAAGCACTCCCAGTGGATCAGTGAGCAGAGCACGTGTCAATGCGTGACTGCTTGGGAAACAGGGCCCATTTAATGATGCATTTACTCGGACTTGCCCTCTGCCTCTTGCATTTTATCATTACTGATTTTCAGCTAAGATACAAAGCCCTTATTTCCCTTTGAAGTCACTCCTTCCTGGCTGTGAGAGAGGGCAGTGGTTTGCCTGTCAGTGTCCTTTTAGGGAAAGAGCTGGGGGAGCACGCAGCCCAGCTCAGCTGGCTGGGTAAACATCAGACACATTCTGTGGGAACTTGCACTTGATCACCAGGAAGCAGGTAGTCTGGATTAGGTACTGTGTCTGTTTTCGGGCTGGCTATGACCTTCAGTGGAAAACCAACCCCAGTCAGAAAAAGCCAACACCATGCTCTGTCATACTGAGTTTACTTACCTATTGAAATGGTGGTTATTTATTAATGCAAAGCTCATACCCTCGGAATTCCAGCCATAATCTTCATTGAGATTTTCTTATGTTGGATTTCATAGACTCTGTTGAAGTCAAGTAGGTGCACATCAATTGCTTGGCTTGCTATTTATGCTACTTATGTAGTCACTGACTGTCACTCTTGGATGTCTTTCTTGCTCTTCTGAGAGTATTGGAATCTATCTCCCAAAGACCAGAGAAATAAAATACTTGAAAATCACACAGCATTTGGCAGTGGCCAGGCCAGTCTTGAGAAAGTTGATCTCTATGCAGTGATAATCCGGACAGTTGTGTTGCCAGTGATATCTTTAGCACAAGTAAACTGCCCCCAAGATAGAGCAAAATGTTGCAACACTGAGTCTTCCTCCTGCTCTTGAGTGTTTTAGAAGACCTACATTTGACTAGGGACATTAAAAAAAAAATACACTTGCTGAGTGCTTTCTATTCCCTAAGCAAGATATACTCTGCTTTACCTGCAATATCTCAATTAATTCTTACAGCAAACTATGAGGTAGTTGCTAGCATTACAATCTCTGTTTTACAGATGAGGGGACAGAGGCTTTGAGAGGTTAAGTAATTTAATCAGGCTCATAGTTAATATCTTATTTCTGAGAGATAATTTTTTTCATTTGAACACTTTTGAAATTAGTGTGTCCAATGTGTGTTCTTCCCAACACAACCGAGCAATTAACTCAGTTCTGATGCTATCGACCTGGAGAGAGCATTAGATGCCACAGGTTAAGGGCTCAGTCCTACAACAAAGACCCCTGCCCCAAACATTTCAGATGCCAATCAGAATCTGTGCTTTTGACCAACTGGCTATAGATCAGAAGCTCCCTCCACCCCTCCTCGGGTTTGATTAATTTGCTAGAGTGGCTCACAGAATTCAGGACACATTTTACTTATTAGATTCCTGGGTTTATTATAAAATGATATAACTCAGAAACAGCCAGATGGAAAGTTGCATAGGGCAAAATATGGGGAGAGGGGCTCCGAGCTTCCATGGGCCACATGGTCACGTGTTCACCAACCTGGAAGCTTTTCAAACCTTTTCCTTGGCGTTTTTATGGAGGCTTCATTACACAGACACTGTTGATTAAATCATCGGCCTTTGGTGACTAAACTCAGTCTCCAGCCCTTCTCCCTTCCCCAGGTAAATGATGAGACCAAAGATAGGCACCACTGAGTCAGCCCTAGTGACTGCTATCCCTCTTCTTTGCCAGCATTCCCATTTAAATCATTATTTTTATTTTTCATCGCGTTTAATTCCTAGAATTTAAATGTATGTGTAAAATTAAAAGTAATAATTATCATAATAGCAATAATTGCTAACATTTATTAGGAGCTGAATATTGCCTGCCAGACTGTTCTAAGTGCTTTATTTGTATTAACTGAGTTAATCCTAACAAATCTCCCACAACTAGACAGCCGTATCCCCTTTTCACAGCAAAGTAATTTGCTTCTGCTTTTGCTCCTGCCTTTGACTGTGGCTCTGCTAATTGTCTCCCGCTTAGAGGAACACATTTCTCTGACAGTTTCTAGGGTTAGAGATGGAGCTGGGGCAGGTTTAGGGCAATGCTAACACTTCAGAAAATCTCCAGTAATTGGGTGAAATGCTCATGTGACAAATTGGCTTTTGATAAATTAGTCTGCTTTCACATATTAATCGCCAAGCCAGCCAGCTGGAAACAGATTTACTAGAAACCGGAGTGGAGGGAGGAGGGAGGCAGCGGCGTTAAGTAAGTTCACACCTGACGGGGAGAGTTGGACAGAGCGTACAGGGCAAGGCCGAGGCCTCGTCCTGGACCACCGAACTGAAGGTCCGGCCAGGGGGGGGGGGGGGGTTGGATGGGGCAATGGTTAGAGACCCCAAAGACAGGCTCGGAAGGGAGAGGGAGCTTGCCATTTGGAACTGGGGGTGAGTGCCTCCTGCCTCTGCTGCCGTGTGCAGCTGTACAACTGCGGGGGTGAGCACAGCCCCCACACTATGCCCTCGGCGCCCTGGGCCCTGACTGCCCCCCTCCCAGGGGAAGGGGGACCCTCCCTCCACACGGAGGCACAGCCGGCCGGGGCACTCTCCAACAGAAGGCCTCAGCGGAGCAGAAGAGGCCGCGGAGCACATTGAGAACGAGGGAGGTCAGGCACGCCACTCCGATTACAGGTAACCAGATAAAGACTCAGAGACAGAGGGGTTAAGAGGATTCTCAGATCTCAAGAGATTTCCCAAGAAGTCCTTCTTAAGATGGCTCTTTATTAGTAGATGAAGCTATTATTATTATTATTATTATTATTATTACTTATGGCAGATGAGAAGCTTTTTTTATAGATAAAAGAGTTAATATCGGGGCGCCTGGGTGGTTCAGTCGGTTAAGGTCATGATCCTGGGGTCCCGGGATCGAGTCCCACATCGGGCTCCCTGCTCAGCGGGGGGGGTCTGCCTCTCCGTCTCCCTCTGCCCCTCCCCCTCCCCTCGTGCTCTGTCCCTCCCTCTCGAATAAATAAATAAAATCTAAAAAATAAAGAGTTAATATAAAAAGGTTTAGTAATGGAGACAACAAGTAGACTGAAACTTCCCATCCTAAAATGATTTCCTTTCACTAGTCTAAGGCGGTGGATGGTACCGGTCAAATTTAAACAGGAGTATTATCTCAAGGGAATTGTTTCAAGGTTGTAATTATTTACCTCAAGGTGTACTAACCATCTTACAGCGCTGCCGAACCACTCTGCCTTATAAACCTTTGCCTGCCAACAGCACAAGCTCAAACACCTTCACTCAGTGCGCGGGGCACTTAGAGAATGTGGGACCTGCACGCGTGCTGCCCTGATGCCTGCATACACCCTTGGTCCCTGTGTTCCTTCCTGGCCACCCTGTGAGGCATCACCTTCCTCACCTGCGACCTGGGATAATGGTGAGACACCTGTGCTACCCACCACACAAGATGACCATTAGGACTGGGTGGGGTGATGTATGTGTACACACGTGAGCTAGTAGCCTGAGTGTTAGGGTGTAGTGCACTTCGTGACGCCCAGGACAAGGAATCCTCCTTAAAGCCGACTTTGTGCCCCATGTGCCTTTGATATGCCGACTCTCACAGTAAGACTTGCCACCAGGCCATGCTCTCCCAGCAAGGCAGAGATTCTCCCCAGCTCCTCTGAGTGCCTGGGGCTCGAGGATGAGGGTCCAGGCCCACCGTGAGGGCATCTGGGCCCCCTGACACAGCCTGAGAAAACAGGCTGTTGTCCACACGTAAAGTCACTAGAAGAAGTTTCAAGTCCTTGACCCAGTGTGCACATGAGGATCTTCAGCTTCAGGCATGTACTCACATAGCCCAGGGATGGTGCTTTTTGCTTTCCAGGAACCACATTCACACCAGAGCCCTTGGCTTGGAGCAAACATCTGGAGGAGATGTGGAAGCCAGACTGATGTCTTCAACCAGAAGCCTCGTGTGCTAGGACAGACAGATGAAGTGCCCATCATGCACACAGAAGCTTCCTGCTCCCTCCTCCACACCACCTAGAAAGCAGTCTTTCCAAAAAACCATTCCCCCCAAATGTTCTTTAATAGCCTTTTAAAAGCCATGATTTTGAAAGCCATTGCTTCAAAGCAGGCCTACGTGGTGGTGTAATTACTAACATTTGGTGAGTGAATAATTACTAACATGGTGAGTACTTACTAACATTTACCATATATGTGAAGTCTCCAGAGAGGGAATTATCTGAATCTAAAGCCCAGTTCTACTCTATCCAGTGGTGATGTTTCGACTTTAGCCTCACCATTGGTGATAAAAAACTCCCAACCTTGGTGTGTTCGTTTTCTAGGACTGCCATAACAAAGGACCCTAGACTGATGGCCTAAGCTATGGAAGTTTATTTCCTTACAGTTCTGGAGGCTGGAAGTCTGAGACCAAGGTGTCAGCAGAGATGGTTTCTTCTGAGGTCTCTCTCCTTGGCTTGCAGATGGCTCTCTTCTCCCTGGGTCTTCACAAGGTCTTCCCTCTCTGACTGTCTTCTAATCTCCTCCACTTCTACGGACACCAGTCATATTGGATTATGTCCAATGACCCGTATGACCTCATTTTACCCTTGATCACCTCTTAAAGGCCCTATCTCCAAATACAGCTATATTTTGAGATACTGGGGGTTGAGACTCCAGAGAAGAAGTCACAATTCAGCTCATAATACTTGGTAACATTTTAAAAGTATCATCACTTAGATCTCTAATGAAGAGGGATCCTTATCTTTCAGAATCTCTTCGGCAAATTAGTACAAATTTTAATATCTTCACAACTGGAAACCGTAGGTTATTGTTGCAATTTGTTTTAAATTTTCTGTCACAGAAAGTCAATAGGATCAGAACTCTAAAATCTTGCTGACCCGTAGGTACTGTGAGAAGGACACTGGTTGGGGGTCAGGAAACCTGGCTTTAAATGATGAGAAATAGCATTTTTATTAGATTATTTATTAAATTATAATAATTATTAACATTTTTATTAGTTAGCTGTAATGAGGCAGTATCTCACTTGACCCAGGAACCCTGAATACTGAACCTATTCTCACCCAGTTTTTACTGTGGAGGGTTTGTGGGGATATGCCAGACAATAGCACATTCTTTATTGTTATAAAGGTTTTAGTCCAAACTACAGTTTAATCCCCCAGTGACCTGGGCCGGACCTCATGGCAGCACCAGGCCCTTTGCACCTGGGCTAGAGGTGGATTTGCAGCCTGTACTCCGGGAGGGCTGAGCAGCCTCCTTGGCCCCTGCTTGCTGCCTGCTCCTTACCCCTGCCAGTCTCACCACTCTGACACTGAGAAAAAGCAGATCTAGGAAGAAGCATCAACAAGGCAAGGAGGGGTGGGAAGCACTTTTCTTAATCCCTGAGTGGAGCTTTTCCGAGCCCCTCATTGTAGACTCCCCAGCAGCCCTATCTATCTCCCTGCAGGTGGAAGGCAGGGGTAGTCTAGCTGCACGTGTGTGTGTGTGTGTGTGTGTGCGCGCGCGCGTGTGCGTGTGTAAACTTCACATCTTGATTCTGAACAGTCTTCAGAAAAAGAAGGGAAAAGGGGAGGTGGGGAGGTGGTGGTAAGGATGAAGTGATTTATTACACTTCCCTCCTAGTAGCTGAGGCTTTGGGAGTCAACAATGAAGAAGCATTCATAAAAGCCTGGAGGCATCCATTGTTCTCTGAAGGTCCATAGAAAACTGCCAATGGTTGGGAAAATGGCCCCACAAAAGTGAAGAGAGCATTTTTGAATGTCTCTCGCAGACCATCAGCCTAGCTGTTAAACTCAGTGTGAACAAGGGAAGAAACAAAGGGCAAGTGGAACAATGTTGGTGTCTCTCTCCCGCCGCTAGTGGGAGCTCTAGATTCGTGCCTCTCCATCAACCCAAGGATGGGCTAGAACACGGGGTGAGGATACTTTGGTGGGCCTGGCACCAGAGGCTGAGAGGCTGAGGTGAAAACCAGCCCCTGCAGTGTTATCCTCTGGGAGTCATTACTTCACTCCACTAGTTTGGTAAGGAGACCGGGGGCCTTCCTCCACTTACACATCGTGAGTTTAAAAACTATAGTTCAGGGGCCCCCAGGGGGCTCAGTCAGTTAAGCGTCTGCCTTCGGCTCAGGTCATGATCCCAGGGTCCTGGGTTTGAGCCCGACATTGCAGGGAGCAGGGAGCCTGCTTCCCTCTCCTTCTGTTGTCCCCCCTGTTGTGTTCTCTTAGTCAAATAAATAAATAAATTCTTTAAAAAATAAAAATAAAATAAAAACTACAGTTCTAGAGATGAAGGCCAGGGTCCCTTGTACAGAGACCCAAGATGCCAGATAGTCTGCTTCCAGGTTGTAAGCTTTAGCCTGTCCAGGACCAGGACAAAAGGCATCCCTCCTAAAAGGCCCAGACATGCACCCTGGTCTGACCTGTAGGATTTATAGCAAAAGCCTTGTTGAAATAAAGTGATTTTTCTTGGAGAGCTCCCTCTGAATATCCTTCCTGAGAACCAGAGGTAAGGAGATGACGCTGAGGTACGTATGGGCATCCTTGACCCCACAAGATACATCTTATTAAGACTGACATTGTTATTTTTAACTCCCCAGTTCTATTCATACCAATTTTCTTCCCCGGCTAAGTCATTGTTTAGGAAGGACAGTGCTGAGTACAACCATAGGTTTGCAGCTGCCAAAGGAAACACCTGCTGAGAACCAAATGAGGACAGATTCTTCTCTCAGGCCTGAGAACAAGGCCCAGCCAAGAACAGGCTGCTTTCACTTCACTGCACTCAGTTTGTAATAATGCATTTTTTGGTAAGATACTTTGATTAATATTGGTCTCGTCCACTAACCTCTAAGAATCGTGGGGCCCACATCGTGTCCCTCTGATTCATGCATCAGATCTGATGATTGGCTGACCTCTTGGCAGACAGCAACCGAGCGACCTAACTGGTCGTTCCCAAACCGTGTGCCAAGGCACCCTGCCACAGGCGCTGTAGCAAACACACAGGGCACCACAATGTTTTACCTTTCTGAGGGAAACACAGCAATCCTCAACATCCGTGAGGCCCACAGCAGATGGCCAGCTGGAGATAGCACACAGCTTCAACATTAGATCATCTGCATTCCTTTCAATGACATCAGATCTTTTGAAGCTTGGCTTTGGGTTGTTGCTGTGACAAAATGCACAAGTTGCAGAAAACCAATGTGGAACAGGAAACAAGAGTGGCTGGTCTAAGGTTATGCCAAGGTCTGGGAAAGCTTGCCATGCCCAACAAGAGCACAGCCTGCTAGTAACTGTGGGGATTTCAAACTAAAATGAAAAATAGTATTGTTTTTGTTTCGATGCATGTGCATTTTTTTTCTGAACAGCGACTAAATTATTAAATAAATAAATAGCTAGATAAATAAATGAATGCTTCCTAGATTGTTTGGACTTAACTGCTCAATAAATGATGCCATTAGATAGTTCTTTTGGCCCAGGGATCAGAGAAGCACTTACTGAGAAAGCAAGAGCACCGTGAACTGAGGCGTGGGAGCCTCTGGCTTCGGCAGCATTGGTTGATTGACTGATGGCCTCAGGATCGAAGTTCTGTGCCTGGTCACTCTACCTACAAAATAATTCAAAATGGACAAAAAGGCACTGTGGGAGAAAAAGAGTCACCGAACTTTGTCCTCACAGAGGAGAAGAGAGTTCTGCTGCTGAGCTCTCTTCTTGAGCAACTCAGGTTTATTGAACACTTACCTATTAGCCAGGCCCTAAGCTTTCATTTTTTTATTTTTTAATTTGACCTCCCCAAATCCCCTCGGTAGTCTTTTGAGGGCTATTGTTGCTCATATTTGCACAGGAGATACGCAGGAGGAAAAGAACACAAAGATGGCAAGTGGTAGACACAAGGCTGTGCTTTGGGTGCCTGGGTGGCTCAGTTGGTTACGCATCTGCCTTCAGCTCAGGTCCTGATCCCGGGGTCCTGGGATCGAGCCCCGCATCAGGCTCCCTGCTCCGCGGGAAGCCTGCTTCTCCCTCTCCCACTCCCCCTGCTTATGTTCCCGCTCTCGCTGTGTCTCTCTCTGTCAAATAAATAAATAAAATCTTAAAAAAAAAAAAAAGAGTCAGTGGCTCTTTTGGAGAGGAGCTGTAAAGCCACCTGGGAGCACATGGGCCTCTCAGCGCCAGGGTACTTCATCTACAGAGAGACTTAATTGCTTGAATTCACTGTAGGGTGACCTGTATGGAAGTGACCCCGTGAGAGCCACGGCCTGGGCATCCTCGGGGCCCCTCCTCATCCTGCATTCTACAACCACCTGTGCAGGACCTGAAAGACAGCTATGCCAAGGGAAAAAAAATGCATAGAAAAACAAAAGATCCCATCTTGTCTACTCCATGGTGACAAACAGTATTTCTCTTTGCTGGAGGGAATATTGAGGAAACAATATTTTCCGAGGTCTTCATCCCCGCCTGGATAGGTAAGTGGAGGTGGGAACGTTAATCGATGGGTCCAGAGCACTGGGCTGGAGCGAGCCTCACATACATCCCGACAGGGCAGGTCCCTTGGGCCTGCCCCTGCTCTAAAACCAAGAAAGGGATGCCCAAGGGTGCTTCTAATAGTTTCAAAAGGAAGGATTTTTTTTCTTTTTTTCAAGATTATTTATTTATCTATTTGAGAGAGAGAGAGAGTGCAAATGAGCACAAGCAGTGGGGAGGGACAGAGGCAGAGGGAGAAGCAGGCTCCCCATGGAGCAGGGAGCCCGATGCAGGGCTCGATCCCAGGACCCTGGGATCATGACCTGAGCCGAAGGCAGACGCTTAACTGACTGAGCCACCCAGATGCCCCCCAAAGGAAGGGTTTTTAAAGAAAATGTGCTTTGTCTCAAAGCCCTGAAGAACCAGTAGTCTCCAAGAAGTACGCAATCCTTGTCACCAGCAGACACCATCCCACCGAAAAAGACTTTTGCATCATTTCCACATAACACGCGCGCGCGCGCGCGTGTGTGTGTGTGTGTGTGTGTGTGTGTGTGTGTGAGATATTAATGATACTGGTCAGCATGAAATAAGAGTTTTCCACAACAACAAAAAAAATACAGAGAATCAGTTTTTGGAGAGATACGCAGTAATGCAGCTCTGGATTGAGTTTTAGGTACTTTTCGGCTGTCACGTATGTGCCAGGCCTGTTCTTATTTATTCTAGGTAATATTTCTGGAGCACCTAGTGAAAGCCAAGCTCTGTGATGGAGACAAGAAAGCAAGGTCCTTGCCTTACACAAGCGTCCTTCTAGAGGGACAGAGAGACAGATACTAGAAAACTAACGAATAAAAAAGCTGCAGATGATGATTAATGCTATATAAGAAGTAAATAGAGTCCTCAGTAAGAGAATAGACGGGTTTTCAGAGTGAGCCCTAAGAAAGGCATTCTGGCAAAGGAAACAGCAGAGACAATATTCCTGGTAGGTATGGGATGAAATTATTAAAAATACAGTCCTTGTGAGTAGACTTTTCCAGATCGACAGGACAAGGCTGTAATGGCGATGTGTACCAGTTGCTGATAGGACACATAAAAAAGAAGAATCCAACACCAAATGCAGGGGAGCCTCTTGGGGAAGATGGCACTTGAGTGGTAGTCTTATGGTGGGTACGGTAAGGGTGGTTCTTAAATTGGTCATTAGTAGAATCTTGAGGAAAGAGTAGCTAAGTGTCTGGGCCACTTAGGAACAGATACGAGAAACACAGACCGAGCAGCTCTACTAGAGAATATTTACTCAGAGACAAACATACACAAACATCCAGAAGCTTTGCTGTGAGATCACCTTCCCTTATCTCTGCAACGCTGATGGAGTATACACATCTGTCAGAACTCTTCTCTCAGAACTCCGTGAGTCAGCCGGAAGTCAGGTCACAAATAGGGCGCAGTTAACCCAAGAGGTAGGTGCCTTTGCCTGCTTACCCTCCCCCCACCACCATCATTTCTCTGGTGATGTGAAAGTATAAATTCTTTGGAGCCCACGGAGAGGTTCTGCAAAGAGCAGAATGCCGAAAGTAAATCAGTCTCTGTCTTTCTGGAGGAGGAAGAGGAAGACTATCCGACCTCCAGGATTCCCTGCCAATCTTTTCCAAATGCTTTCTGTGGAAAAGTCCTGGCAAGGTGGTCTCCCTTTTAAATTTGGAATTTTCTTCTCACTGGCCATTCGCAAAGCTAGAAATCTCAGTAGTTCCATTTTGGCCTGTTTCTGTGGGATTTTCGTTGCCAACAGAGATAATTTCAGATCAGCCCCATTTAAAAGTGTGTGTTCCAATCCCCCCAAAGTCTGGTGTGCCTGCTTTATGGGGCTTTGGGAAATTTCTTTGACTTTACTTAGAATGAACATCAGGAAAGTAGTCTGGGAGCTCTTCACTGAAACCATCCAGGTTTAGAAACATGGTGTTTTCCCCTCTGAAAACCAACTGTGCATATGCTCACATAAAAGTATGATAAATCAGTTTTATATTCAGCCTTATGGGAGGAGAATGGAAAAATGTAACAGAGAAAGGTGAACAAAACATCAAAGGTGGCCCAAACTTTTCAGCAGTAGGGAGCTGGGCTTCCTGCCTTTACTTAGTAACACTATTAGCTGACATTTATTGCTTCTTTATCCACTGGCACACACTGTTCCAAGTACTTCGTATGCATTCACACAGTTAATTCTCACAGTAGGTCTATCAGGTAGGTGCTTTTATTTTTCTCACTCTGCAAATGAGGGAACAAAGGCATAGAGGGGTTAAGTAAGACGCAGGCAGGCTGGCTATAGCACTCAGGCTTCTAGAGTCTAGGACGCACTGCCCCTTCAGGAGCAGAAAGGAGGTAGAGCCTGCGGGGGGATGTTTTCATGGCTGTCTGTATGTTCTCCAGAGTTTGGTAGTCTAGGGAACTCCTCCCTTAGCTCTCTCTTCCCACACCTCAGGCCAGCTGCTCAAGTGGATATACAGAGCACTAACCACTATTAAAGATTTTACGAATTCTTTGTTCGTAAAAATGTGGCAAGAGAGGGGCGCCTGGGTGGCTCAGTTGTTAAGCGTCTGCCTTTGGCTCAGGTCATGGTCCCAGGGTCCTGGGATTGAGCCCCATGTTAGGCTCTCTGCTCGGCGGGAAGCCTGCTTCTCCCTCTCCCACTCCCCCTGCTTGTGTTGCCTCTCTCTCTGTCTCTCTCTCTGTCAAATAAATAAATAAAATCTTTAAAAAAAAATGTGGCAGGAGAATGTGGATTTTTTTCCCTACACTTATTTCCCCTTCATGCCTCTACTCTCGCTCTTCTAATCGTGCTACCTTCTATGTCATTAGATCAAAATTGTCATAAACATTTGTTCAAGTCATATATATTTAAAATATGTGCACACACACATACACTCACACACATGCACACACTTATGCACACATATACACACAAAGCAAAGGAGAAATTCAAAATATGTTCACTAATTTTAGGTCATTTTCTCACTTTTTAATAGAACTGGCTTCAAAATTAAAAGGAAACTCAAAGTTCATTTATTCCAATAGATCTCAACTGAAGGCAATATCGCCCCTTAGAGGGTTCACTCCAGGGTTCTGGGTGTGTTCCAAGGATTGAAGATGGGCTACAACCTGTGTTTAGTGAGGGAGATAGAGATGTTAACTATCCCATAACATGAGGGACAATCCCTCACAACACCTTTTTCTGCCCTTGAATGCCAGTGGTGCCTCACTAATAAACACCGATTCGAGTTCCGAACTTCCATTTTAAAACTGAGAAACTGCCATAAAAAGGTGAGGAAACTTTCTTAAGGTCACTTAGCTAGCCTGTAGCACTATAGATAGTAGGTCTGTATAGTTCTAGAAAAGGGCTTTTTCTGATACACCAGAAGGTCCATAGAGGTCAAAACCATTTTCACAACAATCCAAGATACTTGCTTTTATCATTTTCATTCTCTCAGGGAGAATGAGAACTGTACAATGCAGTTTTCCAGAAGCTACATGATGTGTGATGATGTATATGTATAATGAAGTGTGTCAACATTTAGAAGATGTGTGAACAAATATTTTCCAAATGACAAAAGCATGATATTATAGAATCATTCTTAGGTAAAATATCCATTAAAAGTGCAAGAAGACCTCTAGTCGTGGAATGAGTAAGTCACAGAAATAAAATGTACAACATAGGGAATATGGTCAATGATATTGTAATAGTGTTGTGTGGTAACAGATGCGCGCTACACTGTGATGAGCACAGCATAACATAGAGAGATGTTGAGTCACTATGCTGTATACCTGAAACTGATGTAACATTGTGTATCAATTATACTCAAAAAATGTTTTTAAAAGTAGAAGAAACCAACCCTGCTGACACCTTGATTCTGGACTTCTGCCATCCAGAATGGTGAGACCAAAAAAAAAAAAAGTGCAAAAAAGGCCAACGGATTTTAAAGTAACTAAGTACAGAGTTCATTAATATGATTTAAGATTTCACTTTGCCACTAACATTTAAGAAACTATCACTCACTGAGTTTTAGTATAGTATCAAAGAATATCCACAATTATCTGAATGAGCTATTAAAATATGTCTCCCTTTTTTAACTGCAAATTTGTAGGAGGTCAAATTTTCTTCATCTCTTCAACCAAGACAACATATTGCAATGGATTGAATGCAGAAGCAGATAGGACAATACAGTTGTCTTTTATTAAGCCAGACATTGAAGAGATTTGTAAAATTGTAAAGCAATGCCAATCTTCTCATCACTTTTGTTTTGGAAAATACATTTATTATTTACAAAATATGTTAGTTTATATTAACATGCAATGAGTTTTTTTATTTTAAAATGGATTAATAAATATATATTTAAATATTTTCAGTTAAAAAATAATAACTGTAAGTAGTAAATATAGTAAATATAAATAGATATAACCCACATAAAGTTCTTTGGGATCTTTAGCAATTTTTAAGGATGCAAAGGGGTCTTGAGGACAAAACATTTGAGAACTGCTGCCCAACATCATACCCCTTTGACTAAATCTGATTCTCCTGGGTAAGACCAGACGCTTTTTAAAAAATTATTCCTCGGATGATTCTGATGGAGTCTGAGAACTATTGGAATATAATGCCTCTTTGTTGGAGAAAGTCCCATTCTAATGTTGAGCTGTAGGAACAATGCCAGAAACAAGGGCAGGCTTTAACGGGCCTGCCGGGGACTCTAAAGATGCTGTTGACTTTGTATCACCAGGGAGCAGAGGTAAACTCTCCAGATCTGGGCGGTGGGGGGCAAGGAAGCTCCCAACCCAATTCCTGATTCTTCTTAACTAAGAGAAGCAGCTGAGAGTCAAACAGAGAGAATGAGCCTCAAGAAGAAGAGTTCCAGTTCTGGACACCATTGCTAGAGCTCTGGGCTCGGTAGGAAGAATCATAGACCCAGTGAGGGGGATTGTGATTCTCCCCGTGTTCCAACTAACCTTGAGGCCAGAGAGGTAAGTTGTGGGCCAAATCTGGCTCACAGAGATGCATTATTTGTACTTTGCAGAATGGAGACGCTTTCTGGAATCAGGTGGAAGCATTCAAAAAATTTGAAATTTCGGATTTCTAGCTCGTCTTAAAAATTGGAAGATCTGGCACACATGGGCCTAAACTCTACGTGGCAACCATTGTCTGGACCTGCACCAGTGTTGCTGCCAACAAGTGGAACCTAAGCCTTCCACAGTCTCCAGGCCACCTCACTGTTGACGTTACTTGCCTGGCCCCGAGGGTTGCCATCCCCGTTCTAGATAGCTCAAAGAGAAGGGTGGGGTCATTTCGTGGTCTAAGGAGAAGACAAGGCTGAGGTCTGTCCCAGTGCCTGTACTGCTCTTGTCCAGAATGACAAGACGGCCACGCAAACTCAGGGTGGCCTAGCAGAGTCTGAAATCTGGCACTGGGACTTGAGGTTGATCTAATTTGCCTGGGTGCAAGGGTTAGAGGCCAACAGTTTGATGTTTCCATTACCGATTTTAGTTATTGTGCTAGTAATAGCACTAGCCATAGCTCTAAAGGGCTCCAGTGAGCTGTATGTGATCAATTTACTGCATCTTCTTTGTGAATATAAGAGCTCAGAGAAACCAGTATTCTCCACTTGGTGTCTTTTTGACATCGCTTGTGTCATCATGAAAAGAGCAGTTATAACTGAATCCCTTGATCTCCCCCATAGAGAAATCTCTTGCTCTGTTGCTTCATTTTCATATTTGGTCTTCATTCATCAATCCAGTTAAGAAAAGCCACCTCCTCAAGTGTCAGCTGTGGATCCAAAAACATCTACCAAAGATAAGCTGTTGTCATGGCAAAAAACAACAAACCTAAAGGTGATGGATCACGGGACTTTGTTACTGTACTTGCCTGGGAGTCCGCACTGCCTCCAAACTTTACTTAACTCTACATGCAGCTTTTCAACACCGCATTCCTGGGTTGTTTCAAAAGCACTTTGCTTCTCACTTTGCAACTCCTCGAGCCAATGGCATTCAACCACATTACGTAGATCTGCACTTGCTGAATAATATTGCTTGGCAGTCTTAAAATCTGGCTTTTGTTCAAAAATGTTCATAAAAGTTTGGAAAATATAGAAGATAGTCTGTAAGGATCTGGAATTTTTTGTTTGTTTTCTGCTCATTAAAACAACAACAACAACAACAACCCCAAGTACTGAGGCAAGTCTTAGGATAAAAGTTCACTAAAAACATCTTGGTTGCATGTCAGGTTGAATCCCAACATAAGAAGTTGCAGTAACTAGGTCTCAATGATTAATTCTTCCACTGACTAATTTATTGACTTTCGTTAGGTTACTTAATTTTTCTGCTATTCCTTTATCCAAACAGCAAGAATTCCAAATTAGAATTTATTTAAAATCTAATAAACAAACAGACCTGAAAGAGGCTTACAGCTCTAGCTTAAATATGGTGCTTAGCCATGTTGACTCACCAAATTTTTTTTTAGATTTTTTTATTGTTATGTTAATCACCATATATTACATAATTTGTTTTGGTGTACTGTTCCATATTTCATTGTTTGTTCATAACACCCAGTGCTCCATGCAGAATGTGCCCTCCTCAATACCCATCACCAGGCTAACCCATCCTCCCACCCTCCTCCCCTCCAGAACCCTCAGTTTGTTTTTCAGAGTCCATCATCTCTCCTGCTTCGTCTCCCCCTCTGACTTACTCCCCTTCATTCTTCCTCTCCTGCTATCTTCTTTTTCTTTTTTCTTAAAATATGTTGTGTTATTTGTTTCAGAAGTACAGATCTTTGACTCACCAAATTTTTAAGACCTATCACAATTTTACTTAATTTAAGAAAAAAAATTTCATATTAAGGAAATATTTTCCATGCCTACACGTATTCAAAATGTGATTTTGTGACTATGAAATTCATTTGGACTGTTTCTGCATTTTGGAATTAAGGGGAGGGGAAGAATGCCCACCCTACCCTTGAAGTGAAGTAAGAGTTGCTTCAAACTGTGCCGCCACAGAGATCTTGACATGCATTTCCCATGTCTGTGGGGAGGAAGATCAAGCGCTCAAGTCTGAGCCCCATGAAGGAAATCCAAGTTCAGGAGCTAAGCTGCTGAACTGCTCTGGCGGAAGAGGGAAGAACAGAAGTTACTGTTGAGCAGGGACAGGCTGGCTCTCTCAGGGTTAGTGGGGCAAGGAATGCAGGCATATGGACCCATGAAAGTGCACAGAAGAGAGGGAATCAGCTTAGAGATTTCTTAGATTTCTTAGATGCTATTGATGGGAGTATTCAAAGATGCCTGAAAATCATCAACACATGTCCCCTCAGAAGATGGGTCTAATTCCCATCCCATTGATCATGAGCTGGCCTTAATGGCTCAGTCCTACCAAAAAGAATATGAAGAAAGTGATGCTGCATGTCTTTGGAAGCTAGTTAATAAAAGACAAAACAACTTCTGCCTCACTAGCACTCTTAGGACAGGTACTCTGGAAACCTTCTGCCACCATATAAGAGGCCCAGTTACCCTGAGGTAGCCATGTAAAGAGACAGAGACACTGTGAATTGTGTAAGACTGTTAAATCACAGATCTGTACTTCTGAAACAAATAACGCAACATATTTTAAGAAAAAAGAAAAAGAAGAAGATAGCAGGAGAGGAAGAATGAAGGGGAGTAAGTCAGAGGAGGAGACGAACCAGGAGAGATGATGGACTCTGAAAAACGAACTGAGGTTTCTGGAGGGGAGGAGGGTGGGGGGATGGGTTAGCCTGGTGATGGGTATTGAGGAGGGCACATTCTGCATGGAGCACTGGGTGTTATGAACAAACAATGAATCACGGAACAGTACACCAAAACAAATTATGTAATATATGGTGATTAACATAACAATAAAAAAAAGAAAAAAAAGAGACAGAGAGAGAGAGACTCAAGGAGCCCCTGGCCAGCTTCCACACTCGGTATTATACTCCGAGCACTGTTTGGGTGGAAGTGGGGTTTGGGTATGGTTGGGTATGGTTGGTCCCACAGGGACAGAGAATGTTTGGGTATGGTTGGTCCCACAGGGACAGAGAATGGGAACATCCAGTAAGACAACCTGAAGACGTGATGGAACATTAACACAGAAGAACCTGGTGTTGGCTTCTGGTTCCCGGTTCCCAGCTGTTTGGGTATGGTTGGTCCCACAGGGACAGAGAATGGGAACATCCAGTAAGACAACCTGAAGACGTGATGGAACATTAACACAGAAGAACCTGGTGTTGGCTTCTGGTTCCCGGTTCCCAGCTCTCCGGTCATGGGAACTATGGATTGAGAGGCAATTGCAAGATTGGAGGTTTTTGAAGAACTTGTAAGATAAAGTGAGGCTTTCAACATTTTCCAGGCCCAGTGTGAAATTGCCTTATGATGGTCTGAGTCAGGAAAAAACATCCCTATTCCCTCAACCTCTTCTTCTTCCTTTGGCTGTTTCATTAAGCTAGGCCGAACATTCCCCTGCTGAAAAAAACATTTTCATAACTTTGAGATGGAGAAACCATTTCTAAGCATGATGCACAAAACCAAGAAATCACAAAGGAAAAGACTAAATAAAAATGTAAAATTTTGAGCAGCAAAACACAGTATTTTTGAAATGTCAAAAGAGGAGCAACAAACAGGAAAACTATTGACAGTCTATAACAAAGGATTAATTGCACACAGCATATACGGCATAATATGTGCCAACAAATCAGTTAGGAGAATATGAACAATGGGTAAAAGACAGGAAGTCTCTTGATAGAACAAAGAGAATTAGTCAAGAAATATAAACAAATATATTCAAACTCACCAATCATTACAGAAATAAATTTAAATGTATTCATATTTATTGTACATAGCATCTGTATTGGTTTCCTGGAGCTACTGTAACAGTACCACAAATGGGGTGGTTTGGACATTGATCGTCTCATGGTTGTGGAAGCTTGAAGTCTGAGATCAAGGTGTTGGCAAGGTAGGTTCCTTCTGCGGGCTGTGATACAAGAGCTTGTCCACGCCTCTCTCTTAGTTGCTGGTGGTCCTCTGACAATCACTGGAGGTCCTCGGCTTGAAGACGCACCATGCTGACCTCTGCCTTTATCTTCACACTGTGTTCACCCCATGTTCATGGCTCTCTATGTCCAAGTCTGCCTTTTTTATAAGGACGCCAATTGTGTTGGGTTAGGGCCTGCCCTAATGACCTCATTTTAAGTGACTACCTCTTTGAAGACCCTATTTCTAAATAAGGTCACACTCTGAGGTACTGGGGGTTAGGGCTTTGACCAAGAACTTGGGGGACACAATTCAACAAGAGCAGCATCCATTAAGAAAAGCAGTAGTGTTGAATATTGGAAACCGTAGAGAAACAGTACTCTTGTATACAACTGATAGAGTTTGTATAGCATTTTGGAGATGAACTTGCTAGTATCTCTCAGAATGATATATTCTGAATGTACATGTCCTTTTCTCCAGCAATTTCACTTTTATGAATTTAACAAAATCTAAAACAGGCAAAGTCAATATGAAAAAGAGAACCTTTAAAGGTAAGATTTTCGGGGCACCCGGGTGGCCCAGTCGCTTAAGCATTGGACTCTTGATTTTGGCTCAGGTCATGATCTCAGGGTCGTGAGGTTGGGCTCCGTGCTCAGTGGGGAGTTTGCTTGAGATACTCTCCCTCTCCCTCTGCCCCTCTTCCCTGCCTCTCTCTCTCAAATAAATAAATAAAGTCTTTAAAACAATTTTTTAAAAGATTTATTTATTTATTTGTCAGAGAGAGAGTGCACACAAGCAGGGGCAGTGGCAGGCAGAGGGAGAGACGCACACTCCCCGCTGGGCAGGGAGCCCGATGTGGGACGCGATCCCAGGACCCCAGGATCATGACCCGAGCCGAAAGCAGCCGCTTAACTGACTGAGCCACCCAGGCATCCCAATCTTTAAAATTTTTAAAGGAAAGATTTTCAGGGGAATGGGGAGGATGATGTGTGAGGTAATGTTACTGTTTTCAGTGTAGCAGGTATCATGGGCAAGTAGATTTCAATCTCCAGTCTCAAAGCTGTTCTTCAACAATGAACCTTGCTAGGCTTGATTTGTGAGTCTCTGAATAGCCCACGTGGGAACGGAAGGATAGCTACTTTATTTTCCTCTGGCTCTTTCCGTTCCTGTAACCTGCAGAGCACTAGCTGACGAACGTTGCCACATTTAGCAAATAAATGCACAGGACACCCAACTAAATTTGAGTTTCAGATAAACAATGAACATGTTTTGAGTATAAATATGTCCCATGCAATATATGACACATACTTATACAAAACAAGTTATTCATTATTTATGTTAGATTCAAATTTAACTGGACATCTATATTTTTCTCCGGCAATCTGACATCTGGCTCCAAACCCCACAAAGCAGGTGCGCCTGGCCTGGGGAAGCTCAGATGCTGTGACATGATTCCACTATATATCCCTTATTCAGGCCTGGTTTCAGTTACGCTTTTGCAAAACCTTCATAAAAAAACAAAAAACAAACCATGTGACAGTTGCTGCAAAAGCCGTACCAGGAGCTGGTCTCATGTAAATATTATGTTAATTAAAACAGATGGGTCTACAGCATAAACAAAACAACCGCAGGGGGCTGGTTTTTGTTCTGTCTGGGTTCCTTAATATAGTAATTCAGTTCCCATCTTGTTAGCACTCTCCTTATCAAGCATTGAACCGGGGTATAAGGAAGTTTAAATTACCAGCGATCGGAGATCCGTTTTCTAAACACTTAAAACAGATGGTTTATTGCCTGAAAAGCATGCTTCTTTTCAGGGAGTGGAGTGTTGAGCTTGGTTATTTCAGGAAAATGTTTTGTTGTAGCGCATGTACTGACGTCAGGTTTGCCACATTGATGAAGTGTGTCCCCCACAGCCACCCCCTCGCCCCTGGCTCTGTTCCTTCCATTGAGTTTGCTTACTGGGCAAAGGTCTCATTTTTAGTTTTGCCTGCTTGCTCCTTCAACATTGCATTGGGCAAAAGCCTACGTACTCCTCCTGTAGAAACCTCTCGCAGCCTCCAAAAAGGAGCAATAACCATGCAGAAGATTTTTTAAAATAAATGTCATTTGAGAGTCTACAATTGATAAAGTTGGACACTCTCCTAACTGAGCTGCAGGGAGCCTAACGAAAAGATAATTTCCTTTTTGGCCATTTTTTGGCGACCTCAGACCAGTCCAGGGTCACGTGTTCCATTTAGGGGTCACATCTTTTTCATCTCTTTTAATCTAGAACAGTTTCTCCATCTGTCTTTGCCTTTCATGGATGGGTTTGAAGAGTACAGTCTAGTTATTTTGTAGCATGGCCTTCTCATGGGTTCGGGTGATGTTTCTGCGTTCGGAGTCAAGTTAGGTTAGGCATGTTAGGCAGGAATACTCATAAGGTGTTAGCACCAGATTTTCTAGCACTATTCCCATGCAGTGCAAGAAAGTTGGCCCTGTGTCCTGTGAGTGAAACTTTTCTGCCAAATCCTGATTTGACCGTGGTGCTTCCTGCCTCCCACCAAAGAATCTCAAATTGAACTGAATGGCCTCAATTTTTTGTAAGATTCTCAGAATCACATTTAAAGGTGAGAATGGATTGAGGTGTCCATGTGTTTTGGGGTTTCCTTCTCAGAACGAGATGAGCACTTTGGCTCTGTGCTAACAGTCTGAGGAAGGTTAAGAGAGGGCAGGAACTGGTTCTTGTAAACTGACAGTTCGGGAGAGTGAGTTGGAGATAATCACATAATCCATTTATAACCACCCAAGTTAACAAGCTCTCACCTTCTCCAAAATAGGCCCCTTATTTACAAATAGTCACTTCTGGCCCAAAAGTGGGCTCCCGTCCACGTGACTAGAGTCACATGCAGCCCTGCCTCATGGCCTTATTTTCCTGCAACACCACCAAGACCAATTCCCATTAGGAACGCCATCGGAAACTGTATTCAATGCATAATCCGAGCTTTGAAAATAATGTTTTCTCTCACTCTGTAAACACACTGTCCCCCAGGATAACTTGCAGCCGTGTCTCCCCAGTTTGATCCCAGGCTGTCTCAGTAGATAAGAAACTCCTAGAATAATGGTGGCTGGTCCTATGCCACCATGCTCAGGTCAGACCACATGCGGAGAATGGGTACAGGCACCACCCTGTGAGAGACAACCACAGATGGAATTATTTATGGAACAGAATGAATAAGTTGCTAAAGAATTCAAAATCAAGTCAGAAGAACGGCTTTCCAGGCCTTTTTAGTCCAGCCCTGGCCCGCGCCCCATCTTGGGTTCTCAGCTCCCTTCCCTTCATGACTCGAACTCTTGTCTTGGCCTTCTCAGTTCTCCTGATCCTGAGGGACAAAGACTGTGCTCTCTGCTGACACTTTTGTCAGATAAAGCCTGCCAGCCGGGACATCAGAAGATTCTCCCCAAAAGAGGTACACGATGATTGTCCAACAGAAGGAATTTTAGTTCACCTGGCTCTGTCTCTATGGCCTTCAAATCCCACATTCTACCATAGAAATGAACTTCCTTCCAGAACAGGCAGCAGGGTCTGTCAGTCCAGCAGGCCCGCTATCCACTCAGGGGCCAGGCCCGGTCCAGGTGCAGACCTTCTGTTTCCAACTGGCTGAGGGAGCTCACTGTGTCTGCCTGTGTGCTCAGAGGCACACCATCGCAGGACATAGGAACAGTGGATCCAGAAGGACCGGAGAGGTATTTGCATGCCGAGAGGCTGTCATCAAGATGGATGCGATGTGTATGTGCCCCGCCCCCCAGACTTATAAACTGGGAAGTTCTGAGGGACAGAGGAGACACTTCAATTCCATAGAAGGAAGAGATCCCCGTAACTTTCTGCTTACCTTTGTTTCTCCTACAGTGACTTGTGCACATAGTGACCTACACGATTGGATAAATAGAGTACAATCGAGGCAGAGCCCTCTAAAACTGTAATAGGTACCTTTAAGAAGGTATGGCACTCCCTTCTCTTCACTAATATTTGCAGAAAAGATTGAAAGTACTTTGGTGGGCTGCTGGGGGCAGTTAATAGTAACATGTTTACAAGTCTGTTCTAGCCTGAAATTCTATGAGGTTCCATAATCAAATTTCAGTGAAACTTGGCTTGAATGTGCTTCTCAAAGTAATATCTCTTTCATCTGCGTCATTCTAAATTCGAAGAAGAAATATTTCTCGGTCGTGGACCAAGAAGAGCTCATTTCATTTCATTTTCTAGCTATGTCTCTGGCATTCATGGGATTTACAGAAAGTTGTGTGAAATGGGAGAACCACATAACAGAAGCTCGTTCTCTGGTTTAGAAGCTAAAGCCAGGACACTGTTTCTTCAGGCCACTGTTGTTCTACTGATACAGCAAGAAGTTTTAGTCCACCTGGATTTACTGTGAGATGAAAATGTAAAAAAAAAGGGGGGGGAGTAGAATTAGGGGGGAGTGCAAAAGACATTTCATCGTAAGGAAAAACAAGTTGCAAAGAACTATGATCAAAATAACGTTTCCATTTTATTTAACATAATGACTTTGAATCTACACATTTGGTTTATGAACACCGTGTAAAATATCTTCATCTTCGTTTAGTCTAGTCATTACTACAGAAATTTGGACATAAATGATGAACACGTTTTACACAAGAAAAGAAATGTGCATGCTTTTTAGCTGGTTGTGCGTGACTGTGGTTTTAGCAGGTTTCCCGTATCTGTGGCGGTTTGTCAGAGGGGCAGGAGTGCGCACACCTCCCCCGTGCGATCAAGCCAGACACACACAAAACAAGTGCTTGTGTGTGAGACAAGCATGCCCAGCACAACAAACTGTCATTCCCAGATGAGGTTGTTGACTTAGGATACATTTCCGCATCCAGAAACACCCTTTTCTATGCCGCTGATGTACATTACATACTTTCCTTCCACCGACTGTGTGAAGTCAAATGTCCTCGTTGGAAGTGAGAAAATGCACAGACGTACAGCCGTGTTCCTTTTTCAGCAGAACTGCAAAGGGTGAGGTATGGCCCACAGTGACTCTGTGAAAAGGTCCACCACCCTTAGGAAAGGCAACATCCCTTCTGTGCTACAGACAACTCGTAAATGGCTTTGCCACAAAGCTTCTGGGCTTTACAGGTGGTTGATGGGTCCAGTACGAAGTAATATGTAAAATTCCTTTCTGTGGAAATCTGTTTTACCTGAAGAATATAGATTCCAAACAAAACCAAAACACGTACTAAGAGTTCTGGGAAAAGTATTTACCATTAATTTCTTGGGCCAAAAATTACACCACAGGGAAAGAAATTAAGCATTTTGAGGCTGACTCCCTTGGGAATCCCTAAATCAACAGTTTTTTTATATTTATAGAGTAACTGGTCTAACTACAAATGGATTTGTCCAACTGGGTCTCTGAATTGGTGGTCAGTGAAAGCAACGGATACAATCAGGAGGAAGCACCGAGTTTGGGGAATGAAAAGCCCAATTAAACTCTGCCTCCACTCACTGACCCGCAGTCACAGCCCCTCACAGCCTGACAATATTCGCCTCTCACGGAAAAATGACAACGTATTGGTTAAATGTTTTCTGGAACGCCTACACTTCAGTTAAAACTACACACTATCCAGTTAAAACTATACTATTTACAAATGAGTAAATATGCCACCGGGCTCACAGCATGCCTGCAAGACACAAATATACAAAGTGATGGCAAGCTTATTGCAAGTCCTCTTAAAGTAACAGGAAATTTTGATGCAAAAAGGCAGATGAAAATAAAGGCCATAAATTGTAAAGGAGCCATACTCTGAGGAAGGCATTATTTGAAAGGCACTGTTCTATCCAAGAAGGAGTCACAGACATTAAAAATAAAATATTTGATATTCTACACTATATTACAAAAATAAATATATCCATCAATAAATAGTTAAGAAGCCTAGAAACTTTTATATGAATATTTTGATTGTTGGCTGTCAAAGTCCCTCTGCTACACTCCTCCTAGAGAGTCATTTAAGTGTACCAACTTCAGTGATGATAATTCTTCCATAAAAGAGTAAAAAAGACTGGTGTAGCATGCAGCCAAGGTCTACGACCAGAGAGGACATTTAGTGCCTCCTACTTCCTAAGGATCTGACAATTTCATGGCTTCGTGTTAATGCAGTGATGGAGAAGAGGTGCAGACGTGCTGCAAGGCGCCTGATGGGAGGGGGGGTCTCCTATTTATGGTTTATGCCTTTGCATTTCTTGATGAAAAAAATGCAACTAGCAACATTTGGAGAACCAAGATGTGGCTTTCGATATTCTTTTTCCCTAGCGAGGAAACAAATCATAGAAATGCATGTTTATGTCTGGCCTGTAGTATAAGGACAAACATCTGGGATACACAGCCTAATCACTGACAGCCTAGATTTTCACACGTCTTTAACAGAAGAGTGATTATAAACGCTTGCCACAAGTTTTCCCCCAAAACCTGGCCGCGTCGGCAGAGAGCACGCAGAAAGCAGGGTCTGGCACATCCTAGTGTCCTAACATCAGCATGCTAATAACAGCGGGTGCCAGGGCCTGCCCACATGTCTCCTGAGAGCAGCCTGCTCCGTTTTCAGGAATTTTGCAAGCCGCTTGATATCACATGGGTAGCCTGAAAGAGGCTCTGGTGAGAGTATTTACACCATTGAAATCTACACATCAAGAGGGCTGGCCCTAAAGCTTTTACCAGCACATCACTGTTGTATATATTTTATACATAAAGAAGATTTTGCTTGATTTTTATCTAACCAGAACTATCCTGCTCAGCTGAGGTTTTACTTTATATCTATTATAGACAGTGTCCTTTAGAAAGGAGAAGCAGTACCGTAGAGTAACTGAGTATACAGGGTGTACCGTGGATATAAAGGATGCACCACACCCTACTGAGGGCTCTAAGTGTGGCTATCCAAAGGCTGTTACACACACACACACACACACACACACACACACACACATACACACACACACACACGCACTCATGCACACCATTTTGTATGGAGGCTCTTTCATGAATGATTCTGAGTTGTGTGGCCATCTCAAATTGTCAATTACTATATACTCACTGATGGTCAAAACTGCACTTTTGTGGGGCAGTGAATTCCCAGGATCTGCCCTCTGGACATCAGTAGACAGTGGATGTACAGAGCAGATGTCCAAATTGGGCAAAATGTCCTTCAAAATAGCTTCCTTTACCTCTATTTTCTAGTGCAATATGAGTTTATAACCCCAAGAGGTTTGTGAAAGGGAGGCTGATGGTTTCCCAGGGTAAAAAAAAAATGCAGGACTTCTTAAGGAAGCATTCAACGGGGTGAGTGGGGGACAATGTACTAGAAACTGCATTCCTAGAAGTTTGAACCATCAGTGTCAGATGCCTGGAGGAGTCAAAACAGTTTGAGAACTGCACTGCTCTGGTTCTTCCCGCACAAAGCCCATGATCTTGCATAGATGGTGGTGCTGGGGGCTGCTAAGATCAGAGCCAGAGTCTCCATGTCCTTCCAACTAACCAACTGCCGGCAAACCCATTAGACCACCCCCATCAAGAATGCTTCCCCGTCCCTTAGTCCTGGTCAGTCCCAAACCGGGAAGACTGCTGCGGAATGGGAGGACTGGGAAGCCTCCCATGGGGCAAACTTGATTTCAAAATTCAGGCTTAGCTTTGGAGTCGTTTGTGTGTGTGTCTATTTATTAATTCATTTATTTAGAAGTGTCCTTTTAGACCCTGTTTCTTTTTTCTTATACTGTATGTTCTTCATGAACAAAACATTTCATAAAGAATCTTATCAGAATAAAATCAAATTAAATATTGGGAGGAAATCTAGAAATTAGAGCACTAACTCCACCCACCGTAATAGCAAATGCTTTCGGGTGTCCCCCCTCAACCCACAGCAAGGGCAACGAAGGCCAGTGAAGACAGGGAACACAGGAATGAGAGAAGGATACGAGGCACTGGGGCAAGAGAGAAAGAGGGAAAGAGAGAGGTGGAAAGAAGCAAAAGCAGAGCTGCGGAGGTAAGGGAAACATATTAAGAAGTGAAGCAAAATATTAAGAAGAGTCCAACAGACAGATCCCCTCTGATTTTCCTCCTCTTGGTCTCGGGTAATTTTATTTTGCCCAAAAGATTTAATTCTCCAGTTAAAACTGTTTATAATTTCACACACACATCCTAGGATAGCATCTGTATCCTTTCCCCTCCTCTCCTGCAAGTGCCCTCCCCACCTCCTCTGCCCTCTGCAGCAGTAAAAGCCAACACACTCGACCTTGCGACCCTCTTATCTCAGGAACATCCTGAAGGCCCCTCTGTTTTCTCTCCTTGACCAGGTGCTGCCCTCTAGAGCGCAGTGGGTGCTCCGTGGGCTCACCCTTTGCTATGGTAACTTCAGGCCACTGCCTCTGGAAACCTTCTGGTTTCCGTATTAAATAACCCCTCCCCTCAAACCTGCAGCATCCTTTACCTGGCCCTGCTGCTCTGAGCAATGGCACAAACTCAACTGATAAATGCTACACCTACACATCCAGTAATATTTGGGAAATGTAACGCTTCCTAGGCGGGTGAAATTCTTGGTGCTAATTATCTCGACATAAATCCTACTCAGAGAAGAGTTGACTGAGAGCGTACCATTGGTTTTTAATATATACACATTTGATTGAGTCATGCACACGTGTGAGTATAATCCACCTCTATAGAACCGAAAGAGTTTTATGAGTTTATCTATGTACACATATACATACACAAATATCTACCATTGGACACACTGTTTCTGCTTGGGGCTTGTTGTTTTCAAATTGACCTAGAGGACAACTAGGGAGGCTTGCCCCTTGCTACTGGAAGTGGCATTGCCAGGAAATGGCAAGTCCAAAGAAAAACAGATTGGAAGGGATGAGACTGTATTAGCAAAATATGCATTTCGTACAACAAACTGACCTGCCCATTTCCCTAAGGCAGCAAGACTCTATGATCTGTACACTCTTATTAAATAATCTCATTAAATAGGAACACAAAATATACACATTTACAGTTATTAAATAAGCACAGGACTCCTCTTCTATCTACAGCCACATTCGGAGACTGCCATGCCTTCATATTTGAACTTGTAGGTGACGACGCCCTTGTCTAAATAGAGGATGGAGATGGGCTCTAGCTTGGTGGGCACACAGCAGGCTTTGGAAGCCTTTTGGGAATTCTTGAGGTGGACCAAGGCCTGGATAATTGCATGCTTTGTGGGTGTGAGATGCTCTGCCAGGGGGTAGTTGCAAACCCCACGGCATTCGTAGGCTTCGTATCCGGGTGGGGCAATGATCCAAGAGTCCCAGCCAATCTCCTTGAAGTCAATGTAGAGCGGGGTCCTCTTACAGTAGTTTCCTTTAGCGTTCCTTCTGATGCGGGCAGTGGAGTCATAGATGATGTTTGACCTCATCTGCAGCAAAGCTTCTTCTCCTGGCCCACTGGAATAACCGTCCAGGCCCAAGTGGTCAAACTCCAGTAGTTGCTCATGGGCGATCATTTCATTCAGTTCCTCCTTCCGCTCCTTCTCGCTGCTCTGGTCATCAGAAAACACGACAAGCAAGGGGACATGCTTATTCCGGGCACTGGTGTCTATTTCCAATTGTCCCCTGCTAGCGTCCTCGGCTCCGTCATGTCGGCTCTCGATGTGGACCTCCAGCTGGTGGGTGGATGAGCCTGACTTTTGCCAACGTCTAATGGCATCGGTGACATCAAAAGTCTCCCACTCGCTGTTGGTTCCGTAGATCTCCCCTGACACCAAGACCAGCATGCTTCTTTCACCCTCAATGTCCCCTCTGCTCTCAAGTACCTCAAAAATGGTAATTTTCCGGTCTACTCCATCATATATCATGCGATCTCTTTGCACCAGTGTGTACAACCTGAGTTCGGCCATGATAACCTCTTCATGGTGAGGAATGGACACATTGAAGAGGAGAGGGTATTTTCGGAGCCCATTAAAACTGGCTGGCTGGGAAAACAGATCTGAAAAACAAAAATCAGATTTGTAGTATGTCACAGAGGAAAACAGATGCTTATTTATGCAATAAGAGGGGCTGTCTGTGTGGGAAGCTTGATACAGAGGAATGAGGGGGACGATCAATGAAAACAAACACAGTGTGAGATTTCTCCAACAGAAAATACTGAAAGGTCAATGGTAGAATGCTAAACTGACTTAAGCTGCCAAGACTAAGACAGAAAGTGGCTGCCTAATGAATGGGAGAACACGTTCCCAACCTTGCTTGCATAGCTTATCAGCCACAGAATTACAGAGCTGGGAGGGACCCTGGAGAGTGTGCAGGCAAGCCCCCAATTTTCCCAACCAGTAAAGAGCCGTCAATGGAACATGGGGTGGTTGCTCTTTTTTGGAAGCTTTTCAGGGATGAGCACTTCCTGGCTTTTCATATTTGCATTCATAATAGGTGAAGATTCCCCACATGTTTGGCTGAGCACTGGTCTTCCTAAAAGACCCCCACGTAGATCGGAGGTTGGTAAACTATAGCCCGTGGGCCATATTGGGCCTGCCTCCTATTTCTGGAAATAAAGGATCAGGGGAGCACAGCATGGCCTATTTATTTCTGTGTTGTCAGTGGCTACTGTTGCAATACAATGTCAGAATTGTGACAGCACATGGCCCACAAAACCTAAAATATTTACCATCTGTCCGGCCCTTTACACAAAGAGGTTGCTGACTCCTTCTCTAGACACCGAAGTCTGACAAGGTCAACAAAATAGCCATAAACCAAGGGGGTCACAGCAGTTAAATTTTGGGTGTGTGGTCTTCAACAAGGAGGAATGGGAGAAAACAAACCTTGGGATAGATTGGTTGCTTTAGTCGTGTACACTCAGGACTGACATGGAGTTTGGCACATAAGAATCACTCAGAATGTTTATGAAATAAATTGTTAAAGGTCCTTTAGTCTCAGAAGCATACCTCCAGATATTATCATGTTGACTTCCTATCTGAGAATTTTATAGGAGCCCAAAGCTCCTGTATACTTGCCCCTGGTAATACATGACTACAAAATGTCCCTGAAGGCTTTTATCATCCATCAGAGGGTTCCATGACACCAGAGTGCTAAGGACCACCAATTAAGGGGTTCTTTGTCATCTTTGGCAGTGTTTTCCCAACTGTATACCCAATTCATTATTTTAGTAGGGTCCCTGTTCCAGATTGTACTCTTTAATATTTTGCTTTAACTTTATATGATTATTTTTTTTAAATGCACATCCAACATTTTTTATTTTTATTTTTTTTATTTTTTAAAGATTTTATTTATTTATTTGAGAGAGAGAATGAGAGATAGAGAGCGTGAGAGGGAGGAGGGTCAGAGGGAGAAGCAGACTCCCCGCTGAGCAGGGAGCCCGATGTGGGACTCGATCCCGGGACTCCAGGATCATGACCTGAGCCGAAGGCAGTCGCTTAACCAACTGAGCCACCCAGGCGCCCTATATGATTATTTTTATACTTACTATCTTTTAGGCCTGTCCTAAGTAACAACATTCATGAAATGACGGCATTGAGGTGATTGTCATGTGAATTTTTTTTTCTGATCCACATTAATGAAAATATATAATAATTTCACATGATTCACAGGTTTCTCTGTGAAGGGTACCACTTAAAATCATCTCATACTCTGCCAGTGGGAAATACTGGCCAATGAGATGAATTGACACGCTCTAGCATGACCCTTAAAACTAGCTATAACCAGGCCTTACCCTCTTGATCTAGTCATAGTTCCCATTCATCCCCTACAGTACATGGAACATTGTAATTGAACAATTGATATTTGTGGAAAGGTTCAAGAAACTGTAAACCCTCCTATTTAGAGTAGATGGATATCTTCACCATTTGCCAAAACACTCCTTTGCCTTTCTGTACACCACACCTCTGGAGATGTGCCTCTGACTCTTAGAAAGCCTTCTCTCCTCCCCTCCACCTCCCTAGCTGTGACCCCTCCTTGGGGGACTTTCCCTTCTTCACCTCCCTATCTAGACATTTACTGCCTTCTGGGTCACTTGAATATTTACTCTTTTTTTTTTAAAGTTTTTATTTAAATTCTAGTTAGTTAACATATAGTGTAATATTGGTTTCAGGTATAGAGTTTAGTGGTTCCAATATTTACTCTCTGTATCTCTCCTTTGAGCTTTGCCATTTCAGTTTTCTTTTTATGAATGGGTCTTCCCAACCAGATTGTCCTCATGCTGGCAGGAAGCCCAGCTTAAACTCCTTCTATGCCTCCGAGCTACCACGATGGCTTAAACAGAGGCAATGTTTCCAAAATATAAACTAGTTGATGATTCTGGACATCACATCAAATTGATTTATGGGCATGGCGTATGTCCTTAATACATCAAGTAACTTGGGGAGTTGTCCCCTCTTATAAGAAAACAGAGACTTGACTCTCGTAGGACAGGGAGCATGAAAAGACCAAAAATGGGGGAGTAGACTGGTTGCTCCGTCCATGAGAAAAGTGCAAAATAAAAGCTCATGGTAGTGGGAGGAAAGGATTAATTACAACAGAGCACAAGGAGATTTTTGGTGGTGTTGAGTACGTTCACTATCTTGATCGTGGTAATGGTTTCAGGGGATGTTTATATATGCCAAAACCTGTCAAATTATACACTTCAAATATGTGCAGGTTATTGTATGTCAATTATACATCAATAAAGTTGTTAAAAAAATAAGTTCACCGTGCAAATATACAAAGTAGTATATGGAGGCGTTGCGTTCTAGGCAAGGGAACTGATGTTAGTTGAGCATATTTAAATGTGTCAGGGTTTTGTAAACACTGTTTCATTTAGTTCTTACAATGACCATTTCTTGCTATTGTGTTTGTTTTACACCAGAAGAAATCAAGCTTCAATGCGGAGGACTGACTTCCCCAAGATGACAAAGTGAGGTCAGAAGCGGTAGGAATTCAAGTCGTGGTTTTTCTACTTTAAAGGTGCATTTGTTTTCCCCTGATTAGTTAGATTGGGAGGAGAGGTTTTTTTGGTTTTGGTTTGGGGGGCTGCAAGGCAGGGATGGTAATTGTCTCCAAGGCAGCTGCACTGTGCAGACCCAAAGAGTCAAAAGAGAGACAGGAACAACCATTAGAGTCAGCCCGGTGCAGGATCCATGTCGTCGGGACTGCGCATTGCACCCGCATAGCGGCAGAAATGCGGGCAGCTGGGTGTCCACAGACAGATCCGCTCCTGCTTTCACTGGTCTCCAGTATTAAGACTTTCTGGAGGCCCCTGGGTGGCTCAGTCGTTAAGCGTCTGCCTTCGGCTCGGGTCTTGGTCCCAGGGTCCTGGGATCAAGCCCCTCATCGGGCTCCCCGCTCAGCGGGAAGCCTGCTTCTCCCTCTCCCACTCCCCCTGCGTGTGTTCCCTCCCTCGCTGTGTCTCTCTCTGTCAAATAAATGGATACAATCTTAAAAAAAAAAAAAAAAAAAGACCGTCTATAAACTGCACTTCCTGACCTGCATCATGCAAATCCCCCATGGGAGAAATGAGAACTAAAAAAACTCCTGTTTTCCCTGGGCATGTGAACATTTTCCCACCTAGGCTCCGAACTAGGCACCCAGGGCTCAGTGCTCAGAAGTGCTAGGAAGGGTTCCCATGGAAGGAGGCTATTTATTTTCAGTTCAGACTCACCCCCAAAAGGAATCATTACAGTCTCTCAAATAATTTGTTTGCCATTTCCATTGTTACTAAATGTTACTGAGTAACATTTCCAATGTGTTACTGAATACCTAAAATTTTGGCAGTTATCTAAATTTTAAAGGCAAATGGTATCTTCAGGACTGATCAATACCCACTCCACATTTCCTCTAATGCCTAGAATTTAAGGAATTCCTTAGTAATAACTAATGTTTGTTCAGCAATTCATAGTAAACACAATGCTTTCTTACTCATAACCTCTTTGAAATCTCTCAGTTGTGTCACGTAGGTATATTATCCCCAATATACAGATGAGAAAACTGAGGTTCAGAGAAATTAAGTTAATTATCCACAACCACTAAGTCAATCCTGACTCAAAATTCCAAATCCTAAGCTATTTTTTTGCTGCCACCTTTCTGCTTTTAAGAACAGCTGGTCAACATCAATCAAAACCCTCTTTTGTGCCCTGTTAATGACAATGGTAAATATTAAAGAATTCATTTCTTTGAACCCACATCTTTTACCATGCATATTAAGAAAAAATATATATATTGGCCTACTAGCACCATATTAAATAAAAGATTAACTTGCTAGGTCATTACATTTAGTCATTGAATAAAGCTGAGGGAGCTAACATCATTTTCTTGCTGATATTTAAAGTTTGCGCATTGCTATTCATAAAGACACTGAAATAAGCTGGATCATTAACTGGGCCATGCATACATCCTGGACATTATAAACAGTAATCAAGGATGTACATGTCACATAAACACAACAATTCTTTAGGAAGAACCTCTAAAATACAAGTTTTCATCCTGTCTAAATATTTCTTAAATAAGGTCAGAAAATGGAAACACATTCAAAACGTGAGTGAAGCACAAGTCACGACTTTTGGGTTTTGTCTATTTCCATTCTAAGTAGAAGTTGACAGATTTTTTTAGTCAATTAAAAGACAAAGGGAAACTGAGACCTATCTGGAAAATAACAAACAAAGGTATAGTGGTAACCCAACATTAATTGCTTGTATTATTTGCGGTTCAAATTAAAAAAATTTAAAGACCGAATTATGATGTCAAAATGGTGGACACTTTATGACTTTGAATTAAAAGATATTCTTTAGTACCTTTTAATAACATTTGGGAAATGACCATGAAAATGGTATAGACCAAAATGTGCATTGTTTTTGAGTATCTGTGTACATACACCCTTACATAGATGTATTCACCCTTACCTATGTTATTTCCATGCACTGTAAATTAACTTCTCACTCCTTGAAAAAATCCAAGCCAAATTCATCAATAAAATGTAAACTTACCTTCATTCTTGAAACTCCTAATGATGTTGGCTGATGGCATGGAGGTACGATCTGTTGCGAATTTGTTGTAGAGTTCCAGCATGTACTCGGGTGGGTCC
Organism: Eumetopias jubatus; assembly: GCF_037043125.1. NCBI lineage: Eukaryota > Metazoa > Chordata > Mammalia > Carnivora > Otariidae > Eumetopias > Eumetopias jubatus. The sequence goes on along the minus strand of NW_028274815.1, from coordinate 53,834,180 downwards.
ACCTTGGCCGAATCCTGCGAAGGGATGTCAGATAGGTTCAGTGTCTTGAGAAATTCATTTTTCATGCTCTGCAGCAATGTATTAAAGTCGACACCATCTTGCTCTGAGAAGACATCATCGAAGAGGGGCATATCTTCTTCCAAAGGCGACTGTTCCAGGCTCATGATGGGGCTGCCAGAAACCGAGTGAGCCACCAGGCAGAAGAGAGCGCACAGCTGCAGGGCCAGAGAACCCATGACTCTGCTCAAGCCCCCAGGCCAACCCAGGAAGGTTTAGCTCTCCTGGGCTCTAAGTGGCAGTTTTATCTTGTGGAGCGTTAATGTCTCGTGTCACTGGAGACAAGTTTGGAAACTCTTCGCCTCTCTCTCCCTCCCCCCCACCACTCTTCCTCTCCCCCCAAAAGTCAGGTTGCAGTAATTGGATAACGAAATCCCCTATAGGGGCCTAGCCTTTCTTATCTCCCTAGTGTAAACTTGTGCACCAGATTTTGTTTCTATCTCGCGATCCTTTTTTCTTTTAATGAGCATTTTATAAACATTTCCACATTCTGACACTGGCTAAGAGATAGGACAATTTTCTCCTTGCAGAAGCTCTGCTTCTCTTCCTTTCAATTCACTTCCTTTTGGCAGGAATGCCTAAATTCTGCTTTTATGTGGTTCGCTTTCACACATGCATAGAATAGATACTAAGAATCAGCACAATACACATCATGGCCCCCGGTATTATTAATTCAAGTGCTGGGGCTTCCATCTTCACATCAACAGTTCTGAAGGAAGACCAAATATCCAACAGCTCCAAGTTAAGTTAATAGACATAAATGCATTTCTATAAATTTCTAGAAGCTTACATTTTTAGAAACAGGGAAGTATTAACTTCGCGGTCAAGGGCCTTTTTCATACAGATTTGATCTGGCTAAGTGGCTTTTGAAAAATAGGGTGCGTGTTTAATTATAATAGCAACTCAAATTTATTAGGTGCTTTCCTATAAACAGGCGTTGTGCGAAGTGCTTTACATCTATCACCAAATGTGCTCCCTATAAGAACCCTGTTATTATGCCCATCGCGCATATGGGTCATTAAGGGTCAATAACTTGCCAGAGGTCACAGAGCCACAAAGTGATAGAGTCAGAATTTGAATTGAGGCATTCTGACTCTTATGAAAAGGAAAAAACAGTGAGACTTTTAAACAAGTGTTCCCTGAGACTAGGGCAAGGGCAGAGGTGCTGAAAAGCTAAGTCCCAGCCTAACCCTTCCCCCGAGAGTCCACAGTCAGGAGGCAATGATTTGCAGCTGGATGTGAAGCTCAGGTCCTTCACCCAGGTGATGAATTATGAGGATGACAAAATCTCTGCCCACTCCATCCTTATGGCTACATCACATGGATCACGTGGCTCCGAGTGAAAGTTTGACAAACCACATTGTTGGGCAGATGAAAAATGCCAAATGCCTTTGTCTGAGAAACAATGGTGAAATTGATTGTGTGCCTGGTTTAAGAAAGACGAATGGAAGTTCATCTCACTCTCCAGCCCCAGTTAGTGGCGGTAGCAGCTTGGCGCGGTCGTGATGGTCCCGTGGACGACCCCTGGATGCAGTGGGACTGGTGTCTCCTGACTTGTTCAGTGCGCTCCCTGTGCGATTAGGGTGCCCGGCACTATGCGCAGAAGGCTGTGTCTCGGTATTTGGTACACTGGAATACTCTCTCAGTTTCTGAGTTACATTTTAATTGGGTTAGCTACAGTATCTCCACTATCCCTTTTCCTGTAAGCCCCCTATGGAACCGTCTTCTGATTCTTTCCTCCCCTAAAATGTAAGTTTACAACAATTTTTTGAACTACCATAAAAAGACTTGTATTTTGAGGAAAAGTCTCTCCTCAAAACTGTCCATGTGTCTAGTAGCTGTTGATTTTGATTCAGCTCTCTGTCTTGGTGAAAGGTCCTGCTCCTACATTAAAAAGACAATTGCAGACTGAAAATAGATTAATACCCTAACAGGCCCACAAGTGAGTGAGTCTAACCCATCCTGCGGTGGGCTTGACCATGAGGCTCCTGACAGCATACCAGCAGGGTCCTTGTATCGTGTCCTGCATCAAAACAAGCACCCGTTTCTCTTCACCCACACACAGATGTCAACGCACACTCCAAAACTCTAAATGGCAGGCATGTGCGTGTAACTGCCACAGGACAGCCAAGTAAGTGGCGGCACTCAGAGCCCGGGCGCACGGGCTACATGGGTCAGGAAGAGGCACGGACATCCCGCCCTGCCGAGTTCCAGCTCTTTGCGTTCTAAGGGGAAAGACAGGCAATTGAGATTTCTACCGGAGCCCCTGGACTCGGTGTTCGAGGAACTGTTGGGGTGAATACATGGACCGGTTTCTGCATCATAAACGTTTATGTTTTTGGCTGACTTAAAGATAAAACAGGAAAATATCTATAGCCACATCTCAATGCCTGTGACTTCTTGAAATGCAAAGTCCCTAAGGCCCACACCTGCGCTGGGGTGGAAGAGGAAGGAGACTGGGCTCCGCACATGGAGGAAAGGGGCATAAGCTTCCACGCTCTTCTAGGCCTGGGGATACCTTGCATTTTAGCTGCAGAGTTTTTATCCCCATGACTTTGCCTAGAAGTTTTTCCTGATGGCTCTCATCTGACTTTAAAAGGTCCACATATTTTCACGTTCTTTTCCCAATCTTGATTTTCTGGACACAATCTATTCTATTACTCTGCACTGATCTCATTATTTTGGATTCTGCTCATTTGGAATGTGTTGTAATTCATTTAGAGTGGATGGAAGATGACTATTTTGCTGAGCCAAAGACGAAAGGCACATCTAGATATTTTAAGTGAACCCCCCCAGGTGGAAAGTGAAATATTAACTATATATCATGCTTTTCAATCCTACTGCACAATGCTCCCAAGTCTCTGCTTTACAAAGTTTTGGGCCAACTCTTAAGACTAGTTCTAATAGCTGTACTCACCTATAGGATCTGACTTAACTCCATTGGATTCTCAAAGCGATCTGTGATCCAGGGAAGGTTGGATCCACTGGACAACACCCATGTGAATTCTACTGTGCCCGTTAGGACTGAACAGATCTTGAATAAATGTAATCAACCAAATTCTCCTGACTGACCAAAGGTCAGTGAACTTAGGAGGTCTTTCAACGTGACTCCAGGGCTTTGGAACCACTTGCACCTTGGACCCCACTTCAGAAGCATGACACTACTCTTGCTTACCTGTTCAGGAATTTTCAGGACTTTGAGGGATCCCTTCTCAAACCAGGTAGGATAATAAAAATATTTAGTAAGCTATGTAGCAGGTCCCAGCCATCAAAACAGATTACAAGCTAAAGTGCCAGAGCAAAATCCCAGAGACCTCAAGTTTCACTTACTGAGCTCTAGATCTTGGGGAGATTGGGGTGGGATGCTGGTGGAGGGGCTTGGGCAGCAGCTATTTACCTGCCTGTCTGGGAATATTTCGATATTTCAGCCTACATATTACTGTTGCACAATGAATGCAAGTATCGCCTAAAATTCCTAAGCCAGAGTTCTGCAAGCTCCATGCTGTTAGCATTTGCTAACTCAGCATGAGGATAGATAGCCTGCACTGGTTATTATTCCCTCGCCTGTTACTAGAATCTGCTTTCTGGCTGTTCTCTCGTTCTCCAGCCCAGATCTCACCCACCGTACCCAGGCCTAGGCAACCATTTGGGCTGCCTCTGCCCTCAGAGGGCTCGGAGAGCTCCTGCCCTTCTCCTCTGAGATCATCCACCCCAGCACCTCCTCTAGGATTGGAAGCTGCCTCGACAGTGGCATCGTTCATCAGTCTAGATTTCAGAGCCCGCATTTTTAGTCGGGGAAGTGTTCCCTTGCCTCTTCTGACCCCACAACATTTAGGTTGCTACTTACCTGAGGCTTATCAGTCTGTCAAGTGTTTCTCACACAACAACACACAGGGGCCATCTCCTCAATTCAGCTCCTCCAAGTCTGTGATTTAAATAGCCCCTTACCTCTTTCCTTCTATAACCTTCTGCATGGGCCCTTCATTCACCAATAATGAAGAATTCTCATCAATAATTAGGCTAGCAATAAAAAAATTCAGGCCTTTGTCTTTCCTTCAAGATTTCTTGTGCATACCTACTATGTGCTAGGTACTGTGCAAAAACAAAACCTGAAGAAAATGGACTAAACCAGTGACCGTGTAGACTTTGCTTTCCAGCTGGGAGAAGAGAGACAGTAAAAAAATATACAGATAAAGTGTCTGTTGGTTGGTGATAAATACAGCGGAAAAAAACAAACCAAAGTAAGAGGATTAGAAATGCCAAAGGCAAGGGGTGGCTATTTCACTGTCAAGGCTAGGGAAGCCCTCCCAGGTAGAGGTGAGGGCACCAGCCATGCAGGCCCATGAAGGAAGGGCATTGCAGGCAGAAGGAACAGCCTATGCAAAGACTCTGAAGCGACCACATGTTTGGGAGGCGTAAGCATCAGTGAAAAGGTCAGGATGGTTATTAAAGTCAAGTGATGGGGAGAGTTACAAAAGATGAGGTCTAAGAGTACGCAGGGGCTAGACCAATTAGGAGGTCATGGATTGTTTTTTTAACAGCCACACTATACAGATACACAACTTTGCCTTTTCCTTTCTGTCACTGACCATTCCATCTTAAGGGTTTTTCATGTTGCCACACAGTCTTCACAACTGTTAATATATTAATGCATTTGCTTGCTTGAAATGTGGGTCTGAAAAAGAGAACCCATGGAATGCTCAAATAATGTTTATTCTCCATAGAATACCACTGGGCTCAGGGGTACGCGGAAACTAATAGTCTGTGCCACAACACGTCTTGCCTGGATTGCAGTAAGAGGCTACTAACTGCTTCTGTCCTCACCTCCTAGCAATTTATTCTCGACACGGCACCTAGATCCTGATATGACATCATATCATCACTCCTTTCCTCACTCAAAGAAAAAGGCAACGTCTTACAAAAGCCCTCATGGCCCTCCATTACCTCTCTGGGGTCACTGCCTCTTGCTAACTCCACTCCAGCCCCAGTGGTCTCCCTGGTATTATTTAAACACTCCATGCGTGTTCTCGCTTTAGGGCCTTCGCTTCCCCTGCTCCTTTGCCTGAAACAACCTTTCCCCAACCCCCACATAGTCACTCTTGCCCCCTTCAAGGCTTTGCTCAGAAGTAACCACCTCAATAAAGCCTACCCTGAACCCCCTATTCCAAATGGCAGCTCGCCAAGCAATCTTAAACCTACTTACCTACTCTAGCTTTTCTTACCACCTCCCAACATAAGATATAATTTATTAATATAGCTTGCACGTGGTTTTCTGTCTGTCTTTCTCTGCCCCCCCCACTCCTCATTCCTTAGCAAGACCATGTGCTCCACAATGTCAAGGATCCTAGTTTTGTTCACCGATATATCGTTAAGTGCCTAGAGCTTTACCTGGCACGTAGTAGTTGATACATAGTCACTGAAGGACCATTCATCTAAAACCTCACAAAAAACTAATTTATCATTCTAAAATCTTATTACCATATACACAAAGTCTTTATATAATGTCTATAAAAATGTGAAGATATAATAAAACTGCAATAACCGTGTATCCAGTTTTAAACCCAGTTTAAAAGTGGAAAAGCCTACAGTGAGTACAGCTGGTTTCTCCGCCTCAGGGGATCTAGAGACACTGGGTTGTTCTTGGAATCTGAGTTCAGCCCATCTAATCCCTTCATTGTATAAATAGTTTATTTTGGTTAATAGGAGTCTTTGCCTGAAATGTGGGCCATCAAAAGTATATGGGCAGATCTCATGGCCACCCAGGAGGAGAGACACCTGTTCATTCTGACCTCCTCCCCTCCACCACCACCCTGTGTTCTAGACCCTTCTTCTTCTTAGAGGGAGCTCCTCTCCTTTCCTCAGCCCCTTTATTAGAAACAAAACAAGCAGAAGACGTTGTTGAGGATGCCAAGATCCTTTTCATTGTCTGGGACGCCCACCTGTCCTTCCCTGCCCTGCCACCGTGTGGCTCAGGCTACCACCGCAGGCCACCCTCTAGGACACATGTTTGTGCCTTTTGTCCCTTTTTCTCTTGTAGCCTTGCAACAACCTTGTGAGCACGGTATTAATATCCTACGTGACAGGTGAGAAGACCGAGGCCCATGCATCGGCTTCTGCTAGCGCTCAGCTGGTACCCCGCGGGAGGGGAATGGGAACCTCCGCCTGCGGCCCCCAAGTGTGTGCTCTCAACCAGCAGCCCCGGGACGACTCAGGGGCGCAGGCACTGTGTCGGGCACCTCTGGGCGGCAGAGCTGCCTGGGAGGAAGTCGGCTCCTCTCCCTCCGACCTCTCTCCACACTCCAGAAGCACTCGGCTTCAGTGGCTCAGTCAGTTAAGCGTCTGCCTTCGGCTCAGGTCATGATCCCAGGGTCCTGGGACAGAGCCCCACGTCAGGATCCCTGCTCAGTGGGGAGTCTGCTTTTCCATCTCCCTCTAACCCTCCCCCTGCTTGTGCTCTCTCTCTCTCTCTCTCTCTCTCAAATAAATAGGTAAGATCTAAAAAAAAACAAAAAAAAAAAACCTACAGTGAAACCCTTCCCAATTCGTCTCCTTCGCCTCAGCAGATGTGACCACTAGACTGAATTTTCTTGAATTTTCTGCTAATCAATCTGTTACAATTTTATGATTTACTACATATGAACAAATCCCTAAAAATACAAAGTTTAGTTTTGCTTATTTTAGCTTATATGTAAATTGAATCACACTATAAGTTCTCTTGTATGACTTGATTTTTGCATTCAACAGGATGGTTTTTGATGCACGTAGGTTGATGGACGTAGCTGTGGTTCATTGATTTCCACTACTGCATAGTTATGGGTTTTATAAATATATAAAGATTTTATTTGTCCATTACACTGTTGATAGACACTTAGATTGTTTCTTTTCTCCCCCCATTCAATACAGTGCTACTACAAATAATCCTATTGGCAAAATGTTTTCCCAAATGATTTTCCCAGTTCTGTTTCTCACAGGAGGAGTCCCATTTTTCCACATTCTTGCCAACACTTGTGTTGGTTGACTTCAAGGACTCCGGTTGAGGCTTAGGGGCGCTCTCTTCTGTTGCTCTCCCCATTCATTCCTGGCATCTGCAACAGAGCATGAGCTCGTCTTCTGGACAAAAGGCACAGTTAAAGTTGGGAAGCAAGCACTGGTTTAAAATATTGTGTTGGCTCCCACAACTCTATAATGAATGATTCAACCCATGTGAATCATGATACCCAGGAGCAAAAAATGTTATTGAGAGACAGAATAGGAGACTTCTCTAAATGTAGCAACATTCCAAGTTCATGAATAAGAAGACAACATAATAAAGATGTCAGGATTCCCTAAATCACTACATAGAGTCGAGAAAATTTCAGTCACAATCCTAACAGGACTTTTAATAGAACTTGAAAAGATAGTCCTAAAATTTAAATGTAGGAGCAAAGGGTTAAGAATAGCTAACATACTCTCGGAGAATTCGATGAGAGACTTCTCTTACCAAATATTAAAACCCATTAAAAATCAGCAATAATCAAGACGGTGTTGTGTTGTTATAGAAATAGATCAAAACAGAAAAGAGCCTGGCAAAAGACTCACAAATATGAAAAAACGATACATAATGGCTGGCATTTCGCAAGTAAGAGGGAAAAGTATCAGTGATTTGATAAATGGTGCTGGGGTCATTTATTGGAAATATTGATTGCCTCCTTCACTCTTTATGCAAAAATAAAATCTAGATGGATTAAGGCCTTGCTATGAAAGAACAATTTTGAACCTTGTGTTGCTGCTCTAGAGGCCCTGGGAAGAAGTTCTGGGAGAAGGGTGCCTTTCTTCCTAAGAACTAGTACCTCATCAGTGAGCTCCAACTCTTGAAAATAACAAGAAGATAAATGGTTATCTTATACACCTTTGCTCAAAAAAGAAGAAAAGACAGCTCCACCTTTAGAAAAAGCACATAAATTGATATTATCCATCAAATTCCAAAGAGACAAAATATTATTATGATTATCAGCTCAAAAAAAAAAAACTTCACCAAGAATTTCTTAGAATAGTGAGTTCCCCAATTACATTTTAAATTGAGTTTTTTCCTCCTTTCAGAAACACATTTATTCATAGAGCGAGGCAAGCTTTTGTATGTTACAGAAGATTACGTTATCTGTATCTTAAGTAACATTTTCATAGTTCTCCGAAGCTAACAAAATCTTTTTTGGCATGTGCTTCTTAAGTAGTAAAGGCTAAAAATGAAAATGCCCACTGACCTAGGAGATCCTATGAGTGGCATAGACCGTCCATCGGCGTGCTCTTGGGATCACTCGAGGTGTCTGACAGCGGCGCTAAGCAACCATCCAGAGTGCGAAGACAAAGACGTAAACCCAGCCAGGGCGCTCTGCCATCACACTGAGATAAGTCAAGCCCTTTAACACCAGAGGCTGCTAAGGGTTTATTCCACACTCTCAGCAAGATAAGCTGCCATTCACGCCTCACAAGACACTCAGATCTGGAAAGTAGCTTAGAGGAAAAACTAAAGAGACGTGAATAAGTCTAATTATTTCAGGGAAGGAAACTAGTAGATTTCTGGTTGTTTGGGCTCCAGTTCCATGAGAAGCCATGAAAAGCATGTCTCCTGGGCTTTCCAAACATGGTGATGTGGAACAGGGGAGAAGAATAAACCCAGGGTCCTGCACTAAGTCCCACTGCATGTCAGCCATTTGCCCCCGTGATCGGAGCCTCATTTTGCTACCGTGGCATTTATTTCCCCATTTTACAGATGAAACTGAGGTCCAAACGATTAAATGAATTCCCCTGAGGTCATAGAGATTGGAGAAACTTGGATTTAAACTCACTGCTTCCTCCAACTTGTCCAAACAGTCTGAAGGTCCATATGGTAGGGCTCTGAGAGGGTGGATAGGGCATGATGTAAAACCTTGACCGCATGGTTATATGCATAAGTCAGGTGTAGAGTGTTGGACTTCTCTGTACTAGCTGTTAATGTGGTTTCCCTGAAGGCTGAATGCACACGTTAAGGTTTTTAGATTTCCTAGGATGGTTCCAATTTCAAATGTTCTGCTCTGTTTCCCCAGGACAAGCAAAATATGACTCCCCTTTCTTTTTTCACTAAGAAAATATGGTCCCCTTGTCTGTAGAATTCGGCGTACCTATGTTTTGCACACACATTCCCTCTTTGAGATCACCACCAGGACCTTCCCTAGAGAGCTGTGAGGTCAGGGCAAACACACTCATGATATTGAACTTGGAAAGTGACTAGTGTAAGAGGGTGGATACCTGGAAGACAAAAAACGGACAAACATGGTTTTGTTTAAAAAGAGTCATTTCCACCAAATCAGTTTGTGAATATCAGTGTTCCAGTATGAGAATGCATGACCATAAGGAATGTTACAAAAGTAACCCCTTGCTCCCCAGTTTCATGAGCCACAGAGGCAAATCCTAGAACTGAGACCCGTGCCTCTCAAAGTGGGAAGGAACACCAGAGGTCAGCCTAGCCGGCCTCAGACACTCTGCAGGAAGGGAGAAGGAAGGAGAGAGAAATCACTGAGACCTCCTTATCAATGGGCAGCCACTCTTCTGAATACTTTCACTTGACAAGTTCAGAAGGTTGCATGCCAGAAGGGCTTCTTGGAGAAGGTCTTCTGTATCAGAGTGATAGCCTAAGTGTGTTGTGACAGCACCGTTGCTGGGCATCATGCATTTCCTTGTGAAATCACACAGTCTGCATGTGACCCATCTTCATTAAATGTCATGCATACAACAAAGAAAAAAAGAAACTTGAAGCCACGAATAATTTTTGGACTTAGGTAATGTTGGAACAGCAAATCTATTTATGGAATCAAACTTCTGGTTTCTAAAGGAAAAGAGAGGATCACTTTTGCCTTAAAAGGCTTTGTTACCCCCCAAGAAAATGTCTTTTCGTTATTTCCCTTCAATGGAAAAAGGTCAGGTTACAGAGTCAAGTTCCAATCTAATCATATGATGTCATAAGACAGCAATTCTGTTTAAACAATCTTTAAAAAGCAATGCAAATATATGACTGGAAAAATGACAAAGTGAATTTTAGATAAGTACCTTCAATGAAGCATGTTCTGGTACAATTTACTTTGTGTGGAAGTCCAGGAGACCAAAGCCATTGATATGGTTGTTCGCATGCTATCCAAAATTATTATTTGAACTATGTATCAAGGCTTTGTGCTTCAGACTTGTTGGTTAATTACCTCTGGGGATTTTGTGCAGTTGGGATTGATAACAGCATCTAAAAGGAATTCTAGTGAAGGATAACAACAGAATTCTTTAAATAACCAACCAGGCAGCTAAATGGAGTTTGGCTAGCTGAATAACAGAAAATTGTAGGACTTTTTAAAGGAGATTTCTGCAGTCACCTGATTCTGATACTCTTACTGCACAGCAACCATGAGCTTAGCTAACATGAAACACTGGAGTAATAAAGCCAAGTGACCAAATTTGTGATAAAAAAAGATTCCAAAATATGCAGACCCACGCTGTTATTCCAGGCACAAGAATGGTCATTCTCTGTTGCATGGTTAACATACTTGTGGGTTCTATCAGCTTCCCTGAGATAAGGTTAGAATGCCTGTCTTCTTGAATACCACAGACAACTTGAGGGCAGAGGCTGTATTCCATTCATTTATCCTTGGAACCTAGCATGAAGCTTGGCACATAGTACCTGCTCAATGAAATCAATGAACAAAAGAGTGCGTTTCTGATATGATACCATTCCATACTTATCCTCTTGTACCTTATGTACTACTGTACAGTGAATTAAGCTGAAAGATGTTCAAGGGACTCCACATTTAAATTAAAGCTACCAACCTCCCTAAATGTCTCAGTCTTCCTCAACTCTGTGGATGCATGCTAACCCCTAAAAGCACTTATATCTCTTGCCTCTTGCTGTCCATCTTCTGTCCTGACCCTACTACTCTCCTATAGCTACCTACTTTCCTTTCTCAGGGGTCTCCTTTGAAAATATTGAGGTTCTCTTCTTGACCATTTCTTTATAGATTGAGTGTGTTAGTCATACTGGCCAGGGTTCGACTCATGAGAATTCTGGTCCTCCAAGTGGTGGATGAGACCAGAGGGTCTGGGCATCCTCTAATTAGGAGGGCACATCCTTCCGAACCCCTGACTCCCTTCCCTAGGTCTTCAAGATGAAGGTCTCTGGACCCCTTCTTGTTCTTAATGTGTTTTCTATATAGTCCTTTTTCTTCTCCAGTGGATTGGACTGTGATCCAAAGGGAGACAAAGAGACTGTTTCAGCCCCGTAAGCTTTGAACCTGCATATAGCCAGAGAAAAGGTGTTCCTCTGCTTGGTCCAGTCCAACTCTCTGGGAGACTGCATTAGGTTGGGGACAAAATCCTCGCGAAAATAAAATGATTTTGGTTGGAGCATCCCCCTGCTCCATAAATGTTGCTCTCTGGAACTTGCGGTGGTGACATCAGGCAGCTCTCTGAGGAGTCAGGAATCTTGAGCCCCAGCCAGAGGCAACTTATCATGGCTAATAATTCATCATTCACCACCAGCACTAGAACAAATGTTTATTAAGCACCTACACTGTGTAATGCACAGTGGCATGAGGCTGGCAAGGAAAGGCACCGTGCTGGCCACACTGACAGACATACCAAGAACAATAAAAGGCTGCTATTTATTTAGGTCTTTCTCTGTGCCTGGCTCTGAGTCCCATGCTTTATGCCCATTCTCTCATCCAATTGTTCTCCCAACCCTATGATCAAGGTGCTATCATCATCTCCACTTTACAGATGAAGAGTCTGGTCGGAGGGCCAGGAAGAGGAAGATCTAAGATGGACACCAGCTGTGTTCAGTCGCAAAGCCCATGCCTTCCCTTCAACACTGCATCCCCCAAGAGGGGGCCGCTGGATGGAGGGAGGCAGGTGGCAAAGACAGCCCAGCCGGGAGAAGGAGGAGAAGTCATAGAGAACAGAACAGTGTCTATGACGGAGGGAAAGAGGAAAAGATGGAGGGAGCTGTGGCCACATGTGAGGTGGTAGAAGTTAGGGAATTTCATCCCTAATGTCCTCCATTTCCTCTGGGAAGTGAGAGGCAATGTCATCTGGTGAGTAAGATGAGTTGCAAGGACAGGGCAGGGGTGACGATGGTGATGATGAGAAAAATAGTAACAATAAGAGCAAATATGGAGTCCACCATGCATCTGACAATACTCTAATTTCTTTATGTGAGCGATTCTTTTTCATTCTCACAATTCCAAAAGCAAGGCACCATTTTGCATTCCAGGAAACCGAGGCTCAAAGAGATGATATACTAGACCTACTGTGGAACACGTACCAAGTGATGGAACTGGGACTTGAACCCAGACAGTCTGCGTCCAGAGCCCAAGCCACTGAGGGGAAAGTGAGAAGCTTCGTGGGGACACGTGGAAAGATGACCCCTAACTTATTTTTCACTTTAAGATAAAAATCGCAAAAGTAGTGGTCTGAGAGGTGGTGTGGGGGGCAATTTTTCTCGTAGCACACTTGAACTGAAAACGGGACAGCTAGGCCACCATGTCAAGGAGGTAGCTGAAACTGAAGTTCAAGAGAGAATTGAGTTGCAAAGTTTCCACAGGGATACCACGTCATATATGTATGATGCATTGTAGGTTCCAAAATGTTGACTTAGTGAGTGACACAATTCAACACATACATAAATCCCAACCCTTACGAACATCACTAAAACATATCATTTCCCTTCATCAAATACAGTAAAATATAACATAAATTTTAAGCAACCTCTTTAGAATCTTAACCAGTCCATACAAGTAGGACCAGAGCTATTTCCATACTTACTAAAGCCAACCCTGCTTTGAATTTCAGTCATGCTGTAAACTTCAGGAGTGAAGTGGGCCTGCAGAACCACAGGGATGACAGCAAATATTGTGGGCCGCTGTGAGACGGTGTTATGTCCTCACCTCAGGGCACAAGGCAGCCCTCAGGGGAAATAGCCAGTGTTCAACCCTGAGAAGTGGATGGGGGAGGGCCGCTGGGAGGGAGGATGGCAAGGGCCAGAGGCCTGGACAGAAGGCCTTCTCCCGGGAGGAGATAAAGATGGGCTCCTGCTTTATTTCCTTGACGACTTGCTCTTCTTTACTTGGTACGGAGCCAATGAGAGGTTAATTTCCCAATAGAAAGTTCTTCTTTCGGTGCTGAATTATTGCAGATCACTCAAGTGTTGTATTAATTAAATTAATGAACACCTCAGGTAAGAATTGGTAAAACACTTTAACACGACCTTCACTTTTCTTTTTCTTCTTCTTCTTTTTTTTTTAACTCGTATTGCTGCCGTTTCTCAGACTGTTTCCGTGTGTTCCTCCCCACCCCCTTCAGCCAATGCCCCACAGCTCCCACCCAAGGCCACAGATCCCATGCTCTGCGTACACGTCGCACACTGCTTTCGGTGCTCCCAGGAAGGAAACTTCTGCAGGGCCTCATGCCCTCTGCGGGGTGCTCAACAAGAACGTGGCTTTCGAGCCTTCTCCCCTGGCACGTCTTTACTCTTCCTGATGCTGACTATGTGGTGGTATTCCCATGTCAGCTGTTAATTGAATCTGTAAATTTCTACTTTTTTATTCCTAGGAAATCCCTCTGAAACTGTGAAGATTTTATTTTCACCTTCGTGTCTGGAAAACACAATTTAAAATGTATTGCCCTGAGTCAGACACAATTTAGCCTAGGACTTCCTGCTGTTTCCAGTGTAACACTGTGCTCAGAAAACCTTGATCCTTGCTCTGATTAGGCAATTTTCTTAACGCCTCAAAACCTTACTTTTGTCATCAATACATAAGGGGAAATTGTGCTGGAAATAATAAGGCTTTGTTCTAATCATTGTTATTATGAATGTAGAGATCAATTCAGCTCCACCATTTGAAACTATTCTCCCCTTTTAGATAAAATCTTGTTTTAAAATGTAGTATCTTCTCTATCTTTTATCATGTCCTAAGTTATGAATCAAATCCTTTTGAAAACTCAGAAATTATTCTAAATGTTTAAATGAATACACAGTTAACTCTCATTTAATGAGAAGGTGTCATTCATTGCAATGGCCCATTTCATTTATGCCGGCTAACGTAGCCCTTAGAATATTCCACACAAGAGAAGCTCAAACCCTGAACTCCAACCAAGTCTCCGTTTTGTATCTGAAGCAGGAAAAAAGTGAGTGAAATGTGCAGTCTGCACCCCCAGGAGAAATGCGGAGTGTCTGTCAGCCGGTCCTCTCGTGGCCGTGTGGGTGTGAATGATACGACCAGAGTCAACAGAGGTGAGCTGAAGGAGTCAGGGTATGAGAAATGCACAGCCTTTACCGTATGGGCTTCGGAGTAATTTATGTGCTGTGTCCTCTCCCTCCTTCCTTCTTTCCTTCCTCCCTTTTCCTTCTATCTTCCCTCCCTTCCTTCCTAAATATATGCTTTGAGCGTTTTAGGTTGTTCAATTTTTAAATACATATATATTAAGGAAGGAAAATTTGCCTAGTACAGTACTCCCTGTCCATTTCCATGTCATTGGACCCTCAGAGACACCCTGTGGAATAAGTAGGGCAGGCAAAAATCATCTTTCTTTTTTTAAAAATTTTTATTGTTATGTTAATCACCATACATTACATCATTAGTTTTTGATAGTTTTGTGCATAACACCCAGTGCTCCATGCAGAACGTGCCCTCCTTAATACCCATCACCAGGCTAACCCTTCCCCCCACCCCCCAAAAATCATCCTCTTTCTATAAACGGGGAAACCAAGATGCCAAAAGATGAAATGACTCTTCCCAGATAAAACCCTCATCAAAGACCTCCTATAATGATCATGAAAGTCAGGGGTGAGGGCTCAGAGTTACACGAGGTCTAAACTAAGGTGAACAAGGAACTAGGCAGGGTTTGTTTGTTTGTTTGTTTGTTTGTTTGTTTTTGATAAGTAAGAAAAAAAACTGGGCTGGGCAGCATCAGAACAATAAATGTAGCAGGTTGGTTAACGGTTTTAATAATTTCAGACACTTGATATAGGTTTCAGTATTCTATAGAATGTTTGCTGACAATATTTTAACAATTGGAATCAATAATTCAGGCAAAACTGGGCACAACATCCAACCTCCCTTATATATATGACACCTGACATTCCTCTATATTAATCTACAAATATTTCTCACATAATATATCTCACATAAGCCCAAATATAAGATAGTCCCTCTGTTTTTCCAATGAAAGATGAAAAAAAATAGACTGGAGGGGGAGGTATCTTGAATACATATCTTTTAAGAATATGATGAAACAGTCAAATCCTAACTTGTTATTTCATTTAATAATTTTAATGTGCATACGGTTAAATGTTATAGAAAATACATTGTGAGTTTAGAATTGTTTCCATTTTCACATTTTTCAAAATTGCATTCAAACTCTCCACAGGAATCTTCAACATCAGTGTCATCATGTGGGCCATTGGGGGTCATTTAACACAACTTTGAGACCACCCCATGTCCCCTGAGACCCTGCAACATCAGCCTGCCACTAGAAAACTGATCCCAAATATGAATTTGGAGAACACTGGCTCTTAGTTTTTTCAGTTTTCCTATGGTGTATGTCTATGAGCTACCTAAGTAACCACTTATTTTATTGTTTTTTAAGCAGATCTTTAAAAGGTTTCTTTTTTTTTTTTTTCCTTCTAACATTCAATGGTTGCATTTGGGAAGCACACTTCCAGGAATAATGACAAAATTTGGGTTAAATTTCTTTGCCTCTTTTTTTTAAAAATTAATTCAAATAAACTGCCCTCGATAAATACCCATCTGAGGTCGTTACACTGTCCAAGCAGTATTTCATGGGTAAAAGAGAGTGACTGAGATAGTCATTGTAGCACGAGGCTTTGTAAGGGCTCAGGGTTTCGGTCACCTTTTCAGAGCAGCTGACATTTAAACCTCTGAATCAGGATTAGTTCAGAATGGACCATGTATGGGGAAAAACGTGGATAATGACAGTCATTCCAGAGAAGGCAGAAATGAGGATCTCAGATTGGAAACTAATTTTAGTTATCCTGCACATGCTCAAGCCCCTGTCACACTCCTCTGTATCTCTCCTCTCCCTGAATGGTTCGCTCATGTAGCAGGCAGTGCCTGATAGCATTTATGGACATCTTCGCGATGCTCTTCCCAGCATGCTTTGCAAGAACTCAGCATTGCCCTTTGGTACCAATGACTTACGAGAACGACCTGTAGCATTCCATTGCCCAAAGAGCATTGATAGATGTCAGAATTCTGAAATAGCTGCAGGAGCAGTTGCCAGCACGCATCTTGCGAGCAAAACTTAGAGAGTGGTGGATTACAATGCCAGAACTTCGGGAAAGTGTATTCATCACAAGATGGAGTCAAGTGGTTCACACATTGGCGTTTTATCAGTTGTTGACCGTTGTTAGTAAACGCAGAGGTATCCTACCGAGCAGATCGCCTCTGCCCAAAGACTGCCTGAATCATTGATGCAGATTTTTTTTTTTTTAAGTAGGGGCTTGAACTCACAACCCTGAGATCAAGACAGGAGCCGAGATCAAGAGTTGGACGCTTAATGGACTGAGCCACGCAGGTGCCCTGATGCAGTAGAATTCTTACTAGAATGTATTAGTCAAGATGGGACCCATTCACAGTCCACATATCTCTTCTACTGATGTTTCATACTGCTACTTAAATCCATGAGCATATATCTCATCCCTTAACTAGTTTATGGTTGGATCCTGGGACTGCCTAAGACCTGTTGGAAAGAGAACAGCTTACTATGGAAACAAGATTCTGGTCCAACAGGTTGAAAATTCTTGGTAGCGATCAGAGATTACTCACTAAAGGGGAACTGAGTGGAGTGTTTTACAGAACCTCTGGAAACAAAATCAGATGGAGAGGGTGCCCAGTGGGAGATGTTGCAGTGTGAGGGGACAATGATCTGTACCGTTTGGAATATAAAAGAAAGATAAGGAAGGGTTTTCATACTTGGGCATTTTTTATTAGCATTCGTCATTCCTTTCTCCACCCTCCGATTTTACTAAGCACACACTATATTCCAGACACTTGGATAAGAATTTCTCTATTACTTAGCCATTACTTTGTCTCCAATTCCTTTACTGTTTGCTTTAGTACAATATTTAAGAGCATGGTCTTTTTGTGTCACACAGAGTTTTTTGTGTATCATGCAATAAGACCTTATTGACCCTATGAACTTGAGCTGATTACTGAATCCTTCTGAGACTCTGTTTTCTCATCTATAAAATGGAGGTCAAGGGGCGCCTCGCCTGCTCAATCAGTGGAGGGTGCAACTCTTGATCTTGGGGTTGTGAGTTCAAGCCCCATGTTGGGTGAAGAGATTACTTAAAAATAAAATCTTTAAAATAATAAATAAATAAATAAATAAATAAATAAATAAATAAATAAATAAATAAAATGGAGATCAAAATATTCCCTACCTCGTGGGGTTGTTCTAAGACTAAACGAGATTATGCCTATAAAACAGTTTAAGCTCAATGTGGGTAAATGGTAAGCATTTGCTATCACTATTTACTGCAATTTTTCATTTTTCTATTAGATTGAGCCATTTGAAACTGTCATTTTGTATGTCAAAAATTAGAATTTTGGTGACTTTATGGTTCAACTTCATGTTTGTTGTGTTACCTAGAAGGACTTACGTTGGTTGTCATTATAGTTGAGGAGACTGATCTCCTAAATAGTGTAAATAAGGAAAGGAATATGTTATCCAAAGACTGGAGGTCTTCATTAAATGGCTGCATAAGTTCATTTCAAATTGTAAGTTTATTTCATTCAGGATTACATTTCTTTGTACAACTGAGCACTTAACTCAGGGCTCTCTACATAGGAAATGATTAATAAATATTAGAGCAATGAATTCATACATATGAAATACCTGAACTTTAGGAAACAGGCAACTACTTTTTAAAAAAATCACCCACTGAGTGGCTCAGTGGGTTAAGCATCAGACTCTTGATCTCAGCTCAGGTCATGATCTCAGGGTTGTGAGATCAAGCCCCTGTTAAGATTTTCTCTCCCTCTGCCCCTCCCTGCCCCTTACCTGCTCTCTCTAAATACATACATACATACATACATACATACATACATAAATTTTAAAAGCCTTAAAAAAAATCACCCTATTTCCTTGGTTATAAAACTCCATTTCTGATACCTAAGATCAAGGTGACACAATCATTTCAAAAACATGAATAAAGCGAATATTTCTGATTTGAGTTGACCCAGTTGAGTTTGGGAATTAGATCTATCATATAGAAACCATTTCACTTCAATCCAGTGATTCCTGATGAAAAATAAGGCTGTGCAAGCCACAGCATGGAAATGGGTGTTAGGTTAAAGGTGAGGGTTGCAGTCATATCTCTGTTCTTCTCCAAAAAAAGAAAAAAGAAAAAAAAGAAAGAAAGAAAGAAAAGAAAAGAGATCCCAGATAAAAAATAAAAGAAGCTAGAAGTTACAAAGCTCTGTTTCCAGCCAGGGATGAGAGCACCATACAAATCAAAGGAAGCTTAGGTTCTTCACACCTCAACCCACAGGCTAAGCAGCTTTACTGTCAGGTCTAAAACCACCCATAAGAAATGCAACTTTGGTCCATGGTTTTGGTCCAGAGGAAACAGTTAACTAATGAATGGTTGCTTTGAAACTTGATCACTGGATGTACTTTCATGTGAGTTCCAGTGAAAGGCGAAATTAATATATAAATGGGAATTGAGAATATAAATTAGGAGGGTGTTTGCAAACCTATAAAGACAGAAAGTAGATTAGTGGTTACAAGGGGATGGGTGGAGGTGAGGACAGCTAAAGGATGTGAGGTTGTTTTTTGTGGTGTTGGAAAGGTTCTAAAGTTGCACAGCTTTATGACTTTCTTAAAAAGCACCGGATTATACACTTTAAATGGCTGAGTGATGTCGTATGTGAATTATATCTCAATGAAACTCTTTCAAAAAGCAAAGGAAAAAGTAAAAGAGAAATTTCTTTTACAAACCTTTACCCCTACCATGAAGATATATAACCTTGGTAAGCATTTTGGTGTGTAAGTCTCCTGGACATTTTTGCATGCTATAAGACCTGTTTAGTAACCTGTCTTTTTAAACTTAACAATGTAATATGCATATTTTGTATGCCAATGTACATCATCTTCATTAAATGGCTGCATAAGACTCCATTTATTTACATATACCTACATTTGCTCAGCCAGTATCTTATGATTAATTATTTAGATTGTTCCCTCTTCTTTTCTTTACCATTTACATACTTCTTTGTACCTAAAAAAAATAACAAGGAGAATCTCTGATAAACAGACTGACGAACCCTTAACACATCAGTGGCACAAGCAGAAAAGTTGACTTTTTTCTTGCTTTTAATGCAGCTCACAGTCTCTATGATATATAAACACTTCACTGTGCGCCGGGCACATTGCTTTGTGCTGCGGATGCTACAAATCACACTAATTATCTGTCCTCAGTTCAGCCTCGAATTACCACTTCATGGGCAATATTTCTAATTCCTTTTAGGTAATAATTCAAGATAATAGCATATCTTATACCAGACAGTAGTTCATTTCCTACTATGATAGCATATTTTGCTATCATAGCCTATACCATAGAATCCAAGAATGTTATGCCCACAGATCATCTACGGAAACCCTACATCATTATATTGTAGATGCCCCTGCACCTGCCCAGCTCTAGACCCCCTTTCCCCATCAACTGGTGGTGTGAGAGTAGAAGCTGGATCTGAAACAACATTCTCTTTTTTCCACTACTAATTACAGTTAGAAATCGGGAGAAGGCTATCGCTATTGGCTAACGCAATTAACACTAAGATGTGAATGACAATAGGTTTAATCTTCCAGGAGCATGCGTATTTTAAAAGAGAAGTCACCAATGATAATACTTTCTGCATACTTATAGCCCTTGGCCACTTACAAAGCACTTTCATATTGAACCGCATAATAGTAGGATATTTATTGTACAGATGGACTGATCGGAGACTCAGGGGCAGGTCTTCCTTTGTCAGGACGGAAATGGTAGATGGCAAAACTGAAGCAGACACCAGATCTTCCCTCACTTAACCCAAAGCTCTTTCCACTCACAAATCATCCAAATAAATCGGTGGGATGCCTGTCAGGGTATTTTTGAGCGATCTACACTTTCCCTTCCTCCAGCAAGAATAGGAGTCAACCACCTGGCTCTTTACTTCTGAAAATGTGCTCCCCCTACCCCACAGTTAACTGGAGAAATCTGGGCTCCTTTGACAGCTGTCTTAACAGACTTAGATGATAGACCATTTCGGCATCTCGGCAGGGCCAGTGCTCTTTACAAAGTTCACCAATAAGCACGAGACACATTGCTAGCTATGCTTATTTACAACTCAGTTTTAGTGGAGGCCAGGTTGAAAGATTAGAGGGAAACGGATATGAAATGTTTAAAAAAAAAAAAAAAGATGGATTTTGTATTTCTTCAAAACAATTATGCCCAGGGAAGCAAGAGCTCCTCCTAATCCTCTCTGCATTCTTCCCCACGACCCCGGCCGCCACTTGTTGCCCGCATGAGGATCACGCCCTTTCCGTCACGGGGAGTCATCCGCCCTGACACGTCCTGGGCTCTGCTTCTCCTCCCAGCCTTTCAGCACCAAGTATTGGACACACATTCCTTGAGAGGCTGCGGGAGGCGGCCCCCGTGCGACAAGCGGCCGCGCAGTGCGGATGTACAGCACAGTCCAGCACGAGTGGCGGAACGGGTTATCACAGATCAAATTCCTGCAGCAGTCACTTCCTCTCCTTATCGGGGAATCGGGGCTTTTTATGAGGAATGGGCTGGACGGACGCCCTTGCTGTGCACTAGCAGTCCTAAGAAGCGTGACTTCCCGGCAATGCGATCTGGGCGGGAGCGCTCGGCGGGGCGAACAGTGGATGCTTCCAAAGAGGGAGACCCGGCCAGCCTGGGGCCCTTCGCCTGTGCACTCACTCACCCACAAAGGCCAACGGGACGCCTGCATTTGCCAGACCCGGCTGGGCACAGTGGAGATGACAGTGAGGCTTGGTCCTTGCCCCTGAGGAGGGTGGGTGGACAGTGTGATAAATATACTGCCTGCGGGAATCCTGGGCTGCCTCACTGTAAGGGGATCTAGAGATGATCAGGGGTTTCTCACAAGACTGACACTCAGCAGTTCACAATCTGTCTCCCCACCTCCCTGAATGGACTGTGCAATCAGGATTAGAACCCAGAGCCCAATCCCGCTAAGCACACTTCCCACCGACCACACAGACACCCCTCCCCACCAAGCCCGAAGGACAAATCCCAGAGACATCCTCACAGGGTCTTTATTCACAAATTGCTTTTATCATTTCTGGTTTAGGTCATCACAGCTTGTTGAGGTTGTCTTTGAACAAAGATGATCTCCTTGGGAACAGTTTTTTTGGTGTAAAATTATCAGGGTGTCATTCCCAGATTGATTCCCTTCAACTCTAAGCCAGTTCAAGTACTCACCAGTACAAATATTCAAATAATACAGTGTTAAGGTGGAAGAGCTCCCCTCTCCTTTATCTTGCAAAAAAATAAGTAAGTGCTATTTCTAGTGTCTTTCCTTCCCTTCCTGAACAATTTCTTCCTAAATCCATTAGGTAGGATCCAGCAAAGCAGGTGTCCACGCCAGGGAGGATGGAGAGAGGAGGGAAGCATGGTAGCCCAGAGCAGGGAATCTGGGTCTAAGTGGGGCGAGGGGGCCATCCCACCAGAAAAGGGGTGCTGGTGGCTATGGGGAAACTGGTTACTGCAGGATGATTGAGCAAATAAGTAACTATATTAAGGACAACAGGAGTCAGGTCCCTCACTGTCAGAGAAGGGAGTTACAAATATGGAAAGTAAAAAGCTATTAAAATGAACTCTGTGGTATTAAATTTAAAATGGAGGTATTGTTATGAACTATTTTTTTTTCCAATAGGTTAGATACAGATAAGAATGACATAGGATTGATATGGATGATTAATAAATTATCAGTATTTACAGAACCAAAATGTGACACATTTACATCTGTCTATGTCTCCATCTATTCCTACATATGTATGAATATTTCTTTTTTTTAATATTTCTAAGTATGTATAGACATACATATACTCCCTACTCTGACCACTCAGAAGAGTGAATGAGCACATCTAGAGCTCAGAGCCAACCTTCAGAATACCATCCTCCAGTAAAAGGACCCAGTGGTCCTTGAAGAAATGCTCAAGAATGAGCCTGCTCAAACGACAATAAACAAGTGCTCAAGGAAATGGAAACCAGTGTGTGGCACTCCCTCTGGCCAAATTGGGGAGAATTTGAGCATCCAATAAGTCATGATTGTGATGGATTACAACCCATTGAATAAAATAGGAAACAGAGAGTCCATACAATAGAAACAAACGAATAAGTGAATAGATTATTCAATGAAAAGTGGAATATTTACATAGTTCCCAAGTGTTTCTCAACAGTATCCTCATTAAGTATAAAGGGAAACAGAGAAACTACAGGGGAAGAGCTTGGTTAATCGGAGACCATGGTGAGCATGGTGAGCACAGAATCAAGCACCACCTGATGGGATGCAATGAGGAGAATAGAGCATCACTTCGGTGATGCTCCCACCAGTGATGTATACCCTGGATCTAACCATAAGGAAACATCAAATAAATGTAAACTGAGAGATGCTCTACAATATAACTGATCTATAACCTTCAAACATGTCAAAGTCATTGAAGTGAAGGAAAGACTGAGGAATTGTTCCAAATGACAAAAAAACTTAAAGACGCATGACAACTAAATATAATTTTCTAAAAAGAACCTAAATGAGACAGTTGGCAAAAGGCGATTGAGGGCTGGGGGTTAGATGGTAACAATGTACCAATGTTCATTTCCTGATTTTGATGGTTGTATTGTGCTTATGTAAAAAAATATCCTGGTTTGTAGGAAATGCAAATAAGGTTTCACTGCTAATGGACATCAGAGTGGCGATTCACACTCAAATCGGTCAGGAAAATAAAGGTCGTTTTTCTCTGCTTTCAACTTTTGTATAACTTTTTAATTGCGTCAAGATAAAAATAAATAAATAACGTGAAAGTGGTACTCATCTGAGAACAACATGAAGGAAGCATTCTGCACTGCCTATTTTTTTCTTATTTACATTGTCGTGTGAACACCATTATTCCCACCAAATGAGACCATCAAAATGGGATGTTAACTTATTCGATCAATCTTGTGGTTATTACGTTGAACAATAAAAGCCCCTAAGTGGTGAGTATTACTGCATTTACCTTTTTAACAAAGATGTGAGAGGGAAGAACATTGTAGTTGGCCAGCCACTATTTACTTTTTAAAAGCAGACATCTCAACCGAAGCTAACTGGCTCTGGTTCTCAGGTTTTGTCTCACTACAGGTGAATAAATCTGAATAGACCTCTTTCTTAGTCAGGAGGTAATGATCAGCATGGGAACAGGGTGGAGCTCTATTGGCTCCCTGAGTTTCTTTTTTCTATGGCAGATGGCAGTGAAAATCTGTGCTCTGTGTGTGTGCGCATGCACACTTGGCGTCATGATAGTGGGGTGGTGGGGAGGCCCCGCAATGGCCTGCATTTGATCCTGCCTTCTAGCTCTGACATTCTGACATTCTCAAATCTCTTTTTGGTTGTGTAGGATCTGAATTCCCACATGCAAGGTACAGAGCAGACCCCAGACTCAATTTCTGAGCTTTATAACACAGTATTGTAATTTTATGATACTAAATTTTATAATACGACTGTATAGAAGGGTCATAGGATCAATTATGGAATCAGATTTCAAGCAAGCTATAAAAATTCTCTGAGTCTCAGTTTCCTCGCCCTTAAATTAATAATACTAAGACTCACGTCACATAGCTGGCATAAGAATTAAACAAGATACTATGTGGCAAGAAGTTAGCATAGGGTTGGACCCATAGGAATCATGCAATGAATTGTCACAGTTATTATTATTTAGTTTGAAAGGAGGCACAGAAACAATAGGTGTGTGACCTTCAATGAGTCGCATGACCTCTCTAGTTCTCATTTTTTGACATGAAACATATATTTAATGCTAGTGAAAGCTATTGTCTTCTCCCAGTGGAACAACCTACACCAATAGCTTCGGTAGCTTGGTGTCATGGAGTGGTCTATTACCACCACCCTTCAGTCTTCCTGAGTTAGTTCCTCAGAGGGAGGGAAGTGTTATTGCTGAGTGAGGTAGACGACATGAATGGATTTTTCTAACTGAATGGACCTGGGCCAAGAGGTGTAGACCAGAGGTGCATTCCAGGATTTCTTCAACCATAGACTGAGTCCCTATTTTGAGTCATTGAAGCAGTTTGCTGAGGGATGTCATGGAAAGTCAGAGAAACGATGACCTCTGTGTTTTCACGCATCACAAGCAGAAGCCCTATGATCCCCTGCATGGGCAGGTCCTTCTCTCCTGCAGTCAGGATAATAACAGCTTCCTCACATCATCTTTGGCTTGCCAGGCTGTGCCCTCTAGTGTTTCTGGATGGCCCACAGATCCCCCAGGAACAGCTTTGGGGACGTCACTGAAACTATATGATAAGATGAGGGAATAGAGTGGAACCACATAAATGCTGTATATTGGAGTCTTAGGGGCCAAATATACAATACCACCGTTTCCTAGTTCAAATTTGAGAGTTAGACACAGGACCACATACATAGAGGTTAAAATATCATCTTTCATTAATAAAAGCTGGGCTGGTTTAGGTGTTTTCCCACAAGACTTCTTAATATTTTGCCAGCCAACTCACTGGCACCACTGGACACCACAGGACCACAGGCCAACTCCACAAGGCCTGTCCCTGGGAGTCACCACACAGCTGCGTGGAGATGCCAATTCCCTATAGACAGACAGATCCTGACAGGAGCCTGGAAAGAGCGAGCTACCTATGCCAGCCCCTCTCCCCCATAACCAATCAGATAAGGCATATCTCCTCCTCCAGGAACGAGGCTGGAGGGTCCCTACTACAATGTTTCACTCCCACAGAATGGAAGAAGCGGCCTCCCCTCTCTGCAAACATGAGGAGGGGAGTTAGTCCTTCTGCCTACCACCATGCTGCAGGAATAAACCACCCCAAAACCTTACAACAAAAGTGTATTTCTTGCTCATAATACACAACGTCTGTTATATGTCGGCTGCACATCTGCTTGTTATCATCATTCTGGGACTCAGAGGGACAGAGTAGCCTCTGTTTGGAATGTCACTACCGCTTGTGGCAGAAGGAAAGGGAATGTGCTAGAACAAATGCTGGCTCCTAGTACTACTGCCTAGGAGGGATACATCCTCTTCCCATTCACATACACTGGCTAAAACAAGTAAGCGGGGCAAGTCTGACATCAATGGGGCAAGGAGAGAGAATGCTTCCTTCCGTCCCAGGGAAGGGCAGCCGACATTTGGAACAATAATACGGTCTCCTATCCTACCTGACACTGAGATAAGGGGAGATCTGGCTGGGCAAGCACAAGATGGCATCAATAAATTCTGCTGTGATAAGGAAAGTAGAACAGTTCTACAGTGACAGGTAAATAGCTGGTGACCTGCCATGGAAGTGTATCTGCTACTCTATGAACAATTAGTCTGTAGGTCATGGGCAACGGATTGGTAATTGTGAAGGGCCTTGAACAGTACTTTCCAAAACCAGGACAGAAACTAGGGACAAAGGATGGATATCACATAATGTGGGAATCCTGGGGGTAGAAGAAAGGGGTGGAGGAATATCACACTAACAAGAAGGAGTTGCAATGGGGGATTTGGGAAAGGAGATAAGACGGACTTTCCTTATAAGGACAGTTATGGGAGAGTATTGAATATTGAGTGGCTATGTTGGATCTGTGATATGAAGTACAGGTATCTCAGGACGATGGAGATGGGCAAGGCATACAGCTGTTGTCCGGGGCCTCCTTGACCCTTGAGTAGGGACACAGGGGGAGGTGCACAGGCCACAGCCACCAAAAATGTCCATAGCCCACAGCCAGGGGTTTGAATGGAGAACAGTTGCCATGCAGGGAGGTGACTTGACCCAGGATAAACACCTGGGTTTGGGTCTCCTGCCCTAATAGTTCCGAACTTCCTTTTCCTTCTCTCCAGGGGCCAGACCATTCCCCAATTCACTCAATAGATTATCCAACACCTACTGCTGCCAGGCCACAGGGTAACCTGGAGCCCAGAAGAGAGGGGGGAAGGCCTTTGTTTGATTCCACTTGCCTACGGTACTTGCTAAGTGACACTAAGATTTTGAACACAGGGCTGATGGCCCTGCATGCATTCTTCGGCTATTGCTTTGGATTTTAGTTTCCATGCATTTTGTATTCCGTTCAGACACCGTGGAAAAAGGAAATCTGAAATTTGCAGCGGGATGCGATGGAAAGAGCAGTCGGCTTGCTGTGGGAGAATGTGGGCTCTGCGTGCGACCGTCCTGGTTGCAGAGCCTTGAGAAACCATTTCACTTCTCTGGGTTTCATTTTTCATCTATAAAATGGGGAAATATCACTGTTCCAAGGGAAATCATAGAAGTGAAATTTTTGAAAGCTAAACAAAGTATAAGATATTCCTTATAGATAATTCCAACCTCCTTCCATCCAGCGCACTCATCCTCCTCTCTGAGTCTCTTACCAGGTGTCTCAAGATGGAACTGAGCTTCACCTTCTTTGCCCCTATACCCACCTTGTGGCTGCTTTGTAAATGGCATGCTCCAGTGAGGGGATGGGAAGCAGGAGAAAGAAGAAAATGACAAAATTAGCAAATAGAATATTATTTGTTCAGTCTCCCCAAATTAGTTATTAAATTCAATGCATTGCTAATCAAAAGCTCTTGAGAAGTTGATTCCAAGTTCATAGGGAAGACTGAACAGGAAAGAACAGCCAAGACAAATTTGAAGAACAGCAATAAGGAGAAGGAGAAAAATAAATTAGAAAGCTATAGTTCTAAAAACTGGTATCGTCACAAGAGCAAGCAAATAGATCAGTGTAACACAATGAAAAGTCTGGAAGTATATCTGCATATATAGGAATTCAGCATGCAGTCAGGATACTATTTCAAATCAGTGGGGAAAGAATTCAATAAATGGGATTGGAACAACTGTCCATTAAAACCTAAGTCGCACATTCATAAAACTAAATCCTAAATGAATTATAGATCAAAACTTACAAAAGTATTAGTATTAAAGGGGAATATGTTAGAGGTACAAAAGGCTTTTAAACAAAAATTTTGAAAACATGCAAAACTAAACCTTAAACTAAACAATTGATAAAATTGATTACATCAAAATAAGAAAATTCTGTGCAATAAAAGACCGTAAACAAAGTTAAAAAGATGAGTGAAAGCTGAGAGAAGAATTTTGCAACAAAGGAATAGTAGTATATCAAGAAACTCCTGTAAATTAATGTTTAAATGACCCAATTGAAGAGAGCAAAGTATATTTTTTTAAAAAGTGTAAGCAATTTACATAAGAAAAGCAAATGGCCCATAAACTTATGAAAAGAAATAAATATTTCTCTGGTAATCAGAGAAATGCAAAATAAAACAATCATCATGTCCTTTTTACCAATCTGACTGGCAAAAATTGAAACCATTGTTTGTAACTGTCAGAGAGAACCTGAAAAAGGACATACTTATTCTCTGCTGGCAACTAAGGGAATTATTCAATAAATTATGTTCTATCTATACTATCCACTGATGCAAAAGGGTAGAATAGATCTCAGTGTAGGACATAATGTCGTCTCTAGACATATTGAGTGAAAAACATGTTGAAAGGAAATACATACAGTATGATACTATTTATGTGAAACATAGAAACACACTACAGACTTCCCCTGGATGTGGATGGGTGTGTGTGTATGCATACCCAAACGACATCCACGAAACAAATGATGATGGTCACCTTTGGAAAGGAAATTGGCATTGAATGCTTGTCAAAAGGGACTTTAGTTTCAACTTTCATGTTTTAATAGGCTGCATAGTTTGTGTAATTAGAGTCTTCGTTAAAGATGAAAATGATAATGTGACAGATGGTATTTTCCAAAGATGGCGACAACAAATAACTCCAAGTCCCCTCACTCTTGACAATGACCCCCGGTCAGCTTCCAAATGTCAGAGCCAGGCTGATGACATCCAAGCTAAGCTTGCAACCACTATCGAATCCTGCTTGATTATTTAACCCTCACAAAAATCCTACAAGGTAATACTACTGCTGGTGTCCCCATTTTACAGAAGAGCAAGCTAAAGCTCATTCAGGAGCCACAGAGAGCAAGCAACTAATAAAAAAAGAAACAGAAAAAAATCATATGGAAAAATATTCAATTATCTCATCAATAATCAAGGAAATAAAAGCAAAACAAAGACATATTGTCATACTTATTAACCCATAAAACTAAAAAAAAGATAATATTTATCGCTCTGAGATTTATATACATAAACATTATAGGTGGAAGTGCAAATTAACACAATACTTTGGGAAATAATTTGGTACTGTGTATGAAAAATCATAACGCATTCAAATATTTCAATTTTGATCTACTTTTGGGAGTTTATCTTATGGAAATAATACAAAAGAACAAAAATGTTTTGCACAAAGATGTTCATTGCAATATTATGCATATAATTAGGGGAAAAAAGCCCTCTTTGTCCTGGGGTTTGTATATTCCCCTCCTTCTTTGTTAACCTCTTTGAACGATTAATTGAAATATATAATTATAAAAATTCAGAGCACACATTTTTTTTTACATCATTAGTTTTTGATGTAGTGTTCCATGATTCATTGTTTGTGTATAACACCCAGTGCTCCATGCAATACATGCCCTCCTTAATACCCATCACCGGGCTAACACAACCCCCCACCCCCCTCCCCTCTAGAACCTTCAGTTTGTTTCTCAGAGTCCATAATCTCGCATGGTTCATCTCCCCCTCCGATTTCCACCCCTTCATTTTTCCCTTCTTACTATCTTTTTTTTTTGTAACATATAATGTATTATTTGTTTCAGAGGTACAGGTCTGTGATTCAACAGTCTTACACAATTCACAGCACTCACCATATCACATACCCTCCCCAGTGTCCATCACCCAACCACCCCATCCCTCCCACCCCCCACCACTCCAGCAATCCTCAGTTTGTTTCCTGAGATTAAGAGTCTCTTATGGTTTGTCTCCCTTTCTGGTTTCATCTTGTTTCATTTTTTCCTCCCTTCCCCTATGATCCTCTGACTTGTTTCTCGAATTCCTCATATCAGTGAGATCATATGATACTTGTCTTTCTCTGATTGACTTATTTCGCTTAGCATAATACCCTCTAGTTCCATCCACGTGGTTGCAAATGGCAAGATTTCATTTTTGATGGCTGCATAATATTCCATTGTATATATACACCACGTCTTCTTTATCCATTCATCTGTCGATGGACATCTGGGCTCTTTCCATAGTTTGGCTATTGTGGACATTGCTGCTATAAACACTGGGGTACAGGTGTCCCTTCGGATCACTACATTTGTATCTTTGGGGTAAATACCCAGTAGTGCAGTTCCTGGGTTGTAGGGTAGCTCTATTTTCAACTTTTTGAGGAACCTCCATACTGTTTTCCAGAGTGGCTGCACCAGCTTGCATTCCCACCAACAGTGTAGGACGGTTCCCCTTTCTCCGCATCCTTGCTAACATCTGTCGTTTCCTGACTTGTTAATTTTAGCCATCCTGACTGATGTGAGGTGGTACCTCACCGAGGTTTTGATTTCGATTTCCCTGATGCCAAGTGACGTTGAACACTTTTTCATGTGTCTGTTGGCCATTTGGATGTCTTCTTTCCAGAAATGTCTGTTCATGTCTTCTGCCCATTTCTTGATTGGATCATTTGTTCTTTGGGTGTTGAGTTTGATAAGTTCTTTACAGATTTTGGATACTAGCCCTTTATCTGATATGTCATTTGCAAATATCTTCTCCCATTCTGTTGGCTGTCTTTTGGTTTTGTTGACTGTTTCCTTTGCTGTGCAGAAGCTTTTATCTTGATGAGAGCACACATTTTTTTATAGAAATTATATTAATAGATAAATTCCCATAGGAAAATACCAGGAGGGATTACACAAGAATAATCAAACTTTATGAGAGTGTTAGGGTTAACTTTATTTCCAAGAAGCTTATTAATGTTCTCATCCTGTTTAAAAATTTATTTTTAAAAGGACAAAACTATGTGGATGATGCTTTTCTGTCTGCCAGTCTCTCTTCCTCGATCATAGCTTATGTCTGAAAGAGTCCAGACCAGGAGATTTCGCCCTACAATCGGGCGCAGAGTGGGTTTCTTCCAGCCCCTGGTGTACGATAATCACAGCAGGCGGTGAGGTCCCTGGGGCCATCCAGCAGTTCAAGGCACTGCCCCTGTGCCCACGGCGGGGAGTCAGGACTGCAACGTCCACAGTCTTGCCATGAGAGTCTGGCCTTCTTCATCATCCAGGCCTGTCCATTGGCTGCTGAGGTCCTTGACAGTTCGTTAATCTGCAGTGGGGTTTAAAGCCAAAGTCTGCAATTGAATTATTCTGTTATCTAGATTGAGGATTAACACCTCTATTGATTTGATGTAGAAAGTGGCTCAGAAATCCCCCTTGACAGGCTCTCTCTTTATCAAGAAACCACTTCGATCTCACCCACTTAGCAAGTCACAGTAAGTGCCTATATTAACTGAAATTAGGTAGGTCCCAATCTGCCCACTCTGTCCAACCCCAAGAGACAAGGTAGCAATAAGGTAAGCCTGCCACCTCCCCACCCCACCCACCCCACCCGCCGCCCCGCAAGAGCCTGGACTGATTCTGACTTGAAGTTCATAAAACCCAGACCCCTTTTCATAACCCTTATTACCAGAAGATAACAAGCCTCCACATTGCACTTTTACTGGACTTCCAGCTCATTCTCCCAGGAGAGCTAGAAAGGATTTTTTAAAAGACCCTCTGGTGGCTTCCCATTACATAGACAATAGAAACCATGTCCTGGCCCAGCCTACAATGCCTGCCCAGCCTGGCCTCCGGGGCCTCCCCAGAAGGCATTTCTACTTGTCCCAACTTGTGCTCAGGACACTCTTCCTTCTCCTCTAGAGTGACCAACGTGTCCTGGTTTGCCTGGCACTTTCCTTTTACCGCTGAGGAAACCTCTTAGTCCCTGGCAAATCAAAATAGTTGAACACGCTACTTCCCCCACTCCCAACCTACACTCCTAACTGGCCATGCTCATGCTTCTGGAAGGTGTTAGCCCAAAAGCCACTTCTCAGAGACACTAGACTCCTCCATACCATTCCCCCTGCATCTAGATTCGTTTCTCATTGTGATTCTCTCTGGACACCCTTTTCTTTTGCTTGAGGGCACTTATGCTAATGATTCACAGTCATTTATTGAGGACCTCATAGATGCTATGCACTGTGTTATGAACTGTAGATAAAGCAGTAAACTGCAGAAAAGTCCCTAACTTCACAGACCTTACATTCTAGTAGAAGAAGCAGGTCTGATTACATAGGTAAACTACATAGTAAGTTAGGGTGTAATCAGTGTGAAAGAGAAAAATAAAGCAGAGAAGAGGATGGAGGGTGCTGGGGATGGAGTTTGTGGTTTTATTTTTTAATTTTTTAAAAGATTTTATTTATTTATTTGACAGAGAGAGACAAAGCAAGAGAAGGAACAAAAGCAGAGGGAGTGGGAGACGGAGAAGCAGGCTTCCCACTGAGCAGGGAGCCAGATGTGGGGCTCGATCCCAGACCCTGGGATCATGACCTGAGCCGAAGGCAGACGCTTAACGACTGAGCCACCCAGGTGGCTTTCAAGTTTGCGGTTTTAAATAGGGTGCCCAGGGAAGGCCTAACTGAGCTTACATCTTGATCCTAAAAGATAAGGGAGCAAAACAAGGATCCCTGGGGGAAATGTTCCAGACAGATGGAACAGAACATGCAAAGGCCCTGAGCAAAGAGCAACAAAGAAGCCAGAGTGACTGGAGCAGAGGGGTGAGAAGAGCAGTGGGAGGGGAAGGCAGAGAGGTAATGGAGGTCTGACCCTGTAGGGCTTGGTAGGTCCCCATAACTCATGTGACTTTTACACTGAATGAGACAGGAAGCTATGGTTGGGTTTTGATCAGCAGAGTAACATGATCTGCCTTAGGATTTAACAGGGGGGCACTTGGGCAAACACCTGTTAGGAGGCTTTCAAAATATTCTGGTGACAAATGGGGGTGGATTAAACAAGAGTAGTAGTAATAGAGTTGAATTTATGTAACTCTTTGTATATTTTTAAGGTAGAGGTGAAAAGATTTCCTGATAGATTGGACAGGGGTGGGAAAGAGGAGTCAAGAAGACTCCAGTGGCATTGACTTTAGTGAGTAGAGGGCGCTTCCATTTACTGAGATGAACAGGAAAGGCTGTGGGCTACGGGTTGGTCAAGGACGGAACAACAGGAGCATGTTGATCTTTCAGTGACTAGAGATCAGGGGGAAAATTAGACAAAAGAGACTGCAGGTCAAAAGAAAGATGGGCTGAATGTGGACACTTGGGAGTTGTCAGCATATGGACTCTATTTAAAGCCATAACACAGTGGATGAAATGGCTAAATGAGTTAAATGTAGACGGAAAAAAAAGAAAAGTCCAAAGACTAAGGTCCAGGACACAACCACATTTTGAGGTTGGGGAAATGAGAGGGAGAAGAGATGGCCAGAATGGTGGGAACAGCGGTGTCCTGGAGGCCCCCTGAGGGAAGAGAGGGGCTCCAGGTGTCTGATGCTGCTGCTTTGTCAAAGAAGAGAAGAGCTAAGAATTAACCCTTGCATTTAGTGGTTGTGGAAGTCATTAGCTTTGTTAAGGGCATTTTTACAGAGTATTTGGGGCTAAGCCTCATGGGAATAGGCTGAGGGAAGTAGGGAAGAGACAGTGTAGACCTCTCTTTCAAGGAATTTTGCTTTAAATGGAAGGAGAGAAAAGGAATGGTATCTGGAGGGAGAAGTGCTGTCAGGAGAGGAATTTCCTTTTTGTTTTATTTCTGCCATTGTTTTATTTCCTTTGAATGTGGGAGACACGGCAGCATGTATTTCTGCTTATGGGAATAATAGAGAAGAGAAGCAACAATGGATGACACATGGCAGAGAAATTGATGAGAGGGAAGATACAAGACCTAGATCAGAAGCAGAGATGGGACTTAGATGGGACTATGCAGAGTCAGTCCTTAGAAATAGGAGAGAGGTCCGAGTACACACACACACACACACACACACACACACACACACGGTGGTGGACGAGCAGCCATGGTGTTGGGAACATAGGGAAGTCCTTTCCAGATCACTCCCATGTTCTTAATGAAGAAGGAGCAAGGTTTATTAGTCAGTGTCCAACTGGAAAACAGGAAACATTCTCAAGCAGAGAGAAATGTAATGCAAGGACTTGGAAAAGCTGAAGATGTCAATGGGAGAGGTGGCACCTGTAAGGGGATTGCTGATTGGCTAGCAAAGCCACTGCTAAGGTTGAGCAGAAGCCACCCTCTCATTGGCACCAGAAATGCTGATTGTTGGAGCCTGCACCTGTAAGCAGCGGGTTTGCAGGAGCCAAAACCAGAATGACATCTTCCCATCTCTTGCCTTCCAACCTAGGGTCAACGCCTCCTCTTGGCAGAACCTTATGATAAAGCAGCTGGCAAGAGGGTCTGGGAAATGTAGTTTTGAATCATCCTGCCTCCTGCAATCCAGGAAAGATCTTGGCAGACGAGGAATGGAGCTAAGTACCACAAACCACGCAAGATCTTTGTCAGAGAATGAGGATGGAGAAGAGATATTGGATGGTTAGGGAGAGAAACAGGGCATGCAGTAGTTGCCTAGCAAAGAGAGGGTATGACTGGACTTAAGAAATACAGTACAATCACTTGTCAGTTTTAAGGGCACACTATGGGCCGGCGAATAAGCTTTTAAAGATAGAACACTCAGCGTGGCTATGTGTTTTTCTCCAGCTTTGCCCTACTCAGTGGAGTAGGCAAAGATGTGGTTAATCAAGAGGTTCATTGAAACAAGAGAAGCACAAGGGAATTGAGGGTGTATTTAAGGTAGTGATTATAATACCTGGCCACAGAATTTAAGCTGAGTAAGGGAGGAAGTGAAGACACAGGGAGGGGCAGATGATGGACATGTTTATGCACTAAGTTCCTATCTCCTCCATAACCAAGTTCCTTGTCATCAAAGACCATTTAGCTCACCACTGTGTTCCCTACACCTAGAATGCTGCCTACTACCCAATAAGAATAAACATTTGTTGGATAAATAACCAATGGAACAAATGGATGAATGTGTTCAATGCTATATCCCATTTTAGCGTGTCAACTCTGTGAAGCCAGAGACCATGTCGGACTTAATTAATTTCTGTCTCCTCAGTACGATCATAGTGCCTTGCCCATTATAGGCATTCAAATGTATTTATTAAGATGAAATGAATCATCTTGAAAGGCAAGAAAAGGAAACCCAGCAAGCAGAAGCAGATTATGGCATAAAATATATAGGCAAGCTGTACAGGACCTATAGACTCCAGCCAGGGGGAGAGGGGACAAATGGAGGCCTGGTAGTGATCAGTATAAGCCAGTCAAATGCCAAGTTTAAGTTCAGTGTAAGCACACCTTACAATTCCTAATCTGTCTAAGCTAAAGGAATGAGCAGGAATATGGCAGCATCAGAATAGGAGGGGCCATTCTTTGTGTAAGACTGTGTTGATGACAGGGGTGAGTTGAATGAAGCCTGATCCAAAGCCTAAGCTCAGGGTTTGGAACTGGGAGCTGATGAGCGAAAAAGACAACTCTCTCTCCCACTGACAGCCCCAACTCTAAAGCTAAGCAGGTATATCGTCAACTGAGCTGTCTTCTAACACAGGGAAAGCCAAGTCCAGCCCTGGTGAACCTGAACATGGACAACACTGGACAAAATTGTGAATTTGGCGATGTTGTCTCATGAACTTTTAGAATCAAGGCTCCTGGCTCCCCCCCCACCCCCCACACCCCCGCCGAGTCCTGTATCTGTGTGAGGTTAAGTCTGCCAACACTTCCTCACGTCTCCTTCACAACTGCTTACAGCCAGAAGAAATTCGAAATTCATGCAAAGTTAAACATCTCATTTCTCCAGTGGCCTGCAAGCTCTTTGGGGGCACAGACGTTGTCTTACTGACCTCCAAGATCTCTGCAGCACCTGGGGCCTATTCTATAGAAGATGCAAAAGGAGTGTTTGTTCAAGGAGCAAGTGAATTAATGAGCTCATGACTGGGCCACCTCAATGTGGCATTCCTCCTAAGGCCCAAATTCACACTTTGATAGCTGACATTTTGAATAATATTCTTTTCTTAGGGAAATGCAAATAAAAACCACAAGGAGATAGCACCTCGTAGCCTCTAGGATGGCTATAATCAAAAAATCACAAAATCACAAGTGTCTGTGAGGATAAGGAGAAAGTGGAACCCTCATGCTTTGGTGGGAATGTAAAACTGTTCAGCTGCTGTGGAAAACGTCTGATGGCTCCTCAAAAAGTTAGATGGAAAATGACCACGTGACTGCAATTCCTTTCCCAGGTGTCCACCCAAAAGAATTGAAAACGAGGACTCAAACAAGGTCATGGACACCCAGATTCACAGCAACCAAAAGGTAAAAACAGCCAAAAAGTTAGACAGAAAATGACCACATGACTGCAATTCCTTTCCCAGGTGTACACCCAAAAGAATTGAAAACAAGGACTCAAACAAGGTCATGGACACACAGATTCACAGCAACCAAAAGGTAAAAACAGCCAAACATTCGCATTGAATGCCTATAATGGGCAAGGCACTATGATCGTACTGAGGAGACAGAAATTAAAACAAACAGCCAAAACAGCCAAAACAGCCAAATCAATAAATGAGTAAGTAAACAAAATGTGCTATATCTACACGATGGAGTATTATTATCCAGTCATGAAAGGAATGAAGTGCTGGTAGATATTACAACGTGGATGAAACTTGAAAAGTTTATGCTTCATGGAAGAATCCAGACACAAAAGGATACATATTGTATGATTTCATCCACTTAAAATATGCAGAATAAGTAAATCGGTAGAGACAGAAAGCAGATTGGTAGTTGCCAGGAGCTGAGGGGAGGGAAGGTGGGGAGTAACTGTTTAATGGGTGTGGGTTTTCCTTTGAGTGATGAAAATCTTTTGGAACCAGCTAGAAGTGGTAGTTGTGCAACTCTGCAAAGTACTAACTGCAAGTGAATTCTTCACTTCAAATTGGATAATTTTATGTTATATGAATTTCACCTCAATAAACAAATACTGGCTCTCACTAACTGCATAATAGATTATCCCAAATGTAAACACAATAAACATTTATTACATTACACAGTTTTTGGGGTCAGGAATCCAAGAGGGCTTAGCTCTGTGATTCTGGCTCAGGATCTCTTATTAGGTTTCAGTCAAGATGTTGGTAGGGGCTGCAGTCCTCTGAGGGCTTGACTGGGGCTGACAGATCCTCTTCCAAGGTGGTGCCCTCACAAGATGGCTGTTGACAGGAAGCCTCAGTTTCTTGCCACACAGACCTCTCCATAACGCTGCTTGAATGTCCTCACAGCATGGCAGCTGACTGCCCCCAGAGTCAGTGATCAGTGAGAGCATAAGGCATAAGTTACAATGTCTTTTATGAACTAGCCTACAAAGTCCCACACCATTATTTCCACAACATGGCATTGGTCAGGCACAGGTCAGCCTTATTCAGTGTGGGAGGGACTTATACAAAGGCCTGAATACCAAGAAGTGAAGATTGTTGCGGCCATCTGGAAGGCTGGTTACCACACCCCTTCTCTCATACATAAAGGGTAGTAATGAATTAAGGCATCACCCACTCAGCCTGAACTTGACCACCAAAAATGGATAACAGAAGGCAGCTTTGGGAAAACGTGGGAAACACTGCATGTGAATAACATATATGTGGCAAACTGTATAGATCATGCCTGAGTATGTTCACAAATTACATCATGTACGTATGTTATGATGAAAAATTTCACCTTGCAACATTTTTCGGGGAACCCAACGTTTTTTGAGGGAAGTCTCTCCTAAGTAATTGGACTATTGATCTCTGGTAGTGAGATACTGACTCATTATAGCATAGTGAGGATGTTGTAAGGGAACCAAGAATGAGTGTCTTGCCCCCTCCCTTTGTCTCCCAGTTTCCTTTCATTACATGTGAGCACACAGACTCCCCAGTCCCTCCTAGGCCTGCCCCACTGCCCAAGACCAAGGCCGCTTCCCTCTTTTCTCAAAAATGACAACTTTGCCAAAGTTATAACTCTTAGAGCCCAAAAGACACTCCAAGAGGTCAATAGGCTTGGTTCTGTCATCTCATAAGTCAGATCTTCCAAGATCCTGCCCCAATCAGACTGCTGATTGGTACGTTCCTGAAAGTTAGCCAGATCAATACAATTGTACCAAAATCTTGACTTAGGTGTGATATTCTTCGGACATATTCACAAAGCCAAGTGATCCAAATGTTGGTCACTTGCCATTTGGGAAGAAAAAATGGTCAGGCTGTTTGAGGCTTTTACTTGAATAAAGAATTTAGTAATAAGAGCAGTCAATTAGTTCAGTCTTGCACAGCATTTTGACCTCTGCTAGTCTCTTGCTCAAGCTTGCGATAGACCATAAAAAGCAAGCGTGACATATATAAGTGCATGTACTCGCACAGAGTGTCAGCAGATTAACTCCTCTTACCTGCTCTGCCCCAAGATAAAATAAATATATTTCCAAAAGGGCTCCCCCACTATCGGTTGGTTGATGAAAAGTTAGTAGATACTGATAAAATTGGTTCTTATTGTCCAAGTGTGGACTGTGGAAGTTGGGGCTGAGACTAAAACCTTGGACTTTTGGTTTGGTGCTTTTCCCAATACTCCGTGTCATCTTCTGAAAAGTTCAAGATTAAAAGGCAAAGTTAGATGTACAATAACAATACAAAAGAATATTCTAGAGAATAAGGGGGTTGAGGTTGCTTTGAATAGATTTAATTTTCTATTCCTCTAACAGTTCCTTTTCAAGCAAATGCACATGACAACAGTACGGTTATCATCTGTGTATCGTGAGGGTGTCCAGGTCCCGATTTCATGCCTTCCCCAAAACTCACTCTCCTCTCTTCTCTTTCTGTTTCCTCTCCCCTCCTCCTTCTCGTTCTCCTGTCTCTCTCAAATAAATAAATAAAATCTTTAAAAAAAGGAAGAAGGAAAGAAAGAAAGAAAGAAAGAAAGAAAGAAAGAAAGAAAGGAAGAAAGAAAGAAAGAAAGGAGGGAGGGAGGGAGGGAAGAAAGGAAGGAAGGAAGGAAGAAAGGAAGGAAGGAAGGAAGGAAGGAAGGAAGGAAGACCGAGAGGAACCACAATGAGGCCCAGAGAAGTCACAGATGAAGGGCTCTGGGCTGCTAATCCAGGGACGGCTGGCCTTCTGCATTCTTTGGTTTGTTTTTCTAAAGCTCAAGGCCCTAGATTTGAGATGCTTGAAAAGAATATCTTTCAGGAATGAGTGACTTTGGCCCAGGAATCTGCAAGAAGATGAGCCATTGTTGGTCTGGTATGGGCCCGGGGTGAAAGAGAAGGGAAATTCGCACCTGGGGTAATACAGAGCCTGGAAGGAGGATGGGAGGTCTCTGCAAAGGGCCTGGGGCCAGCAGCAAATTGGACAGGTCCCTACGCTGTCACTAATTTGCTGTATGACCCTAGATCTGGCATTCACTTTATGTCTCTGGGTCTTATTTCCAAATCTGTGAAATGGGTGAACCCATACTATACTTCCCCAAAATGGTTTTGCCACCTAAAATCATTCTTCCTTACTATTCTCCCCTTCTGAAGTTTTCCCAAGTGAAGTTAAGTAGGAGACCAGAAAATAAATTTAAAAAGAAAAGACAAATATCTATTTTCTGTAGGGAAAAGAGGATCTTAGAGGCAGTGGTTCTTAAAGTTTTTAAGATAGGACCCTTGAAAAATTTTGATGGTAAGTATGGCTCTTCTCCCTGGGGAGAAACAAACCTCATCCACAAATAAAGTTTTACATGAAATTTCAGGAGGCCATTTTAGAACAATCCACAAATCATGGGCCTAGATAAAAAGCCTTGGTTTAAGAAAAGATCAGTTGTAAAAATTAACTTTGTAAAAGATTCAGCTGCCTATCAAGAGAGGGTGAACTGGGATCCTGGCTGCCTATGGGCCTGGAATGAATTTTAGGAAGAAGTAGGAGCAATCAAGCCATCACAAGTTGAGTAGACTTGGGTAGAGAGAAGCTCAGGATGGATCCAAGAGGTAGCAAGATAATGTTTGCTAGAAGATTGTATCTGCTTAGGAAATGTTGGCCCAGAGGTGCCTGCTTTGGAGAAAATATTTGGGTCTGGGGTCCAGGGAAAACAAAAGAAAGGACAGAGGCAAACGCCAGGGAAACTGAGGCAGCCAGGGATGACATAACAGGAGCAGGGTGGGGCCTGGGCAGTCAGTGTCATAAAAGGGCAGACCCCAGATTCTGGGATGGATGGAGGGATACCCTCATCCTCACGACAGACCTGTGGGAGAGGGCCCCAAATTCCCGCTTTACATTTGGGGAAACTGAGGCTCATGGAAACGGCTGAGGACCGTGAAGGTTGCTCAGTGGCAGAACAGGTGCTGACCACCCCCCCCCCCAGTCCCACCAGTCCTGCAGCAGGTGGACAAGGCCACGGGTCCCAGGAGCAGCAGGGTTCTGTGTGTTCCGCGGATCCTGCTGCTGGCCCTGTGCTGGGGGGCGCGGGGCCGCACTCTGCCCGGGACTCTGTCACAGTCTAGAGAACATCTACATACCAGCGCTGATGGCGAGTACGAGTCCACTAGTACTGTGACTGAGCCAATGACATGGATCTGCTGTTTTGCTTTAAGGCCCTGTTGACGGCTCTGCTGTTTGGCAGGACGGCCTGTGTCCTGACAAAGATGGACCAGGCTGCCTTCCCAACTTTGGCCGACGAGGCTCTGAACCATCAGCTCACTGTGGTGCCCTCTGTGTTTGGTGCCCTCCAACGCAGCATCCCGACCTGCTAGAGGGATGCTGGACACGTGGGGGGAAGTCAGTGTATGCTTGCTTCTTAATGCCCATGAAATCCTCACCATCACGCAAAGGCCCTTGATTCATTTAAGTCAGACCATAATTGGATCGATGAGAATTCCATGCGATGACATAATTTTGATGTACCCCAAAAGGGTGTGAGCCACCTGTTAGTGAGCCTAAGTTGTTAAATATAAATACTGGAGGGAACTAAGAGCGTCTTTGCATTCCCCGTGCCATCTCTCCTCCCCTGCACACTGTCCAAACACATACACACATTTTATCACTGGTTGAAAATAA
This sequence comes from Eumetopias jubatus, assembly GCF_037043125.1. Lineage (NCBI taxonomy): Eukaryota > Metazoa > Chordata > Mammalia > Carnivora > Otariidae > Eumetopias > Eumetopias jubatus. The sequence goes on along the minus strand of NW_028274815.1, from coordinate 53,793,715 downwards.
GCCCAGGAGTGCTGAAGCTCTCTCTCCCTCTCAGCCTCTTAAATGGCAAGGGTAGTCAAATGACTTAAACACCAATAGGAAGTTCTTGGCAAGTCTTTGAACTCTGCTGTCGTTTGCTTAAGTAACCTGGCCAGCATATTTGGGCAGCACGAATGTCTGAATGTCTGTAGCAGGAGGGTCACTGATTCTTGAGAAAAAAAAAAAATGCGCTTCAGGTCACATTTAAAAAATCTTTTTTAGAATTGTTTTGTCATTTCTAAAATGGTGGTTTTACAGTGAAGTGTTTAAGGTTACCAAAAAAAAAAAAAAGGCAAATTTTTAAAGAAACTATTCCACTCATCTGATTTATAGCAAGTAAAACCATAATATAAAAGCAGAAACAATTCAAGCCCATTCTACACTATCATTAGAGATGAGAAAAGAGTTGGAGGCTAGAAAAGTTGAGAAATTAAGGGTAAAAGGAACATAGCCCGAGTCACAAGGACGGGCACATTTTTTTTCTTGAGTAAGGTCGTCACCTTGTGGCCAGATTGGATATTGCTGCTAGAGACAAAACGAGGGCCAGGTTTGAGTTCACAGCTATTTTTGGAAACTGCATCCTCTGGGTGCCCTGGAATATGTTTCTCTCTCTTCCTCCTTGCTGTACCACCTCTATATACTGTCTCACCATTTTGAAATGCCACTTCTTCCAGTCTTTAAAAAGTATTATGCCTCCAGTTGCGGCCTGACCTACACTGTATTCACTATTAAGCCAAGTCAAGAACTTAGCCCAGTGTGGAAAGCCCATCAAGGACTACGTGCCAAGAGATCCCCACCAACTTTCCCCAGCAGCGGAAAGAAGGTGTGTTAATAATTTGACTAGAAAGTCAAGTCCATGGATGAGACAAAAAAATGCAGTATGATTTTTAGGTCATTGACAAATTCTAATGACCATTTTCCGGTCTGTTCCACCTCTTTGCTACTGGCTATAAAAATAATGTAGCTTGGGGGTATTTACCCCAAAGATACAAATGTAGGGATCCGAAGGGGTACGGGCACCCCGATGTTTATAGCAGCAATGTCCACGATAGCCAAACTGTGGAAAGAGCCAAGATGTCCATCGACAGATGAATGAATAAAGAAGATGTGGTATATATATACAATGGAATATTATGCAGCCATCAGAAGGAATGAAATCTTGCCATTTGCAATGACGTGGATGGAACTGGAGGGTATTATGCTGAGCGAAATAAGTCAATCAGAGAAAGACATGTATCATATGATCTCACTGATATGAGGAATTCTTAATCTCAGGAAACAAACTGAGGGTTGCTGGAGTGGTGGGGGGTGGGAGGGATGGGGTGGCTGGGTGGTAGACATTGGGGAGGGTATGTGCTATGGTGAGTGCTGTGAATTGTGCAAGACTGTTGAATCACAGATCTGTACGTCTGAAACAAATAATACATTATATGTTAAAAAAAAAAGAAGATAGTAAGAAGGGAAAAATAAAGGGGGGTGGGAATCAGAGGGGGAGATGAACCATGAGAGACTGTGGACTCTGAGAAACAAACTGAGGGTTCTAGAGGGGAGGGGCGTGGGAGGATGGGTTAGCCCGGTGATGGGTATTAAGGAGGGCACGTTCTGCGTGGAGCACTGGGTGTTATGCACAAACAATGAATCATGGAACACTACATCAAAAACTAATGATGTAATATATGGTGATTAACATAACATAGTAAAAAAAATAATGTAGCTTGGGATTATTTCTCTCTGGTGGCAGAAATGACTTCCTGACACCAGGGCTCACTGAGAACAAGAGTCAGAATTAATTTAGCTTGCCTGGAAGGTCAAGGCCATCCCTCTCCTTGGTGGATAGCCTCACCTGACCCAAAGCTTCATCACCATCCCACCATTACAGGCCCATTGCTTTGGGGTTTTCGGTCCTCCTCTTTCTCATGCTGCCCAGGCCCCTAATCGTAGATCACACTGGGGAAGGAACATCTCAGTGCCTGCCGCTCCTGCTGGGATGGTGGTGGGAGATCAGGGATGACTAACTTGGGAAGCTACCAGATAAGGTTTCAACAGCCACTTGCTATTCTAGAGATAGACAGTAACCTTTTCCCATTAGGCCGCTGCCCAGCGCTTACATCTTAGTATACATTAACCCAATGAACAAGTCTTCTTCGTAACAGGAGGATCCAGCAGGAGAACAGGGAGAACTTGAGGGGCTGAGGTGAGGGGGGTCAAAGAGGATAATAAAGGTCAGCAAAAGAAATAGAAAGAGGGGATGTGAGGCCATTTATTGCAACAGGGGAGTTCTTCCATTTTAGTCCCACAGTCTCCTGATAGTAGGGCTGTTCTGACGACCTCATCTAATTTAGGAACAACTCAAAATATCTCCATGCTACTGTGGGGTCTTAAAGTGATTAAAAGATCTTTTTTTGTAAAATGCTTCTCTTTCTTCTTAAAGGAACTGCATTGGCTGGACGCCTAGGTGGCTCAGTCAGTTAAGCGTCTGCCTTTGGCTCAGGTCATGATCCCAGGGTCGTGGGATCGAGCCCCACATCGGGCTCCCTGCTCAGCAAGGAGTCTGCTTCTCCCTCTCTCTCTCCTCCACACTCATGCTTTCTGTCACCATCTCTGTCCCTCTCTCTCTCTCTCAAATAAATAAATAAAATCCTAAAAAAAAAAAAAAACACAAAGGTACTGCACTGGCAGTGGACCCCGCTTCCTGTTTCATAGTCCAACATCTGTCCTTTATGGGAGTCTCCGTCTGTGGTGAGATCCCTGGGCTCTGAGCCTCCAGGGTGGCCACGTGAGTCTGACCCACCCGGTGGGGGCCACTGACCTGAAACCAGCACTGAGGGGCCCAGCCCCAACTCTGCCAATGGGAAGCTGCTCATTTCATCCTCCACCTTCCTTTCAACCCCAGCTCATTTCATCCTCTACCTTCTTCCTTTCAACCCCAGATCCAGCCTCGTCATCTGGAAAATTGGGTACGCTTTCTCCCTCCAGGTTGGAACTATAGTTTCTTGCCTCACTGGTCCAACCAGTGGATGAGCTGCCCCCAGTTGCACTGCTCTCTCTGGAGTGTCCGGCCTTCCCAAACATGCAGGGTCCATCCACAGCATGCAAGCTAGGACGGTGTGAGGAAGGAGGTGCCCCCCGCCGCAGACTGGCTCCTTTCTAAGGGCCTCTCTCTGGGGTGTCCTTTGAGGAGTCCCTTGAGAATTCAGAAAGACAGAAGCACAGTGCAGCCTTAAGCCCTTAGGTCTGGGACCACATCTCTGTCTCTGGGCCTGAGATTCTGTGGAAGCCTATTCGCTGTGGTGGCCCAGCCTCCGCCATGAAAACCCCCGGGGGAGATCCAGGTGAAGTGAGGCCTCCCAGAGCTCTCTTTGGAACTGGTCTAACCCCCTTAGTGGTAACCCCCAGGCATTTCTGTTACAGATGAATAAGGGACCTGATCCCTTAGCACTGGTGTTTTAACAATCCATTCCTACGGCTGGGAGGGACAGAGCCAGCCCCACCCACACACAAAACATCCCTGGCTCCTTTCATTTCAGAAACAAGAATAAACAAGCAAGGAGTATTGGGGATACAGACGGATGTCCACAGAAGATCGTGTCAGAGTTTGGAGCACCTAGCACCTTTTTTTTTTTTTTTTAAGAGGGGAGGGCAGGGGCAGAGGGAAAGGGAGAGAGCGGATCTCAAGCAGGCTCCACGCCCAGTGCAGGGCCCGAGGAGGGGCTCAATCTCACCACCCTGAGATCATGACTGGAGCTGAAATCAAGATCACACTAACATTAGTCTGTTACTTCAGTCCACTTGTGATCGAAGAACTCAACCTTCTTGCTAAATCCATTGTACTAGTTTCTGAGCCTCTCTGGAAGCACCTAAGAAGTGGTTAAGAATTGGCCCACTGATCTTCCAAGCAGGGAAATCTATTTCCTTTCTCTTTTTTTTCCCCCTCTCTTGGGGTGCCTGCAGTCACTGACCTCTGAGGACCAGGAGAAGGGGTCTGGAAACCCACAGCCCCCAGTGTCCTCGGCTGAGCCGTCTCCACGATCGGCTATGTGGTGTCTGGGGCAGACCCTGGCATGTCTGCCACTTGTTGGGGAGCCTTTGGGATTCAGAGGAGCACGGGCCTTCTAGGCTTCACGCAGAGATTGGGAGAATGCGTCTCCCCCATGCTTTGGTGCCATTGTTCCCCACTGACAACTCTGAGACCTCCAGTATGAGCCCCTGGGGACAACTGGGGACAAATCTGAGTGTGAGACCTCACCATGCATTTAGCATTGCTATCCCCATCCAGGATTTGTGGTTGGGTTGGACCACGGCCCAACTCCCGCTTTCCTGAGCTTGAGCTCTCCCTGGGCTTTGTCCTCAGCTTCCTGCAGACAGTCACTGGGACGGATCACCAGAAGTTCTCTGTCATGACTAAATCCCAGCTGGGACCACACAAAATGCTCCCTCCAAGAAATCACTGAGATTCTTGCAAACCTTCCACGCTTGCCCGCGAGGTGCTTCTCAGAGAGAAGAGAACCAAGACTGAGATCAAGTGCCTGGCCTCCTGGTTTGGGAGTGACACTCCTCTTGCAGACTTCTCTTTAGGGGGGCAGTCTTGTCCCTTTGCTGCCCTTCCATCCTGGCCAGCTGTGCTCCTAACTCTTGCCATTATTCTTCTTCTCTGCAGCCTAGAGAAGAACCAGCTATTCCTGAGCCTCAGGTCTGAGGGTATGGGAGCCAGCTCACCAGCCAAGGGCAGTAGCTGCTCCGTGTTTATTCTCTGGTTCCCTGCTTGCTCTGTGCCTCAGTTTCCCAAGGGATCAGGATGCGGGCCCTTTATCCTTCCTGGAATGTGCTGCTTCACCTCATCCTGCAGCCTGCCTGGAGCAGAGAGACCAGCCCCACCGTTTCACACAGACCTCTGGACAACTATTCCTATGGAGTCTCTTCATTGGCCTGCTTCACTTTTGATGGTGCATTTCCCCCAGGCTGTCCCCCTGAGCTTGTCCCCTGGGCTGTCCCTTGAGCACAGTTGTTGCTGTCCATGGGCCCACAAACCCCTACCACACCCAGCCCTCTGTCCTGGCTCCAGCATGAGCAGGAGCCTTCCAGTGCTGCTGGGGGCCGCCTACAGCCCATGGTCAACTTGTGGTGTCTCCTAAGATGGCCACACACTGGGTGGGCCTTCTCTGTATTCAATTGCATTACAAATTTTATAAAAATCTATAGACATTTTTGGTGGGGCACAACATACAGTAGAGTGTGGGATTTTCAGCATACGGCTCCATGAATATCTACATGAAGAGACCCTTGTAGCCATCACCTAGATGAAGATGTAGAAGGTTCCCAACACCTCCAGAAAGTTCCTTTGAGCTATTCTCTGGCAATGCCCACCTACACCCTGGTCCCAGGGGAGTGGAAGTCCAGTAGTAGAGTATTCTGAGGATCTCCTGGCAAAAATCAAACACACCCTGGGCAGGACCCTTGGAGTGGAGACCGACGTCAGCCTGTTACAGGCCAGCAATTACCCCAGGAACCTCCCTACCATGGCAACTGAATCGGGTCAAACAGGAGGAAAGTGAGGGTGCCAGAGGTCATTAAGGAGAGAACGGTTGGCCGTTGTACTATGTGCCTAAGCCGCGATCTTATGGAGGTGGCAAAGGCAACTTTTCAGAGAAAGGTCAAAAGGGGGGCTGTGTCATTAGAAACAGGAGGGATGAATTCTCAGGGGATGGCTTCACTAGGTCACATGCTACAGCATGAGCAGGGGGGCCCCTGCTATAGCCAGAGAGTCCTCCCCTGCAGTTAGAAGCATGCTGAGGGAATGTCCACACTAGCCAAACTGTGGAAAGAGCCACGATGTCCATCGACAGATGAATGGATAAAGAAGATGTGGTAATAAATATACAATGGGATATTATGCAGCCATCGAAAGTAATGAGATCTTGCCATTTGTAATGACGTGGATGGAACTGGAGGGTGTTATGCTGAGCGAAATAAGTCAATCAGAGAAAGACATGTATCATATGATCTCACTGATATGAGGAATTCTTAATCTCAGGAAACAAAGTGAGGGTTGCTGGAGTGGGGGTGGGGTGGGAGGGATGGGGTGGCTGGGTGATAGACATTGGGGAGGGCATGTGCTATGGTGAGTGTTGTGAATTGTGCAAGACTGTTGAATCACAGATCTGTACTTCTGAAACAAACAATGCAATATATGTTAAGAAAAAAAAAGGAAGAAGAAGATAGCAGGAGGGGAAGAATGGAGGGGGAGAAATCGGAGGGGGACACGAACCATGAGAGACGATGGACTCTGAAAAACAAACTGAGGGTTCTAGAGGGGAGGGGGGTGGGGGGATGGGTTAGCCTGGTGATGGGTATTAAAGAGGGCACGTTCTGCATGGAGCACTGGGTGTTATGCACAAACAATGAATCCTGGAACACTACATCAAAAACTAATGATGTAATGTATGGTGATTAACATAACAATAAAAATTTAAAGAAAAAAAAAGAAGCATGCTGAGGAAATGGGCTCACCTCCTTACATGGGGTAGACCCAGACCCCAGAACCCAAGAAACACTTGCTTCGGTTCCTGGGTGTGTCCTGAGTCCTTTCAAAAGAGTTGCTACAGCCTCACACAGTTGCTTCGGAGCTGAGGGAGCAACTGCGGACGGGGTCTGGACTAAAAGAAGGAAAAGCAGGCAGGGAGAGCTAGATGGTGGGCTCCCAGTAACAGTTTTTTCTCAGTCATTCTTTGAAAAGTGCATGGCATCAGGTGTCTGCAGTGTGAGTGCAGGGATGTGGTGAACCTGGAATTTCCGAAGGAATCGTGGCGGGGAGCAGAGTGCAGGCACTGGTGCCGGGGTGGGCCCAGAGCCTGGGACATGTGTGCCCAGAGGATTGATTCTGCCTTTTCAGGTGTGTAAGGAATGCTTTTAGCTGCAAATAAAGATAACACAGTCACAGCAACTCCAACAAACAGACATTGCTCTGTGTCAGATGAATCCCGGGAATGATGGTCCCAGGTGGAACTGCTCTAGAATGATGCCATCCAGCACGCTAGCTCACTCTTTCCTGAACCTTTCCTCTCCAGGATTGTTGCCTGATGGTCCCCAAACAGCAATGCATCTCCCGGCATCTGCGTCACATCCAAGCTGAAGGAAGAATAACAGGAGAGAGCAGAGGGCAGACTTGCACGCCAGCTGGGTCTGTGCTTCTTTATCAGGAAAGAAAGACCCTTCCTGAAAGTCTCATTTAGCAAATTCCCACTTAGGTCTCCTTGACCAGAACTGAGTTCATACGGCCACCCATAGACCAATCACAAGACTCAGGAAGCCGGTGCTACGTTATCTTCTTAAGGGAAACAAGATGGAGGTAGCCCAGGCCTTCCCAACCTTGGCCCTCCTGGCTGCCATTTAGCGCCACTTGAACAAAGAGGTTGTGTCAGCAGGAAAGGGGGGCTGGGGAATAAGGACTAAGTGGGGAATGAGTCCTCAGTGGATTTTTTTGTCATGTAATTATGGAAAACTCTGATCAACAATAGATGATATACATTTCTTTCAAAGGTCTTACCTCTCTTTAGTTTCGGCCTGCTTTGGGTCACTCTCCAGTGCCTTCAGACACTTATTTTTTTAATGTTTTGTCCAGGTTTGTAATTGTTCTGTCAGCAAGGTTAGTCTGATATAGGCTAATTCATCATTATCAGAAGCTAGAAGTCTCAGTATTTCTGTTAGCTCATCAATGGATATTTATTATGTTTGGGTTAACTGATGCTTAGACTCATTCAAACAGCTGTCCAAGCAAAGAATTTGCATAATAAAGTGCTTGGGCTCACATACTCAAATCCTGGGAGCTTTGAATGAACAAATTACATTTAGTTCTACCTCAAAATGACCAAATGAGTCTATATGACATATCACTTACTGTGAAGAACAAATCCCCCACTGCAAGCCTTACCACATTTCCTACAAAACCCCTTTTGGCACATTCGTGTCCCTCAGGCCAGCTTTAGTAGCCAGATCAGCTCTGCTAGCATCCTTGGTGCTTTGTTTTGTTTGATCCAGACTTGCCCTTCCTCCGTGATGGCCTAGAGCAGGTTGATGCTTGGGCGTACAGTGAATTAACAGAGTTGATATCCCAATAAAAAAAAAAATACAGGGTAGATAAGTGGATCCAAAAAAAAATCCAACTATATGTTGTCCAAAAGAGACTAGCTTTAGATTTAAGGGCACACATAAGCTGAAAATGTAGGGATGGACAAAAATATTCCATGCAAATTGCACCTAAAATAGATTGAGGTGGCTGTATTTATTTACATCAGACAAAGTAGGCTTTTCGTCAAAAACTGTCACAAGAGAAAAGAAGGTCATTACATAATGATAAAAGGGTCAATTCACCAGGAGGATATAGCAATTATAAATATATGTGCACTCAACATCAGAGAACCTAAATATAAAATATAAACCAGGGGAGATCTGAAGAGAGAAATGGACAGCAGCACAAAAATAGCAGGAAACTTTGATAACCCCGCTTTCAATAATGGCTAGATCATCCAGACAGAAAATCAATAAGATGAAAGCAGACTTGAATAACACTATAAACCAAATGGACCTCACAGACCTATACAGAACACTCCATCCAACATCAGCAGAATACAGATTCTTCTCAAGCTCACATGGAACATTCTCCAAGAGGGATCATATATTAGGCTATAAAACAAGTCTTAACAAATTTACAAATCATTCCAAGTATCTTTTCCAACCACAGTGGATCAAAACTAGAAATCACTAACAAAAAAAAGACAGGAAAACTCGCAAGTACATGGAAATTAAACAACACACTCTTGACTAACAATCGGGTCAAAGAGACGTCAAAAGGAAAATTAGAAAATATCTCAAGGCGTACAAAAATGGAAACAGTTGATATCTTCCCTCCCCAGCTCTGAAGAAGGAGCTCCTTCTGAAGAAGGTTTAATGGGGCCCCAGCTCCCTTATAACGTCCATGTGGACACATTCCTGTTACGCGTGTGCTGGCCCACTCCACCTGCTGCCCCTAACAGGTATTCAGCCTTAACCAGCACTGAGCTGGGTTAACCGACTTAATGATAAAGCAGAGTCAGGAAAAAGCAGAACTCGAAGTTTCGCTTTAAAAAAGGGACTAACGTTGTAAAAATTAATGAGGATAATACAGCTCTAAGCAGTAAATTCCAGGGCGCCTGGGTGGCTCAGTTGGTTAAGTGACTGCCTTCGGCTCAGGTCATGGTCCTGGAGTCCCGGGATTGCGTCCCACATCGGGCTTCCTGCTCCGCGGGGGTCTGCTTCTCCCTCTGACCCTCCCCTCTCTCTTGTTCTCTCTCTCAAATAAATAAATAAAAATCTTTAAAAAGAAAAAATTTAAGCAGTAAATTCCACAGGAGGTCGCCAGTCATAACACTTCCTCCACCCAACACACCCCCACAAGTCTTGGCCACGGGGAGTAGGAATGTGCCACAGGTGATTCAATCTGGTGCCTTTCCAAAGATTTGTAAATTAAAACTAATTGAAATTAGAAGGAAGAGGAGTCCCTTCCTCTCTGACAATGATGCTGAGAAAATGGGGACCTTGGGGCTCACAGTGGTGGTGTTTCCATCCTCCCGGAGAAAGATGACGTAAGATTCTGAAGCTGACACACGGAGAGGAGAGTCCGGAGTGGGACGAGAGTCTGGCCACCTTCGTGCACCTACGTCTAGCCACCGGAGACCAGAATATCCCGATCTTTCTACAGCAAGATGAGACAGTAAATTCCAACCTCCTTGCCTCAGTTAATTTGATTTTGAGTTCTATCGCACAAACACCAAGGTCTCAGCTAGTACATTCTGTTATTCGTTTGGCATGTTATTATACGCTCTTTACCATTGCTAGCAAATGTTTTCATGTAAATGTCTCACGTCCCCAAGAAAAACATAATTTCCTTGACGAGGGTAGTTTTGCCAGCATACCTGTCCCAGTGCTGAGCACATGGTTAAGTGTTTTAAATATATTTATTAATGGTTATTATGAAGTAGATGCACAGTTAGGAATAAGAGCAGTTGATAACAGAAATTCTTGTTAAAGGCATTCCTCTATGTTCTGAACTTGCTCCCAGCTGACTGGTCCATAGGAGAACCAGCTGTATGATCTGGGAATGTGCCCACATTACACAATTTATTTGGAATATTGGAAATGGCTTTCTTTTTATATGTTGGCTTGGTGTTCCCAGTTAGTTTCTCACTCCTGTCAAGATTTTTCAGTAAGGTTCATCTTTCTCTGGGTGATGGGTGTTCCCCACGACCTCTCCCCTCACTCCAGGACAAAATATATTATAAAAGTATTTATTAAGGTTGAAACTAGTGCTTTGATGAGCTAAAAGGCATTTTTTTTTAAGATTTTCTTTATTTATTTGACAGAGAGAGACAGAACACAAGTGGGGGAGTGGAAGAGGGAGAAGCAGGCTCCCCACAGAGCAGGGAGCCGGAAGCGGGGCTCAATCCCAGGTCCCTGGGATCATGACCTGAGTCAAAGGCAAGCACTTAACCACTGAGCCACCCAGGTGCCCCTACAGGGCATCTTCTAAAAGCCATGTGACTGGCCCTCCAAGTTCGGTGCCTTGTCAAAGGAGATAGTACCCATCACCTGAGCAGTCAAGTTGTTTGCTACGGGGACACCACACCCCGCCCCCCTCAGCAGGGGCAGGCTACTGCCGGCTCCGCCCAGAATGCGCAGGTGGTGGTTTTTGTTTTATTTTTAGTTAGAATTTATTTTATTACTTTCTTATTCAAGTATAATTAACATACAGTGTTATATTAGCTTCAGGAGTACAACCTAATGATTCAACAATTCTACACATTTCTCGGTGCTCATCACGATAAGGGCCCTCTGAATCCCCTTCGTTTCGTTGGACAGGTGGGCAGCTGGTCTGGTGGAGGCAAGACGTACACTTGCGCCCAGCTGACCACCCTGTGATGACTCAGCTTCATTACGTGGGGAAGTTTCACACCTTATGTACTTTACTTGAAATCCTGGCAAATTCTTTCCTTCTATATGTTGACATCAACATTGTTTGGCTTCCCTTTGTTGTTTACAAAAAAAGCAAACACCCAGAGATCTGTAGATACAGGATTTATGTTTTACCCCTGAGTCTCAACATTAGTTGGGGCTTTGGAAAGAACTTAATTTGGCTGCTGAGTGGAAACCAAGGGTGTGCGTCTTGGAAAAGACGAGGCCAGTGGGTGATGCTTAAGCGCCAACACCCGAGCAGATGGAGATTCCAAAGATGCCCAGGAATCCGGTCCTTGAGCAGACGTCAGTACGGACGTTATCTGAAAAGGGGACAAATTTGTGAAGAAGGAGCATTGAGAAATACATTATTAGAATGCAACAAACCCATGCCTTTTGGTTAATGTCTTGACTAGGGGTTGTACATGTAATTCTATGTTACCCAAGTTTTTAGCTATCCTTGTATTATGAAGGGTGATAACATGTTAGCTTAAATAAGACTGACAACTCCTAGGGGCGCCTGGGTGGTTCAGTTGGTTAAGCATCTGCCTTTGGCTCAGGTCATGATCTTGGGGTCCTGGGATGGAGCCCTCCCTTACCTTGGGCTCCCTGCTCAGTGGGGAGTCTGCTTTACCCTCTCCCTCCCCCCCTTGTATGCTCTCTCTCTCAAATAAATAAAATTAAAAAGAAAAAAGACTGACAACTTCTAGAAGTGCTGTCTGACTCTGTTCGATTGATGCTCTGACATTCTGCATTGGTGACCTGCCTGTGTGCTTTTTTTTTTTAATTTAATTTTATTATGTTATGTTAGTCACCATACATCATTAGGTTTTTTTGTTTTTTTAATTTTATTTTATTATGTTATGTTAATCACCATACATCATTAGTTTTTGATATAGTGTTCCCTGATTCATTGTTTGCATATAACACCCAGTGCTCCATGCAGAGCGTACCCTCCTTAATACCTGTGACTGGGCTAACCCATCCCCTCACCCCCCTCCCCTCTAGAACCCTCAGTTTGTTTCTCAGAGTCCATAGTCTCTCATGGTTTGTCTCCTCCTCCGATTTCCCCCCCTTCATTTCTCCCTTCCTACTATCTTCTTTTTTGTTTTACCATATACTGTATTATTTGTTTCAGAGGTACAGGTCTGTGATTGAACAGTCTTACACAATTCACAGCACTCACCATAGCACATACCCTCCCCCATGTCTATCACCCAGCCACCCCATCCCTCCCACCCCCCAGCACTCCAGCAACCCGCAGTTTGTTTCCTGAGATTAAGAACTCCTCATATCAGTGAGGTCATATGATACATGTCTTTCTCTGATTGACTTTTTTCACTTAGCATGATACCCTCCAGTTCCATCCACGTCATTGCAAACGGCAAGATTTCGGTTTTTTTGATGGCTGCATAATGTGCTTTTATTCGTAAGTACTAATGACCCTACTAAAAGAAAAATATCTTAAATATTTTTTTCTAGACAGTAACAGTGTGATAAATGCTCATTATTTTCTCTTGTATCTTACCTTCCACTACTCTGGGGGAATTTATCTTGTTGCATTCGCCATCTGTGGCCTGGCCCCTCTTTCCCTCTGGCAACTCTCCCATGTTTGGAAATTTTGTATAAAAATACCAGTAATGACTGCAGTGATATATGTTAGCTGGATGACTCAGGACTTTATTCCCTGCGGATCAGTGCACTTTGCTTGCTCTTCCTTAGACTCATTCTATCCTAGATTCTGAAAATAGTTTTTAAAACTTTCTGGAAGAATAATTGACAAATGGATTTGCATATATTTCAAGTGTACACTGTGATGATTTGATATACATACACGTTGTAGAACGATTACCAAGATCAAGAGAACACATCCATAAACTCACGCACTTAACATGGGTAATTCTTTTGTGTGTGTGCATGGTAAGAATGCTTAGGATCTCCTCTCAACAACTTTCAAGTATACAATACTGTATTATTAGCACCCGTCAGCACAAGGAACAGTAGGAAATCCAATCGTTTTTCCTTGGCACCCAGGACATCCTAAAATTTCATCCTCCGTGTTAACCCATCAACTTCTCCACCAGACTTAACAGCAGAGTTTCACTCATTTCTGTATCTCCCTCACGTTTAGCATGATTTCCACCCATGGTAGATATTTAGTTCCCGAAGTTAACTGAAATGAGTCGTGTTTCATGTCTACCTGTATTTTGCACAACCCCAAGCAGAGTGCCCCACACAGGGGAGCTTTCAGAAGACATTTGGTGAAGGAATAATTTCCTGGTACTCACTTATCTTGTCAACCACTTCCCCCTTGTACAGGGGAACATGACTGCAGAGCTGCCTGATGGGTGAGCCGAACAGGAACCAGTCTATGTGCACGATCAGAGACTGCAGTGGGTTGTACTTGACCCAGAAGTATTTGTCAGAGTACATGTTCTTCATAGCCTAGAGCAGTAGAAGAGAGGGGCATAGGATAAAGTAGACTGACATAACTTGATGTCCCTTATCCTAAACTGCTTTTTCTTTTTCATATTATTAAGCAGAAGGCCATCAGGAATCTCAAGACACCATCTCCTTCTGAGCACTTGGTCTGCAGGGAAGCCTCGTTATTACCAATGTTATTTCACTGCTGGTAACAGTGAAACCCAGGGAGGGTGAATCCCATGGCAGAGGTGGCACAGATGGGAAGTTACAGGGGGAGAATGAAACACCCGGTTCCAAGCCTCATGCAGGGTTTGTTTATTCTCGCTAGCCCATATTGTTTCTTTGCACCTTTGTGTTGTGGACTATTATAACTTCGCTCATTTTTCTGCCAGTCACTATTTCCGAGAGCCCTGCTTCTCAGTCCTTTCCAGAAAAACAGTGGAATTTATTATAAGTTCTTGGGTTGGGGGCTAAACGGTAGAAATCAAGCGAAGCGATGTACTCATGTACTCCTGTCCCAAAAACAATAAAGGAGAAAACACTTTAACAGGTAGAGAGTACATATCCACGGTAAGATAGAATATTATGGTCTTCCCCCTTACCCTCTTCTTTCCTCTGTAGGCACCAGTTTTCCTGGGCAAAGGAACAGGGAATGGGAAAGGGTACTGCAGAATCACCTGTTTCTCATAGATGTATCGTTTTAGTTCGTCCAGAGCGGGGATGGCCTTATGGTCCATCTTCAGGATGTAGCAGGCTCTTCGGGAGAGCACCCGGGAAGCGATGTAGCCCTGAGGCAGCAAGAGCACAGTTACTGGCCTGCCTGGCTCCCCGGGTTCAGAACTGGTAAGGAGAACGTTTGAGCCTTGAGGAAAGCCTTGAGCACGCACAGAGAGTGCATGTGACCGCTTTTCAATTCGCCATCCCTTCTATCCATTCGCCTTCTTTTACATCACAGTTTTACTTTTGCTTTGTTGTTTCCATCTCTAAAGTTGTACAAACCCATGACTTGTGCCACACTTTTCATGTTTTGCAATCAGGGCCTGTAGTGTGGGGTTTGAACAAGTAAGAAGCAGCAGCTGTTGGTCTCTTTCTATTGGTTTCGTTCTGCCTTTTCCTCAATTTGGGGTAAATACAATATTCTCTAGAACTGTGCTTTCCAATATGTTCATCACTAGCCACATGTGCTATTTAAATTTAAATTCATATTAAGTAAAATTTAAAACGCACTTCCTCTGTCACACAATTCACGTGCTCAGTAGCCACAAGCGGCCAGTAGCTTCTCTGTTGGAAAATACAGATAGAGAGCATTTCCACCATTGTAGAGATTTCGAGTGGACAGGGCTGTTTGGGAAACTGTCCTTCACATCCTACACTCATCCTCACCGCCAACACCCACACACACGTTTCATCGACTCTTCTCTCCTTTACCATCCTCTCTCCATCCTTGCTCCACCTCAAACCCAACCTGGCTGGACGGCGCTGGGTTGGAGGAAGGTGGGATCGAAACAGCAATGGTGGGTGAGGCCCATGGAACCGGACGGAACGGGAGGCCACCTAACCTTCATCCCGAATGGAATTTTCTCTACAGAGTTCCAAATAATTATACAGTCTGTGAGGCTGTATGTCATACAAACCCTCTTCTAGTTCCTATTTTTCAAATCTCACAAATTGCCAGTTCCTAAAATTCAGAAATAGCCTGAGGTAAAGCCTGATGGCAGTGGAAGGGGCTTAAACCAAGTCCTCACCACTCTGGGTTTTTTTTAAAGACACTTGGGGGATTTCTCTGAAATCTGCTTTAAAAAAACAATTTCAGTACCACTTCCTTTAAAACTGTATCTTTCAAAGATTCTCTGCTTTTAAACCTGTCAGAACTCCCCATGCCAATGGGGAGGAGGCATGTGAGGAGGTCCCTACAAGAAAAGGAGACGGAAAGTGTGTTCAAATGTCCAGTGAGATGGACTACAACCTACTTATATTCACAGTGCATGGCTCTATCCCACAGTAAAAGCAGGCTCCTAATCAGGTGGAACAAATGGAAAACAAATAAATAAATGGATAAAGGACCAAATGACTTTTCTGAGCAGGTTTCTGAGACTTATTGTTAATACCAGTAACTGAAACTTGGAAATAGTTTGGAGTTTTGGGTTAACATACTTTCCTTCTTCCAGAAGAAGTATGATTTACTGCATATCCTACTTACATAGTTAAATGGGTATAGTTGTTCTGGATTTCTGCTATTCTGTGATTGTTTATTCCACAATTGCTCTTTTTCTGCATGAGTTTTTGTATTAGAAGCCCTAATTCATTCATTTACTCATTCAGCGAATATTTTTGAGAGCCTGTGTGCCAGGCCATGTTCTGGTTTGGGTCTGCTCTTCGAGACACTTCCTGAGCCTGTAGTGAGACAATTATCATGATGCTTCCAGTTGCCACCTGAAACGGTCAAGCAGATGTGTATGTTTCCTGTCACTTTTTTTTTTTTAGGAATGGTTTTATTTGGGGAAGCCTGGGTGGCTTAGTCGGTTAAGTATCCGACTCTTGCTTTCAGCTCGGGTCATGATCTCAGGGTCATGAGATCAAGCCCCCAGTCGGCCTCTGAGCTCAGCGGGGAGTCTGCTTGAAATTCTCTCTCTCCCTCTCCCTTTTCCCCTCCCCCTGCTCAAGTGCACATACGCTCTCTCTCTTTCTCCCTTAAATAAATAAATAAATAAATAAATAAATAAATAAATAAATAAATAAATAGAATCTTTTAAAAAGGAAAAACGAAAGTAAGGAAATTCTGAAAGAATTGCAAGGATAGTTCTTAGAATTCAAATGCATAGTAAATGGCTGCCCCTTCACCCTTTACAAGCCCAGTCTTGAAGAATATAAAAATTCCCTTTCTGCTTACATGTTTATAGTCAAAAATCGTGGTAGAAGAGCATGATCCTGCATGGATGTTAACGATGGCGATATTCTTTTGATTGTCAATTGTCACTGTCTCCTGAAGATTGCCACCATTGTTGTTTGAGCTGATGATGTTATAAACCTAGATTAACAACAAAGACATAATGTTTTTCCATAAGTCATATGTACTGGAAAAGCAACCCTCCTGACAAAATAAAGCCCTCCACTTGCTATGAACAAGAGAATGAAGTCTGAAACCTCACTGGCATCCCAGACCGAAAACCCAGGCTAAAGTAAGAACGTGAAGCTCTTCTTCATGGTTTACTGTATTACATATGGCAGAACCAATGACATCACAGGAGAAATGAAATTGACCACATTTTAAAGCAATGGGCTGCATTTTTTGAGGCATTACATTTGGAAAGAAAGAACCAACCTTATCATTTCCATTATTGGTTATTTCTGGGATTCCATCCCCAAATAGGGCATATGGGCTCTCTACGGTCCTCCAGATAGATGTTCCTGTATCTTCCTTTTCTCCTCCCAGTAACTCCAAGGTATAAAGTCCATAGCGAACCAACTTACCTCGTATCCATGAGATTGTGGCCCAAAGATGACCAGCACCAGAAATACCACCTGAAAAACAGACCGGTTGCATCTATTCTCTTTAGGGCAGTCTTTGAGAGAGGGCACTTAAGGAGGCATTGAACAGTTCAAGTACAAGTATCTCAGAAAATATATACCTGGAGATACAGGAGGGTGGTCATGGGTGGTCAACAGTGCATTTCCGAGATGTGAAACACACTTTCCCTCATTTGACAGGTATTTATTGACTTTATGCTATTTATCAGACACCAGGTTCTACCTTTATGCCCCATTCCCAACCCTTCCCAACATCATAATCTTCTAGGCAGCATGTGTTCTTATGCCAGAAACAACTTGGAGCAGGTGAACTGTGAGGAAGAACTCATTTTACTATGAGAACACCCTGGTGTGACTCACAGTGGATTTGGATTACAGGACTGAAGTTGTGTTTTATGGTTTAAAAAAAAAAATGTACTTAATTCTTTGAGAAGGTAAAACAGATGTAAAATGGATTCATGGGTGATGGAAAGACAATGGATCCCCAAGGGAAACTATGAAAATAGGATGCTTGGAGGCATGGCTCACTTTCGAGGCTGACATCGAGGAAAGCCTCTATATTCTCCTTAGTGATGCCGTCAGACAAATGACAGGCTGACAGGCCATGAGGCTGACGGTGATGCAGTTCTGCCATTTTGCTGCAGTTGTGTGAAGAGTCTTATCCAACAGTTTTGTGTTGATCCCAGTTTTGTGTTCTCTTTTCTGAACACCACCGTGTATGGCACTGTCATTGCAAACCGCTCATGGAGGGAGTCTGCAGGAAGGCAGATATTTTTAAGACCTGCCAGGAGGATTTTTCGACTTTCCTAACAATCACCAATAACATTTCTCTTCTGATGACTGGGGGTGGAGTGTCTGACAAAGACCCGTTTGCGATCTCCAACCTGCCTACTTGCCCAGCCACAGGCCTTCTCTGACTCCAGGCCAGCTCTTGTAACCTCTGACGCTCCTCTCTATTCTATTTAATGGTTCTAATACAGAGGTTTGAACAGATGGGTGGAGGACTGACTACCATAGTGATATAATTAGAGAGAGCTCAGGAAGTGTCCCTGGCCCCCAAATAACCACCCACCCAACACCATGAGTAATACACCCAGGTTACACGTTTATGTTTCAGCAACAGTTCTCCTCTTGGAAAATCCAGAGACCCCTCGGAGATGGAACTCTTTAAGCCGACAATCTTGAACACCCGATGGGGAGGAACTTATTGTTTTGTTTTCTCCCTCAACAGCTAAATGAGAATAAAGGATAGATCACTGGGGGAAGGAGTTCCATTCTGGGTCAAAATATAGACCTCTGTTCATGGCGCACTGCAATGGGGAGCCACGGGAGACTGGGATCAGGCCTGGGATCGGCAGGAAGAGGGCTGGCATGGCAAGAATGCTGGGCCGTGACTGCTCCTGCCAGTGGGGCCGGAGATGGGCACAGTTCAAGTCTACAACTCATATTTGCCGGCATGGGAAAATTGCATTCCTCTGTGCCTCCGTCTCCTCACCTGTAGGATGGGGGTAATACTACTCAGCTCAGAGTTGTTGAAGTGAATAAATCAAAGTATTTATGTTTAGTATAGAATCTCATATGCACTTAGAAAATGACAGCTGCTATTACCTTTTTCAAAAAATTGCCCCTTCTCTTTTAAACAGTAAATGCAGTTGTCCCAAAATGCCTGCATTCCTTCCCAAGCTCATAATAATAAGGAATTATTATTAAAAATTCTCCAAATTAAAATTCTCTAGATATTTCCAAAATGTTTTCCTTGCATTTCTTAGCAAATGTCTCAGAAAATAGACAATGGACCAGTAAATATCCGACTTCATGTTTAATGCTATCCTTGCCAAAGACATTATTTAATTCAAGCACACAAGCTTAGAAGCATGCACAGTGTTCATCTAAGAGTTCTGAAATCCAAGGCATACTGGATTTGAACATTCCTCGCAAGAACCACCACAAGAGTATAAAGAAGCATAAACAAATACTCACAAGGATTTTCATTTTGCCTGCTGGGAAGAAGGTGCTAGAGCAAGTGAGGCTGCCAATGCAACTTCTACCCTTTATATTAGCTTTAAGGTGTGGAAATCTCTTTCCAGAACAATTACATTGGAAAAGATTATGTCCATATCTCTGACAAACCCCAGCAAACTCCTTTATCAGGATTGAGACCCAGTCACATAACCTGATATCAGTAAAGTCTGTCAGTCAGTAATAAAAAGCTACCACTTGGTCACTCAGTAAATATTCCTTGCTTATCTGCGCTATGCTGCAGTTAAGATGTCAACTTCCACCCTTTAAAAATATGCTCATTCTACACCAGCATCTTATAGACAAACAGGGACATAGTCCTACTATCTGTCCCTGATAGTAAAGTCCTCCCTTCAGACCTGAATTGGGTCTTCAGTGTCTTTTTATGTCTGCCCTGCATTTTGAATTCTTCCACCCAAAGGATGGACATAAGACTAGAGGGGAACACAGTGACTGGGGGACACCTATGACTTTCTTTCCTCTCCCTGTTAAAGTTGCTCCCAATTTCCGGAGATTCATGAGGAACAAGGTCCAGAGAGCACTCTGCCCAATTACCGGGGTTAACCGAATGTTTACACTAAGCAGTGCCCCAAACTCTGTAAAAACTATGAGTTATACAACTCTAGTTATCCTGAAGTGCTTTGAAAATTTCTCAGATTAAAAAAAATAGGATAAAGTTGAATTTGTGTAATTTCTATAATACCACACTCAAAAATGCTTGGCTAGTGTTACGGTGGGATCATTAATTCAGAAGGCAGGGAAATAGAAAAATAAACAGTACCTGTCAATGGCAAAATTGTTAACCATTGAGAATCGCTATGGTAAACACAGAAGGAACATAAGTGATGTCCTTGTTCTACAGTCGGAATGACTTCCTAACTAGCAGCTTAAAAATGGCTCTTTTAAAAAGCAGACATTGGGCAATTTGGGGGTTACCTAGTTTACTGGAATTCCCCTACCCTGGCTGGTCAGCTGTGGTGGATGGAAAATGTGCTGCTTTATTAAGTCTTTTTGAGATACTGGCAGCAAGAAGAATTACAGTTTTGTAACATGTCCGCAAATATTCTCCCATATCCGGCTCCCAAGACCCCAGAAAGCAAGCCATCTCCCATACCTGCAGACATGAGGGCAGACAGAGCTATTACACCCTTTGTATTTCTTCCTATTGTTGTCTTTGTATTGATAAAAATTTTACATTTTCTTTCTTTCCCTTCTATTTCTGGGACATTTTGACTTTTTTATTATTTAGTTCTAACTTTGAGATTTTAGCATGCATCCTTAATTATTCACATCACCTACAAACCCAAAAGGCGTCCTGTATTTTGAATTCAACAGAAACAAAGAATTCCGTCATCTTGGACTCATTACTGAGCATCTTTTCCAGTCCCGTATTGTTACATTTGGGCAGCGCTTTACTTTCACCTTTAAAAAATAGCACAAAGGGGCGTCTGGGTGGCTCAGTCGTCTGCCTTTGGCTCAGGTCATGGTCCCAGGGTCCTGGAATCGAGCCCCACATCAGGCTCCCTGCTCCGCGGGAAGCCTGCTTCTCCCTCTCCCACTCACACTGCTTGTGTTCCCTCTCTCACTGTCTCTCTCTCTCTTCAAAAAATAAATAAAAAATCTTAAAAAAATAGCACAAAAATAGTCAAGTTTACCATCGAAAGATCATTAAATTTGTTCAAATATTGTATCAGTTTTGGGGCTAATTCTTATTTTTTATATCCTGAAAACTATTTTCTTTTGGCTTAAGTATATCTTTTATGGTTCTTTTATTGGGAGCCACTGGGTATTAATTTCTTCTTATGTTTGGAACTGTCTTTATTTTCTCCTTACTTTGGAATAGGAGTTATAGATTGACAGGTATTTTCCTTCTAGCATTTTTTTTAAAGATTTTATTTATTTATTTGAGAGAGAGAGAGAGAATGAGAGATAGAAAACACGAGAGGGAAGAGGGTCAGAGGGTCAGAGGGTCAGAGGGTCAGAGGGTCAGAGGGTCAGAGGGAGAAGCAGACTCCCTGCTGAGCAGGAAGCCCAATGTGGGACTCAATCCCGGGACTCCGGGATCATGACCTGAGCCGAAGGCTCAGGCTTAACCAACTGAGCCACCCAGGCGCCCCTCCTTCTAGCATTTTAAAGATGCTACCCCACTGCCTTCTTGCGTCCACTGTTGCGGAGGTGAAACCTGCTCTCAGCACAGTTACAATGTTTTTGATTTGTTCTTTTCCACAGTAATATGCTGTTTTATATATATATATTTCTGCTATTTTATCTCATAATTTCTTCTTTTTTACAAATGTAATACCTTCATTTACATCTTAAACACATCTTTAGTCTACATCTGAAACTAATAATGCACTATATGTTAATTAATTGAATGTGAATTTTTTTTAAAAAAGCACATCCTTAGTTAATGTCTTTTTCTTGCTATTTTCTTGTTCAAACCAAATAGTAAATCCATTCCCAACTATTTATTTGGTTAGTTACAAAAGTTGGAACACATTTTAACTCACACTTTCTTTACTATGATCTTATCTTTTTTTTATGACTCTTGCCATTTTTTATTATGGTGCAGTCAGTGAATTCATCACCGTGTCATTTATTGCCATACACAAGAAAGGGCTCAAAAACTGCTCTTAGGGGGAGAAGAAAGATTCTATTCTAAATGGTCCTGGGATGAAGCTATAGTTATTTGGGCAAGCTAACATAGATCCTACCATAAGAAAAATTAATTCTAAATAATTTTTAAATACATATAAACATTGTATATGATGTAAAAGAAACCCTCCCCCCCAAAAAAACAAAACAAAACAAAAAAAAAGGAAAAAGGAAAAAACTGGAAGAAAATACAGGTAAACTTTGATCCAATATTTGCAATGCAAAAGATTTTCTAAGCCTAAAAGCATTGGAATAAATCACAAGAAAAAAGATGTGCAAGCCTTACTGAGTAATATATAAAAGATCATTAGTTGTTAAAAAAGAGTAAAGGCACATTTAAAACTCAGGAAAAATACTTTGAACACATATGAGAAACAAAGAGGAATATTGTCTTTGTTTTGGGGGGAATGAATAAACTTTCTTATTTTTATTATGAATAAACAGACAAGTGTGTATTAAAAATCTCCAAAAAGTAATATTTTTAACTAACAAAAAGTTTTTACAAATTCACAGGAGAGTAGGGAACACATACAATGGTTTTTAATGGGCAAAGAACCTGATTACAGGAAGAAGGGGCACTACCAGGAGATTGTGCGACATTGAAGCTCCAAAAACATCCTGTTTGGATTTGAATTTCGAATTCTCTAATTTCTCACCATGTGCCTCAAAATCCTCATGAGGAAAGAAAGGAGAACAAAATGCCTCCTTAGAGCACCCCTGTGAACATGGATGAGCTCATATACACAACATATTTACAATAGTCGCTGGCTCAGAGTAAGCTTGCAAAAAAATTTACCTAATATTATTACACTATTTATTATAAATAAAGCATGTTCAAATTTATAAGTTATTAAAAATTGCAAATTCAAACAGCTTTATTAAATTAAATATATATGGAACAAAGATAGCTGGAAAATCCCTAATTATCTAAATAACATTTTTAAAAACCACTTTTAAGTAAATCATGGGTTAAAGAGGTGGTCAGTCACAAGGAACTTAGAAAGTATTTTGAACTTAAGGAAGTGAAAATGCAACTTGTCAGAATTTGTGGGATGCAGCTTAAAGAGAAAACTGTAGCATTGAATACTCATACTAGAAAAAAGAAGGGCCAAAAAAAAAAGGGCCTCAAATAAATGATTGAAGTATTCACCTTAAGAAACCTGAAAACAAATATCAAATTAAACCTAGAGCAAGCACAAAACAAGAAATAATAAAGATAAGAGCAGAAATAAATGAAATTGAATATAGAGAAACAAGGAAAAAATCAATGAAAAATGCCAATGGTTTATTTAAATGATCAATCGATAAATTTCTAGTCAGACTGTTCAAGGAAAAAAAAGGCATGAATTATTAATACCACTGGTAAAAAGGGAACATCAATACATCGCTGCTGATTTTACATCCATTAAAAGGATAATGAGGAAATATTCCAAACAACTTTATGTCCAAAAATTCAACATTCTAAATGAAATAGACAAAATTCTTGAAAAACACAAACTACCAAAATTTACTCAAGAAGAAATAAATATCTGGAGTGGGCCTATATCAATCAAAGAAATTGAATTTGTAGTTAAAAACTTTCCCACAAAGAAAATTCCAGGACCTGGGAGCCTGGGTGGCTCAGTCGGTTAAGCGACTGCCTTCAGCTCAGGTCATGATCCTGGAGTCCCAGGATTGAGTCCCGCATCGGGCTCCCTGCTTGGCGAGGAGTCTGCTTCTCCCTCTGACCCTCCCCCCCTCATGTGCTCTCTCTCTCTCTCTCTCATTCTCAGTCTCTCAAAATAAATAAATAAATCTTTAAAAAAAAAAAAAGAAAATTCCAGGATCTGATAGTGTCACAGGCAAATTCTACCATTTAAGGAAGAAATAATATCAATTCTACACAAATTCTACCAGAAAATAGGAGAGGAAAAAACACCTCCAAACTCATCCTATGAGGCCAGTATTATCCTAATACCAAAAATAGACAAAGATATTATGAAAAAAGAAGCTATAGACCAAAATCCCTTATAAATGTAGATGGAAAAAAATCTCCAAAAATACTCGCATATTGAATACAGCAATATATAAAAATAATAATACATCATAATTGAAAGAAGTTTTTCCTGTGAATTCAAACTTCATTTAACATTTTCAAATCGATCAATGTAATTCAATATATTGAATATAAAAATAAAAAGCCATATTGAAAGAACCCAGATGTCCATCAACAGATGAATGGATAAAGAAGATGTTGTGCATTTTTATACAATGGAATATTACTCAGCCATCAAAAAGAAAGAAATCTTGCCATTTGCAATGAAGTGGATGGAGCTAGAGTGTATTATGCTAAGTGAAATAAGTCAGTCAGAGAAAGACAAATACATGATTTCACTCATATGTGGAATTTAAGAAGCAAAACAGATGAACACAGGGGAAGTAAGGAAAAATAAAATAAGATGAAAACAGAGAGGGAGACAAACCATAAGAGACTTTTAACTATAGGAAACAAACTGAGGGTTGCTGAAGGAGAGGAGAGTGGGGGGGTGGGTAACTGGGTGATGGGCATTGGGGAGGGGCCTTGATGTACTGAGCTCTGGGAATTGCAGGCAACCGATGAATCGCTGAATTCTGACTCGAAAACTAATAATACACTATGTGATAACTAAACTGAATTTAAATTTATAAAATAAGTTTAAAAATAAATAAATAAAAAGCCATATAATCACCTTGACAGAAAATCATTTGGCAAAATCCAATGTACATCAAAGATAACCACTATTAACAAACTAGGAATAAAAAGAAATTTCTTCATCTTGGTAAAGTTCATTTATAAGAAACCTGCAGCTAACATCATACTTAAAGAGTCATAAAAGAAAAATTATTATGGACTTCAGGAAAGCTATTAACTTCTGCTGTTCCAAAAGATACTGTTAAAAACTTGAAAATAAAAACCACAGATTGGGAGAAAATATTTGCCAAAAAACCCCCAAATTTGACAAAGAACTTATATCTAGACTATATAAAGAACTTTCAAATTTAATAATAAGAAAACATACATCCCAATTTTTAAAATAGGCAAAAGATTTCAAAGAGGGTTTACCAAAGAAGATATATAGATAGCAAATAGGTACGTAAAAAGATGCTTAGCCTTATTGGTAATTAGGGAAGTGCAAATTAAAACCACTACACACCTATTAGAACGGCTAAAAATAAACAAGCAAACAAAATTGAACAATCCAAGTGTTGTCAAAGATTTGAAGCAACTAGGAATGCAAGATACTACAACCACTTTGGAAAACCATTTGGAAATTTTTCATAAAGTTAGTGAAATTATCATAAGACCCAGAAATCCCACGTGTAGGTGTTTACCCAAGGGAAGTGAAACTATATGTGCACATTAGAACCTGTAGGTAGTAGCTTTATTTGTAATCACCCAATTTAGGAAACAACCCAAATGCTTTCAGTGGGTGACTGGAGAGATACACTGTAATATGTTTATATAATGAGATACTGCTTAACAATAAGAAAGGACCAACCCACTGATACACAACACAGATGAATCTCACATTAAAATAGCAAGAACCAAAAACTACCTACTGTATAATTCCTTTAATATGACTTTTTAAAAAAGATTTTATTTACTTGAGAGAGAAAGAAAGCACAGAGGGAAAGGGAGAAGCAGACTCCCTGCTGAGCAGAGATTCCCAATGCAAGGAATCTGGGATCATGACCTGAGCCGAAGGCAGACACTTAACCAACTGAGCCACCCAGGCGCCCCTATATGATATTTTGGAAAGATAAAACTAAAGGACAGGAAACAGATGAGTGATTGACAGGGTCTGAGAATGAGGGGTAGGATTGTCTATAGTGGGGCATTAAGATGTTTCTGGGAGGTGGTGGTAATGTTCTGTATTGATTTTGCTGGTGGTTTATGACTGCATGCATTTGTTAGAAGTCAGGACTGTAGAGTCACAAGGATAAGCTTTGCTGTGTATAAATTCTATTTCAACTTGATCAGGAAAGTAATATTCATTAAGTATAAAAATATAAGCAACATTTAAAAACAAATTAAAAACTGAGAGATATATTCAACATATATAAGAAACAGATGGTAATATCTTCAACTTATAAAATGTTTTATAAATCTGCAGGGGCAAAACTGAACACATATAATTTTTTTTTTAACGGGCAATGACCTACCTGCTTTGAGGAAGCAAAATAATAGGAGATGGTTGAGAATTGAGACTTCTGATACATCCAGCTTGAATTTCATTTTTTCATACAGTTACTCAAGGTGTGACCTTTGGCAAGTTATTTGACCTCCATGTGCCTCAATATCTTCATCTGTAAATAAAAAGCAATGCAATGGCTCCTCACAAGATTGCTGGGCAGAATAAATGAGGTCATACATATAAAGACTTGGAATAGTATCTGACACAAGTAGGTTCACAATAAGTGTTATCTAAAATTATAGTCACCATTTATGAATAAAACACATTCAATCCCATTAATTATTAAGAGATTGAAAGTCAATAATTTAATAAGATACCATTTATTTCTTTTAATGAACGTAAGTTGAAAAAATTGTCTTATTCTTTTGGTGGGAGTACAAACAATTTTTAAAAACACTTCCAGGAAGGTAATTTATTTATATGTAAAGAACCATAACAATGCTTATTCTTTGGACCAAGTAATTTTACTTTTGCAAATGTATCAAAATGCATAAACAGAAATGTGCACCATATTTCATATACTAAGATGTTCAGTGCAGAATTTTTATATAGATAAATACAAGTAGCATATATGTTTAAAAATAACCCTGCAGCCATTAAAAGTTCTGTTTTAAAGAATATTTAAGGATATTAAAATGTCCATTATACAATGTTAAATGAAAAATTATAAAACTGTGTGTAAGGTATGGTTTTAATTCTATAAAAAATACCACATACTCAACATATGTATGCACATACTAAAAATCAGATTTTTAAAAAGATATGTAACTTCAGGTTTTAGTTCCAACATATAAAGTGGTTAGAAGTTACTGCTCCTATCCTTGCAAGAAATAAGCTGAACAGACTGAAAATCAACAAACTTTACGTGGACCCATCAGAGAATTGAAGTCACAGGGCAAACTGCCATGCCAAAATCTGAAGAGACAGGTGAACACAGAGAATCACAGCTGAAATAAGCTTGTCTGGAGCAGAAGCCACAAGCACCAAACTGGTAGGAACATCTAAGTGCTAATTTTGACAAGTTTCTGGAGTCTGACTGTGGACCAGGGTGAGAGAGAGTGAGAAATTCCTGAAAGCCAAAACTATTTGCGAGTTTTGACTCCAGGAGCCATACCAGGTTCTCATGGTGAAAAGATAAGAAAACTATCTCAGGTCTCTGTCAGGGAGAGAGGAAAAGTAACCATTTTGAAATACGCCAAGAGCATTCTCTGTAACAAAGGCCTGATCTCCAGTAAAAAAGATTTTTCCAAAGACTTGTCTCACGTAGATGGAAAAGGGCTAATACCCAACACCAGCCCCCTCTTGCTTTCTTGTCTCATCTCCTCTAAGGAGGACAAGGAGAAAAAAAAAAAGGCTAAGAAACACTTGTGAAGGTCACAGCCCAAAGACTCAGGCCCACTAAAAGACTGACATTTAATTATAGAATGCTTCTCTTTTGCAACTTCTTACTATATCATTAATAGGGTTTGAGTTTAATTACAGTTTAATTGAGTTTAATTACAGCTAAAAATAACTACAAGGCACAGACTATTTAAGGAGATTTTAGGGAAACACAAAGGCAACAAGGGGACAAAAACTATGGGACTAGAGAAATTTGAAGCTTCTGACAAGAACAAACTCCAAACAGTAAACAGATCCCAACTCTCACCAGATTAGCATAAAACATCTTGCAGAAAGCTTATTTGCCCCAAATCCTGATACATCATCTCCCACTTTGAACAATCACAAGGCATCCTAAAAGGCAAGAACAAAACAACAGAAAACCAAACAAACAAAACAAAACACAAACAAAAAAACGTAATCCAAAGAGACAAAGCAAGCCTCAGAACCAGACACAGATATGACACAGATTTTGCAATTATCCAACAGGGAATTCACAAGATGTATGATTACTGTGCTAAGGGCTCTCATGAAAAAAGTAGACAACATGATGGAAAATGCAAGCAGAGAGGTGCGAACTCTAAGAAGAAATAAAAAAATGCTAGAAATCAAAAACACTGTAACAGAAATGAAGAATACCTTTGATATGTCCAGTCAATATACTGGACACAGTAGAGGAAAAAAATCCGTGAACTTGAAGATATATCATTGAGAACTTTCCAAACCAAAGCATGAAGAGAAAAAAGAATGAAAAGGTGGGGGAGAATATACAAGAACTGTGGGACATTTTCAAAAACATAAAATAGGCGTAATAGGAATAGCAGGAGAAGAAAGAGAGAAAGGAGCAGAAGAAATATTTGATGTAATGATGTCCAAGAACTTTGCAAAATTAATGACTGACATCAAACCACAGATCCAACCTCATAGAAGGTACAACAACAAGTAAACTTGGATTTTAGGTGATAATGAGGTGTCAGTATGGGTTCATCAGTTGTAACACATGTATCCCTCTGGTGTTGATGTTGATAAGGGGAGAATCTGTTCATGTGTGCGAACAGGGGGCATAGAGCATATCTCTGTACCTTCTCAATTTTTCTGTGAACCTAAAACTTCTCTTCAAAAAAGTCTATGAAAGAAAACTGTGTTAAAAAAAACAGAACGCAGTGGTGCCTGGGTGGCTCAGTCGTTAAGCGTCTGCCTTCGGCTCAGGTCATGATCCCCAGGGTCCTGGGATGGGACCCCACATCAGGTTCCCTGCTCAGCGGGAAGCCTGCTTCTCCCGGATCTCCCTCTCCCCCTGCTTGTGTTCCTGCTCTCACTGTCTATCTGTCAAAAAAAAAAAAAAAATCTTTTAAAAGAAAAAAACAGAAGGCAAAAAAGAAGAAACAAAAACCAAGTGCAACAAATACAAAATAGTTACAAACCTACCTATCTTTGACTAGTAGTAAAAAATGGTAGATAACAGTCCAACTATATCAATGATCCCTTAAAGGTGAATGATCTAAATATACCAAGTAGAAAACAAAGATTGTTGGAGTGGATCAAAAATAAGACCCAGCTGAATGCAAACTGGTGTAGCCACTGTGGAAAACAGCATGGAGTTACCTCAAAAAGTCAAAAATTGGACTACCCTATGATCCAGCAGTCACACTGCTGGGTATTTATTCAAAGAATACAAAAACACTAATTCAAAGGATACATGCACCCCTATGTTTATATCAGCATTATTCACAGTAGCCCAACATGGAAGCAGCCCAAGTGTCCGTTGATTGATGAATGGATAAAGAACAAGTGGCATGCATATATATATATATATCTATAATTCAACCCTAAAAGGAATGAAATCTTGCCATTTGCAAGGATGGATTTGAACGGATGGACCTACAGAGTATCAAGCTAAGCAAAGTGAGGCAGTCAGAGAAAGACAAATGCTATATAATTTCACTCACATGTGGAACTTAAGAAACAAAACAGATGAAAAAGGAAACACAAAAGAGAGAGAAGGAGAGACAAACCAAGAAACAGACTTTTAACTATAGAGAACAAACTGATGGTTACCCCGGCGGGGGAGGGGAGGAGGGGGTGGAAAAAAATGATGGGGATTAAAGAGTGCACCTGTCATGATGGGCACTGGGTGATGTATAGAATTGTTGAATCACTATATTGTACATCTGAAACTAATGTAATACTGTATGTTAACTACACTGGAATTTAAAATAAAAAATAAAACAAAAATAAGACAGAACTATATATTATATGCAAAAAAGCCATTTTAGGGGTGCCTGGGTGGCTCAGTCAGTTAAGCTTCTGCCTTTGGCTCAGGTCATGATCTCTGGGTCCTGGGATCAAGCCCCACATTGCGCTCCCTACTCAGCTGGGAGTCTGCTTCTCCCTCTCCCTCTGCCCCTTCCCCTCACTTGTGTGCGCTCTCTCTCTCAAAAAAAAGCTATTTTAATATAAAGACACAGACAGGTTAGAAGTAAAGGGGTGAAGAAAGATATACCATCTAACACTAATTTAAAAAAAAAAAACTGGAGTACCTGTATTAATTTTAGACAAAGCAGACTTCAGAGCAAAAAAACTTTATCAGTGATAAAGAGGGGCATCACACCATGATAAAGGGTTCATTTCCTCAGGAAGATATAATGATCTTTGATATGCATGCACCTAAAAACAGAATATCAAAATACATGAGGCAAAAACTTAAGAGAAAGGCAATGAGAAATAAAGAAACCCACTATTCTAGACTTTACTACCCCTTTTTCAGTATTGATGGATCAAACAGGCATAAAATCTATAAGGATATAGATGAACTGAACAGCACCATCAATCAATTGGATCTAATTGACACATAGAATATTTCATTCTGAAACAACGGTATACATGTTCTTCTTAAGCTCATAGGAAACATTCACTGGGAAAGACCAAATTCTGAGCCATAAAACACACTTTAACAATATAAAAGAATAGAATCATACAAAGTAGTAGTAGTCTACACAATGGAATTAAAGTAGAAATCAATACAAAAAGGTAACTGGGAAATCCCCAAATATTTGAAGACAAAATGATACACTTCTACGTAACACACAGATCAAAAAGAGGCTCAAAAGACGTAAAAAGGAAATATGGTAAGAGGTTAACAGTGATTATTTCTGCATAGTAAACTGATATGTCAATTATTTTCTTTGATAATTTTCTATATTCTCTACAATTTCCTATGAGTTACTTTTATGATCAGGGGCGGGGGGGGGAGTTTAGTTTATTTTTAAAAAGAAACACTGAAAAGGTAGCATTTAGAGGCCGCGGTGACAGTTGTGTAAAGATGGGAAAGGGGTGAGGAAGCAGAGTTGAGGACAGCTGAGGTGCCTGTCTTGATTGCCTAATAGTTAAAAATGCCGTTAAACTACTTATATAAGTTATAGAAACACAGCACGTTGGGGGACTAATGCAAATGTTTTGGTTTGGAGTCATCTAATACACACGTTTGTAAAGTAATATCTGAAGCTTGGTGGGGTTTGGTCTGTTCTTCCAACACATAGAAGTGGCTCGTGTGTTCAGAATGGAGGAGCTTCCAGAGAAAACAAGAGGGATGATCAGAGAGGAGGGTCAAGGTAGAATCCAACACCAACATTAAAGGGACAGATGGAAGAAGAGAGGCAAGCCATCGTTTGGGTGGTGGAAAGAGCAGTTGAAGAGCAAATGCGAGAGAGGGGTGTTAATAGAGGTTAGGAGAAGAGAATTTCAAAAAAGAAGAGATTCTCAGGGTCAAAAAGTACGAAGAGGTCAAATCACATGAGTACTGAACAGACACCAGCACATCCAAGAGTTCAGGGTTGGACTCCTTGCCCTGCTAAGTCTGAGTCCCAGCACTACGGGTTATCCCTCAGACCTGAGGCCAGATTGCAGGGGATCCAGCTGTGACTGGGAGGTGAGGAAATGGAATCAGAAAAATCTACATGATTCTTTTAAGAGATATAAAGGAGGGGGTACCTGGGTGGCTCAGTTGGTTAAGCGTCTGCTTTTGGCTCAGGTCATGATCTCAGGGTCCTAGGATTGAGCCCCGCATTGGGCTCCCTGCTCAGCGGGGAGCCTGCTTCTCCCTCTGCCTCTGCCTGCCGCTCCCCCTGCTCTCCCCATCACCCGACAAATAAATAAATAAAATTTTTAAAAGAGAGATGTAAAGGGAAGGGGAGATATAAGCTTTCTGTATGAGGAAGGTAGAGCTAAGGGAAGGTTTTTATGTTCGGTTTAGGCTCATTTTTTTAGTATTGGGGAGATTTTCCCATACAAACCAAAAAGAAATAGCAAACCAATAAGCGGATATTGACATTTGAGAAAAAAGACATCTACCTAATGGAGGAAGGTGGGAATCAGAGGTGGGAGAGGCAGGAAGTAGGATAACCCATGGGCCAAGGCTCCAGGCCCCCAGTACATCCTCCATTGACCCAGTGGATTTACTTACAAAAACACAGATCCAAAAATAAAATTATTAAAAATTTCAAGATGGCAACAGCAAAGCATTCGACTCAAGTGTGGGACTCTGAGTGTGAGCCCCGTGTGACTACATGCGTCCCATGTCCGTGAAGCCAGCCCTGTCTCTCATATAGCTTATAGGATCTTGGAGTAAGAGCACTGGTGGTTTGGCAACTTTGAATCGTCTGTGGTATTTGTGCCTAACTGGGGTATTGCCTAAGTTGTGCCTAAGCATGGCGCCTTGTTGGTAATTGATTATTTTTCAATATGAGAAAATATGAGAATATGAGAAATATGAGAAAGGATGGTAGGCCTGGTGACCCTGTGTTGAGCAGCAAATGAAAAAACTTTCCTGGCCTGGATGAGGGGAGTTGGTTCTTCCTTAAAACCCTCAGAAGAAAAAGTACACTCCAGAGTAAGCCCCAGTGGATACGTTTTATTAAGCATTTCCAGGAACTGGAGGCTGGGGTGTGGGTAGGAAAAGAGTATATAATGGAATAAACATGAAAATTCAGAATTCCCTGAGGCACCTCTGAAAATCCAATATCTTCATCTAAGGACATGTTCCTCCAGGAGTGGAAAGATGACACGTGTATGTATATTTTCTACCTGAGATGTAAAAAGGAAACCAGATAAGTCACCCTGCAGAAAACTCAAGGATTCACAAAATCCCGCTTTATGGTTCTGTGGCCTTAGGGCCAGTCCTTGACTATGGCCTTCTGCTCCTGCCAGCAAAGCCGTGGACGCAGTTCAGTTCGGGGGCGCTGGGTCCTCTCAAGACCTGGGCCCCCGGTACGGCCCCGCAGCTACTGCTCAGGGGTCCTCCCCGTGTGGGGTTGGACTTGCAGCTTCTAGGGTTGAGTTCAGCCCTCCCCATGCCTCACTGCTGTGGGGGAAGGAACACAACTTCCACATGGGTGTTTTTACACCACTTTCTCTGAATTGCTCCAATGTGAACACTGAACACGGAAGGATTGTTCTTATTTCCGAGTCATCTACGAGAGAATTATAAAAGCAACATGTTACTTCACTTGGCGATTTCTATTCCTCATGTGGTCATATTTTCTCCAGCTCCTTTTTAGGATGGAAGTACTTAACCAGGTCCGATTGTCCTTCATGATGACAAAAAAATGAAGTTATTTACCAAAATTCTCCTTATCTCTACTTTCATACATTTTACACAAATGATGTTATCACTCTGGAGACCTTCTTTGAGCAAGATTTTTCCAAACCCTGTTGACAACCCTCTAACACTCAAGGTTAACGACAGATCTGAGGCATAACGTATCACTGATGGCCTCTAAGGGGATCCAAAATGTTTGGCAAATGCAACTGGACAGGCATGCAAGCAGCAACAGAAAGGCAGAGTCACATAGATTTTGGAGAGCAAGGGTCTCTTGGAAACAACAAAAAGGAAGGGCTCTATGATGCCCCAGGAAAAGAGCTTCCTCCACTTTGCTGTAATTTGAAACGAATATCTTTCCTATACAAAAACAACTATGGAATAAGCATGGCTTTTCTGGAATTGGAAGCTTTTTAGCAATGATCATGAAGTGTTACTTTACATGGCCCTGTTGCTGTTTTTTTGGACGTGGCGTTCCTGGCCACAGGTGCATATGGAAGATTTGACAGCCACAGGTGCATATGGAAGATTTGACACCAGGACAGCCCTGCCACAGCCCCATCGCTGTAGCCACAGGACGGAAACTAGGGTCTGAGCTGCAGGCCACTACCCTGAGACCATGAGCGGGCAGGAGTTTCTGACCCCCCCCCGGGATGACCTAATGTGTTCAGACTTTGCAATCAACCACCTGACTTGGGGCTGTCACAAAGAATGTCCAGTGGGTGTGTAGGGTGCTCAGAAAACAGTAAAGGCAGAGAAATTAGGAAGAAATCTCTGCATGGAGGGGCTTCCACACTCAAGCCACTCAATTATGGTGGACGTCGAACAGGCTGAAGGTCAGCTGAACCCTAAATATCGGAAAATGGGGGAAGGGTTTAAGGGAAAAACAAGATTACTGAGGGCTTCCTGGATGTTAATGACGTCGAGGTCCGCCCATTAACACATCTACTCAGGAGAGGGAATCTTGAAGGAGGACATTTAATGAGGAGAAAGGTCCTGTAAGTAAACATTCTCTTCTACTCAGAGAAAAAGAAGGAAAATGAAAGTTTGTCTGTGGGGAAGCTCTGAAAGGCCCTCCAGATTTACGGGATGAGCGTATCACAGGCAGAACTGCATTCCCTGTTTGTTCCACACAAAGGAGTTCCCACCCAGCTTGACAGGACAGGATGTGGGGTAAAGTGAGGCCTTGGGCGAGTGAGCCATGAGATAAAATGATGATTAGGGCTTGCCTCTTGGCGTGGCTCAGCATCCAGTTCTGCGAGCAAGGCAGGGCCTATTTGTTCATGGGCTGGTTTGCCCCACACTAATCCCAGGGCACTGGGCCACACCATCTCCTGGGACTCCCTTGGTATGTAACCATGACCAATGCAAGGCAGCACCTCTCCAGCTGGCTCCAAAAGTCAGAATGAGGAAACTAATGCATTTTTTTTATTCTTCTAGCTTGAGCATCTCCTTTATGCAATTCTAATTTTTTTAAAGATTTATTTATTTATTTTGAGAGAGAGAGAGAGAGCATGCTTATGAGAGTGGGTGGGGATGGGCAGAGGGAGAGAATCTCCAGCAGACTCCCTGCTGAGCATGGAGACAGACCTGGGGCTTGATCTCAAGAGGCTGAGATCATGACCTGAGCCAAAACCAAGAGTCAGATGCTCAAACCACTGAGCCACCCCGGCGCCCCACAATTCTTATTTTTAAAATGGGCATATTGAGCATGATGTGTATGCTAGTATATTCTAGGTCCTATGGAGGTGACAAAACATTTGACGTGTTCTTTCTCCCATGGGAGGGTAAGAAACATACAAAACATTGGTGCGAGGGAACAAGAGACTCGCTCACACTTCCTTAGGACTTTTGGCCTTAGATGAGACAAGGGTTGAGGTTAGGGTTGATCCCCTTGCCCCCCACCAACTCTGGCACATTCATAAATACCACACAAAGTACAGAGGAAAAAGTTCTTCTGATTTTTGGAGACACGGAAATAATATTGTATAAAGGAGGAATTTCTTCTCTTTTATAGGAAATCTAAGGCCTAGAGGGTAAGAGACTCATATAAAGAAGGAAGCAGAACAGAATCTAGGTCTCCTGGCCCCTAGTTCCAACTAGTAGCTCCCCAAATGGATTTTCACATCCAGGATGTATCCTCAGAAGCAGCACAATTGTTAGTCTCCCTGAGGAAGGCACCCCCCAGGGATGTTAATAGGCATTAGGAAAAGTAAATCAGTAGAAAAAGTCAATTATGCTCAATTAAATTTAGGGGAATCTGGATGAAACAACATGACATAGATTTCTCCCCTACAGATTTTCTTAGCACACTTGATATATGAATGTAAATTGTCAGTCTTTAAGAGGGGCATTATTGGACTCTGAACTCTATCTATCTATCCATCTATCCATCTATCTATCATCTATCTATTTTACAATCTATTTCCTGGAATATCCTCCACACCAGCATTTCACAGGCCCACTGGAAAAAATGTCAACCTTGAATCTTTGATAAGGTCTGACACGCAAAAAGTGTGCTAGACTGTACCCATATACAAAAGTGACTACCCATGGCTGGGTCTAAAACACCATGCTGCTCCTTCTTTGACTTTGCAGTGATGTGACAGTTCTTAAAGCAGATGAAGCTCTCTTCACATATGTCTTCCCCCCTCCCCAAGCTTATTGATCTTTTGCAGCTAAAGAATAAAGTTTGCAAGAAATTAGTGGACACATTAAAATGTTCATTAAAATGGACAATATCTTGTCACAGCTATACTAATCCACTTACCTTTTCAAAGAGGTGTTTCTAGTGAATCAAGCTTTATAACTACGTAACCCCTTCCTAAGTTCCAATCCACACATAAAAGGACAATCATGAGCTCAGAAAGGCTTCCAAAGAGGACGTTTATGAATCAGTGATAAGTGAAATACAGTTTTACTCTGTGGCAATTTGCTTTAGTAGATTCAATGTATAGGAGAAAGTAGAAAAAAATTAAAACTTTAATTCAACTCCAAGACTGTTTTGAGCGTCTACTTGTTAGGCCAAGTGACAGTTTCTACTCTCTGCTTCTGCTGAAAATATTTTTTTATTATTTTGACATAATTTCTGAAAATTAAGTTATCTAGAAGCGAATGAAAGGAGAGATTGCTTTTATAGCTCCAGGAAAAAAAAAAAAATAAAGTTCCCCCTAAGAGGTAGAAAAGGTATGTTGGAAGGGGTGGTATTTAAGCTGGGCCTTGACAAATGAATCGTAGTTCACTAATTAGACAAAAGCAGAGGGTACCATGCCAAGGTGGGACAATAGCATGCACAAAGGCATAGAAGCATGAAACTTTGTGAATATTCCAGCGGGATCTCTGGTGTGGCTGGAATATAGGAGTATGGCATGGAGTGATACAGAGGGGGAGGCTTTGGAAACCTTATTATAAAGGACCCTCTGTGCCATTCCAGTGAGTTTAAAGTTCATCCTACAGGCTGCCAGTGAACATTTCTATGCATAGTAGAGTCGTGTGTATTTATAGATGTACTTCAGAAAGATCACCTTAGGAAAAATGTGCTGGAATATGAGAGATTGGTGAACAGAGTGATCCATCACACAGCTATTATAAAAGTTCTGGTAAAAGGAGCTGTGGGCAAGACCAGAGTTGAGAGGCCCTTCTGAGACAAAATGACAAGGTTTAGTTAAGTGCCCTGATGTGGTGGCGAAAAGACATTGCTGAAGACAGGCCCCAGGTTTTCTGGCTGCATGCGTAGTACTCTCTGTGTACTATGTATGGTAGGTGATACCACTGGGAGAGCTCCAGAGTGCAGAAAAGGATGCAGGTGTGCAGGGAGCTGGGAATAGAACCATTTTGCCTAAGCTAAACCATCAAGATGGGTTCAGAGAAAGGTACAGAAGAGGAAACGATTCCCACATCCTTCCCGGAGCTGCCATCTGCAAGGCCCAGGGTGCCCCCAGTTTCTCATCTACGGTCTTGTTCGATTTTAGGGATTATTCTTGTTCTGACTCTGAGTGACCCCAATACGTAAAATACCCACACCCACAGCTGCAGTTGGACCAGAAGTTATCATAAACCATACTGAGTTTGTTGTGATATCTTCAACAGAAAGTCAACTTGGCTCCATGTCAAAGTGCCTTGACAAACAGGTCGATATTCCCAAAGGCTTCCTGGTATGCCGGATTGTGGCACAGATAGGGAAAATGGAGAAAGATAAATCTTTGGCCCAACCTAGTCACGCCTAGTTTGAGTAAAGCTGGGTAAGTACAAATATGAGAAGTGTTGTCTGAGTTCATTCCTGCCTTCTCTACTCCTTTGCTTTGGTGAAACCAAGATGAAGCTCTCAGTGAGTAGATTTTTCCTTTTGAATTTATTATCTTCTCATTAGAGACTGTTAACATTTTGAGCTAAGGGGGGGTCTGCTTCTTAGGACAATCTCACCGTGATGGAAAATTTGTTTTAAAAAAAAAATCTCCTTTCGTGTCATTGAATCGTGGCAATTACAAGCATCTCTGTGGAGAATGATAGTTATACTGGGAGCAGACAGCTGTCTGAACACTGGATCCCTTGCTGTCTTAATAAAATTACCTTCCAGTCCTCCTGATTCAGGGCTGGTCACAAAGCAGGCAGTCCCTAAGCCCTAGTAAAAGCCTGATCTTTCTCCACATTCTTGAATTCCCCTTCTGACCAAAACTGCTGAGCATGCTCAGGGAAGATGAAAAGCTAATCATCAAATGAGTTGGGTGAGAGACTGTCACATTCTCTGCTGTGAAATGGATCTCCAAGTAAGAATGGCTTGCTTGAACCCTGACCATAGTCATTTATCCATGAAAACACCTGAAGCGTGAAGCTAGTGCAGCATCTCACCTGTGGCTCCAGATAAAAGGCTGAGAGTGTGGTAGGTAGACCACAAAATTCCACCAAAGTAACTGGCGGTACTGTGTGTCCCTTATAACAAGATGCAGAGGGGCTAGACATCCGATGAATATTTTCATGCTTTAACATACTAAACACTATAGTATAGCAGCCTCTGCTTCAGAGTGGAGTTGCAAATGTAAAATGATTATCTAGAAATAAGTTCTAATAACAGCACAGTTCAAAAAAAAAAAAAAAAAAAAGGAGCTCCGAGCCCAGGTCAGATGTGGTTTCTCTCCTAGTTCTGTCGAGAACAAGGGGTATCATTTTAGCCAATACAACCTAGGCCACGTTACTTAACATCTGAAGCTCAATTTCCTCATATGTGAAAGGACTGCACGGTACTAGTAGATCTCTAAAATTTCCCCCACCTCTCACTATTTAGGAGACTAATTTTTACCTCCTTCTTAAACTATCAGGAGAAAAATAAAGCAAATAAAAGAATTACCTTGAATCACCAGGGCAGATCTCAGAGCAATTTGTCTCATTTCCAGGCCAAGGAAATGAGAATGGGTACTAGGAATCGGGCACCTACATAAAGCTCTGTGTTCTGATAACTAATGGCATGTACCCACTGACAAATGACTAACCCAGGTACGCGGGGACAGTGGCAGACTTCCTTTCTGCCAACCACACTTGACAGCCAGACCTCTTCACCCTCAGTATCTCAGCCACAGCTGCCAGGTTGCTTACTAATCCATTGCTTTAAAAAAAATTTTCTTTTAGATAAAAAGAGTACCTTTTTTTAAAAGTATTTTATTTATTTATTTGACAGAGTAAGAGAGCACAAGCAGGCAGAACAGTAGAGGGAGAGGGAGAAGCAGGCTCCCCGCTGAGCAGGGACCCCCATGTGGGGCTCGATCCCAGGACCCTGGGATCACGACCTGAGCCGAAGGCAGACGCTTAACCGACTGAGCCACCCGGGTGCCCCAAAAGAGTACGTTTCTTTCTTAGGAGGTCTATGAAGGAAGGAAAGCAACCCAGATCAAATAAGAAAATTAAATCATTTTTGGACATAATTCTCAGAACCTATATGCATTTTCATATCGTGTATGCTATTCATTTTCAAATATGTTCTTCAATATACTGATACTGCATAGTTTTTTCATAAGGGCTACATTAATAATTCTAAAACTATATACCACAATAACATGATTACTACAAGTAATTAACCTACAATCTTACACTATCATGAAAACTTTCTATGGTTGAAAAGAAATCAAAGGTCAAAGAAGAAAAGACAGACCACTCAACAGAGTTGTAAAATTAGTATTTTTTATAAGCTTGGGTAGAGAAAGAAGAGGACACTGTTTTGTCATGTGATAGTAGACCAATGTTACTTACGATTTTTAGGTTGTCTTCGCTGGACTTCTTGGAGTCTTTCTGACCCCAGCCCTTGCTTTCACTGTAAGTGTTAAACTTTTTATTTTTTTTATAAAATTTTTTAAAGACTTTACTTATTTATTTGAGAGACAGAGAGAAAGACAGAGAGACCATAAGAGAGAGAGCATGAGCAGGGTGAGGAGAGGCAGAGGGAGAGGGAGAAGCAGGCCTCCCGTGAAGCAGGGAGCCCGAGGTGGGGCTCGATCCCAGGACCCCGGGACCATAACCTAAGCGGAAGGCCGATGCTTAACCGACTGAGCCACACAGGCGCCCCAGTATTAAACTTTTTAAAGTGCATTACTAAAATGCATTTGCAAAGAAATGTGGTATTAAATCACTGTCAATTTCTTATCAATTTCAGGATATCAGCATTGGCGGTAACAGCAACAGCGGCACAAGTGGGCAGCAGTCAGTGAGTGTCAACAACGAGCACAATGTTGCAAACGTGGACAACAACAGCGGTTGGGACTCCTGGAATACCCTCTGGGACTATAACACTGTAGGTAGCCCACATACAACTTCCATTCTTTACAAATACGATGTTTCTTTTTTAACAACAACAAAAATGTCTGCTAACCATAAAAGAGTTAAAAATAAAGTAATTTCTAACTGTACATAAGCATAGACTTGTAAGTCAAAGTGCCTATTTTGGTCACCCGGTCGATATAACCCCTATTAATGTTTCCCACAATCAGTTAAAATTCAAACCCATGAACAGTAATTAGGATCTGCTATGTCCAAGGGATTGTGGGGGCTGTTAGACAAATATGAACATCCTTGTGCCTTCCCTGAAGATACTCTCTGTAATGAGGAGAGCCCTGCACAATATCACTGTTGCCTATCTCAGTCCATCTGCAATTTCCTTCTAAAAAGACAGAAATGGACATTTCACCTGTAGCTAAAAAAAAAAAAAGTAAATGTAAATGACAATACTAATTGGTAAGAGAAGCAAAAATCCAAAACCAAACCAAAACAACAGTTGGCTCTGCTCTGCAATTACTAGTTTTTTATTTAACAAACTTTGTACTTTGAAAAAGGCAACTCTTTATCATTTCAGTTTTATCATGTGGGCCATTAGAAAACCAATCCCTGTCTGACCTGTCTCCTTGAAATGTTGCAAAGATCAAATGAGAGTAAAATGTGATAGCAATTTAAAGTTTATTTCAGCAAAACAGACATGTGGAGTGACTCCACACTAGAACCTGAAGGTAAAGCAACGAGTTAGACTCTAGGTCTCTGCCCTCCACCCTTACAAATGTTAGCAACAGATACGATTGCAAAACAGGGCAGGATCCCGCGCTCTCATGTGAGTTCATCATAATCTTGGAGTTCCATTTCCCTCTGCTGGTCAAACTGATTTTTGGTAAGAAAAGCTCCTTGGGGAACCTACTTCCTACTATCTACCATCTTCTTCACCAGAACTTTGCTGCAACCAGACTCTTTGGCAAGAAGAAATGCGTTGTGCACAGAATGAACAAGGACGTCATGCCCTCTCTTCAAACTCTTGATGCACTGGTCAAGGAAAAGAAGGTATAAATAAAAATCTTTTTAATTTGGCTCAAGGGAGGTCTTAGGAGTGCCAGTAAATAATGAGGTCACAGTCATTTCCTCTTGACCACAGTACGTTGTAACGTGCGGCACAAAAAGGGAACAGGAGCTGGTAATTGCCTGAGAAGAGGGAGCTGCTACCACACTCAGTGCTGTGGATCCCACCTGCTTTTCCTGTTAGAGGAGCAAAGATCTGCTCAAGCCAATGGGAGCTGTCTCCACTTCTCCAAGTACATTTGCCCACAAGAGTCGGGTTGCGGTTATTAGATTTAGAAACAAAAATAGAAGATACCCCAGTTAAGTTGGAGTTTCAAATAAACGATGGATAGCTTTTAAGCTTAAGCATGTCCTATGCAATATTTAGGACATACTTATGCCAAAAAATGATTTGTTTATCTAAAATTCAAATATAACTGAGTGTCCTGTATTTTACCTGGCAACCCTAGTTGGGTGGGGAGAGAAGACCCATTGCTCTTTAAAATGTTTGCCTGAGTTCATATTTCTATAACTGATAAATAGGCATCTTTCATTGACCAGGTAGAGAAAATCAACTCCATTCTCAGAAACTGATTATTATATAGCTCGATCCAAGAAATACAAAGTGACCAAATGAGGTCCAAGCTTCAGAATAAATTTAGCCTCAGACTTTTGCTTTTATGAGAAGCTGAGGTTTCACATCAGCTAAATCTTTTGGGACACAGAAATTCCGAGATATACAGGGTTGAGGCTGATTATGAAAAAAAAAACTGTAGCCAAGCAATAGCCCCTGCTGACCTGGTACCCAGCCCTCATTCAACAAACCACTGGACTGGGCACTCATTCTCTCTCTTCATTTCCACACTCAGCTTCAGGGTAATGGACCAGGAGGACCACCTCCCAAGGGCCTGATGTACTCAATCAACTCTGAAGAAGTCAAGGACCTGAGCAAGTTAGGAAAACCCATTGCTAACATGTGCAGGGGAATTCCAACATACATGGCTGAGGAGATTGAAAGTGAGTAGCCTTTCAATGGTGCACTCCAAGTTATTGCTGATGGAATTGTCAGACTATTCTTGGGCATGTCCACAGAAGACACCGATCACTCAGCACTCGCTTTGTGCTTTAAGTGTGCTAAATTAGTAGCTCCTGCCGGCAGTCTTATGTGATAAGTTATTGTTATTCTCTCTTTCTGGATGAGGAAACTGAGGTACAGGGAGAGGTCATAAGTCTCTTGTCTGCGTCAGTCCCAAGCATTCTGGCTTTGGATTCTGTGCTCTTCACCATTGGGAAATACTGCCTTTCAAGAGTGGATCTGGAATTACTGCAAGATATATTTAGAGGAATGCATGAATTGCTAAGGGAAAAGAGAATGCCAATAGAATTTATTGACTTTTTACAGCTCAATCACTTAATTTCTGCACCTTCAAAGAATAACTTGCACAAAAACAAAGTATCCACCTACCTTAATATAACAGCAACTTTCCAGATCTCTGAATTGATAGATTAAATCTAGATGGATAGCTAGACAGATGATAGAGATAGGCAGATTGATCTTGAAATTACTACATAGCTAGTTTGGAAACTGTGTGACAGTAAAAAAAAAAAAAGAAGAAGAGTCTTTGAAAAGATATTGATAACAGTTTCTTCTTTTCTTTTTACCAGGGGCAAGCCTGTTCTTTTCCTCAGAAAAGTGCTTCAGTGCTAATATAATCTGGATTCTGAACATTTCCTTCTGTGAAGGAACAGTGGAGAATTAAAAAAAAAAAAGTCACTTTGAGTTTAGTCATCAGAATAGTTGATGCAAAAAAAATGGGTTCTGATGCTTGTTATCATGTCGTTCTGAAACGTTTTCTGCTAGTTATGCTTGGCTTCTTTAAGTTTCAATAAACTACTTAGCACTAAATTCCTTATGATTCATATTTGGAATGCACAGGCTCAAAAGTGCAATGTGGTGATAGCAAGTTGTCAGAGTGCATTAGACCCAACTGTTAGCCTATATTCAGGGCCCGTCCCTTATAAAGAAGCCCTTCAGATGCTTTGGGTAGTACTAACCACAGTTCTGGGAATGAATCCAAGACAATCCAGCTGCTCCGAAGACTGCTCCACAGTTGATGTGCACAGTAACGTTTCAGACCAGCAAGGGCAGAAATCCACTCAAAGCAGCTTACACTGGAAAAGGGGGCAGGGGTTATTGCAAGGATATTAGAATATCTAAAGTAATCTTCAGGCAGGAAAATCAAAGAGACTGGAACCAGGAGCTATATTGAGATCAAGACCCAAGTCTCCTTCTCTCTCCCAGAAGCCACTTACTAGTTCTTCCCTGTTCCTCTTTAAATTCTGCTTCTCTCTTTCTTTCCCTCCCTCAACTCCCATGTTTACATGTCTTTCCCGCTCAAGAGGTAATGTCTAATTCTTTTGAGTCCCAATTCTAATTTTCCTTGACCCTGTTTGGTTCAAGGGCCTACAACCTGCCAGGGGAGTGGAGTCACATGGTATAGGTGCAACAACAGGGTCTTTGCTGAAGGAGAAAGATCTCAGAAAAAACAGAGACTCCAAATGTTGTGCGTGACAGTATGAAAC
The DNA here is from genome assembly GCF_037043125.1 of Eumetopias jubatus. Lineage (NCBI taxonomy): Eukaryota > Metazoa > Chordata > Mammalia > Carnivora > Otariidae > Eumetopias > Eumetopias jubatus. Next base: position 53,750,512 of record NW_028274815.1, on the reverse strand, counting down.
TCAGTTCATTTTTTTTAATGCTCCCATACATATTTTTAAATCCCGATGCCATAAGAGGATACCTAATCCATTCTAATGTCTTCAGATGGGATATCCTTAAAGAACCATAGCAACAACCACAAAAAAGACATTGATTCCCACCATTTGGAAAAATGCAATATTTATCAGGCCTTATTGGGAAACAATTACAATAATTTTATTTATCCTGAGGCAATTCCATTGTTATTCACATGACTGTACTGCCAGAGCAGTAGAATTTCCAAAATACCCTGAAGCCATGATATGTGGAAACCCACATGATCAAAGATCAAGGCCTTAGATACTGCCCTATCACTGTGAGTGAGAAAGAGAGAAACCTGTGATTCACAAACTGGATACAATGTCATGTAACTGACTTTTGGGAACTGATGAATCCCAAGTTTCTTAGAAGAATTATCTAGTCACTATTTCAGGGTAAGAAATTAAATTTACTAAGAAGATACAAAAATTCTAGATTATATACACCTATCAAAATATATTGCTCAGTCAGTTAAGCATCTACCTTCTGCTCAGGTCATGATCTCAGGGTCCTGGGATCAAGCCCCGCATTGGGCTCCCTGCTCAGAGGGGAGTCTGCTTCTCCCTCTCCCTCTGCCCCTCCCCCACTCATTTTCTCTCTCTCTCTCCCTCTCATAAATAAATAAAATCTTTAAATATATATATACATATATGTGTATATATATTAAGGAAAAATTGTAAGAATTACTGGAGAATTTAATAATCTCACTGTCAAAGATTTTAACACATATCTTTCAATAAATTATAGATGAAGCAGCTAAAAATATAAAAACATTTAACAGAACTAACAAGCTTATTTTAATGAACACAATTAGAACACTTCAGAATGCATATTATTCTTAAGTATGTATGAGACATTTACAAATACTGATCACATGCCAAGGCACAAATCAGATCTCAAAAAATTTCAAATGATTGGCATCACAAAGAACACATTCTTCTGCCTTCAAGTTAATTAAGAGAACAAATATTCACTTCTAAATAAAACAAGATAGTTGTATTTGTTTTGAAAGTAGGCAGCATATTTCTAAATAACACATGAGCCAAAGAAGAATTCATGATGAAAGTGGAATGCATTTAAAACTGGGCAATAATGAAAACACTACATATCAAAACCTTATGAGTGGCAACTATAGCAATGGATAGAGGAAAATTTATACTCTGAACATTCATTTCATAAAAGAAGAAAGGTTGAAAATTGAATCAAAAATTCAAGTTTGGGGCATCTGGGTGGCTCAGTCATTGGGCATCTGCCTTCGGCTCAGGTCATGATCTCAGGGTCCTGGGATGGAGCCCCGCATCGGGCTCCCTGCTCAGCAGGAAGCCTGTTTCTCCCTCTCCCACTCCCCCTGCTTGTGTTCCCTCTCTCGCTGTCTCTCTCTCTCTCTCTCTGTCAAATAAATAAATAAATAATCTATAAAAAATATTTAAAAATTCAACTTTAAAAATGAGGGAAAAGCATAAAATATCCAAAATAAATAGGAGGGAAGAAATAATGTTGACAATAGTTAATAAAATAGAAAAAGATATATGATGTAAGACTCAACAAAGTCAAAACTTAGTGCCTTGGAAAGGCATAAAATTGACAAACTTTAGGTAGAAATGACCAGAAATCCAAAAAGAAATAAGTGGAGTGAATCTAAAAAAATAAAACCAAAAACAAATGACTAAACAAACAAAAAGCAGACTTAGGTCTATAACTACGGAGAACAAACTGATGGTTGCCAGAAGGGAGGAGGCTGGAGCTTTGGCAACATGGGAGAAGGGTAGCAGGAGGGACAAGCTTCTGGTTATGGAATGAAGAAGTCACAGGAATAAAAGGCGTAGTGTAAGGAAGACAGTGATACTGTAGTAACATTGTAATACTGTAGTAACACTGTAACGCGATAGATGGTAGCTGCACCTGTGAACAAAGCATAATGTAAAAACTTGTCGAATCACTGTTAGGTACCTAATGTAACATTGTGTGTCAACTACAAATTTTTTAATTAACTAATTAGTTTTTAAGATAAATCACCATCAACGCTAGAAACAAACAAACAAAAAGATACTAAGCTATAGATGCCACAGATACTGAGATGCTAATAAAATGATGTTGTGAACAACTCTGTATCAATAAATTTGAAAGCCTAAGTGAATTGAATTTCTAGAGAAAAAAACCTACCAAAGCTCACTTGAGAAGAAATATAGAGCCTGAATAATTCTATAACCAGTAATGGAAATGGTTCAGAAGTTTAAAAATTTTACACAAGAAAATTCCAGGCCAAGGTGGTTTTTATACTGAGATTTAACAAAACTTGAAAATGCAGATTATTCTAATCTTATAAAACTATTCAAATGTATGGGTGGGGGTTGGCGGGGGCCGGGGAGCAGGGGGAGCACTCTCCAACTCATTTCATGAGAATACTGTTAACTTGATTCCAAAACCTGACAGGGATTGTATGAGAAAAGAAAAGTACAGGACAATCTCTGTTATGAATATTGATGCAAAATGTCTTAACAAAATTATAGCAAATCAATTGAGCAAAGTGTAGAAAAGATTGAATGTAGCACGACCATGTGGGATTTTTCCTAGGAATGCAAGTTGGTTTGATATTAGGAAATTAATAATGTAATTTGCCACACTGAAAGATCAAAAGACAACAATTTATGATGTATCTCAATAGGAGCAAAATTCATAATAAACAAATAATTCTCAGAAGATTTAAAATCAAAAGAAACTTTATTAATCTAAGATTATCTAAAAAAAACTACTGTATCATGTAAAACAATGAAAACATTCCTCTTAAGACAAGAAATAAGACAAATGCTTGTCATCAAAACTTCTAGAAACATTGTATTGAGGGACGCCTGGGTGGCTCAGTTGGTTAAGTGACTGCCTTTGGCTCAGGTCATGACCCCAGGGTCCTGGAATCTAGTCCCGCATTGGGCTCCCGGCTCAGCAGGGAGTCTGCTTCTCCCTCTGACCCTCTCCCCTCTCATGCTGTCTCTCTCATTCTCTCTCTCTCAAATAAATAAATAAAATCTTAAAAAAAAAGAAAAGAAACATTGTATTGAAAGTAAAGTAAAAAAAAATTAAATACAAAGATTTGAAATGGAAGAAGGAAGAAAAAACTAACATTATGTCCAGATGACACAGTTTTCTATAAAAATACAAAAAAAAATCTATAGATAATTTATGGGAGTCAGAACATTTGGAAAGGTTCCTACTGGGGCACCTGGATAACTCAGTCGGTTAAGCTTCCAACTCTTGATTTCACTCACTCGCTCTCTTTCTCTCTCTCTCAAAAAAAAAAAAGAAAGAAAAAGAAAAAGAAAGGAAAAGTTCCTGCATACAAAAAAAAATGGCTATCAAATATAAGCTGCATTTCTATATATCAGCAGCAAATATATAGAAACTCGATTTTGAAATAGCATTTATAACAACAGCAAAATATACAACATAACTTGGAAAAATCCCTTAATTTACTTAACATTTCTCAAATAACTCCTATAGGCATAGCACTATTGCACACACATGAAATCCATCAGCAAATACAAATGCAGAGATCCTTGCCTTGTGTAGCTAATATTTTAGTTAAAGAAGGCAGATATAAATGATAAATATAATTAACACACAAATGAACAAATACGTAAATTTTGGTAAGATAGTATTACCTAGTATTATATAGTAGGATAGAAAATGATAAATACCAAGGGGAAAATGCAGAGCAGAGTAAAGGAAATCAAGAGTGCCACGAGGAAAGAGGCAGTTTGCAATTTTTAATAGGTATATAGCATAGGCATCATTGAAAGGTGATATTGAAAGACTGAAAGAGATTAAGTAGTTAGCCATGCTAATATTTCTGGGTGAAAAGTATTACAGGCAAAGGGAATAGTGCTACAGCCTAAGGCAGAAGTATGCCTGGCATATTAAAAGCACAGCATGGAACTCAGTGTGGCTGAAGGAGAATGAACAAAACAGAGAGAAAAGGAGATGAGGGCAAAGAGGTGAGGGGGGGCCAGATCATGAGCAGCCTTGTAGGCCATTGTGAGAAATTCAGGTATTATCCTGGGTAAAATAGGGAGACACAGCAGGAATTTGAGCCAAGATAGGATATGATCTTACCAAGTAGTATGTTAAACAAAAGATAGGTTAGACTTCTCTGGAAACTTTATTGAGAGACGTTAAGGTAGACTAAGTGCAGAGAAACCATGGCCATGAGTCAGAGGATTTGTTATTATAAGAAGGTCAGCTCTCCCTCAATCTATAGATTCAGTGTGATTCCAAACAAATTCCCAGTAGGCCAGGTGTGTGCATGTGTATGTGTGGTACACGACAGGCTAAATTTAGAATATGCACGCAAGATCCAGGGTCCTTGATGTTTCTATATATCTTACAAGTAGAGGCACTGACTGCTCTTTGTTCTCAAATGTTTTTGCAAGGATGTTTGTATAACAAACAGCCTTGGAGGGGAGGTGGGTGGCAGGATGGTATAATTTGAGGATGGGCATTACAGAGGGCACACGATGTGATGAGCCTTGGGTATTATACCCAAATGATGAACTATTGAACTCTTATGTCCAAAACTAATGTACTATATGTTGGTGAATTGAATTTAAATTAAAAAAGAACAGCCTTGGAAGATAGAGATAGTGTCTCTTTTTAGAGCAAAAGTAGGCATGTTCACTATTATAAAAGATTTGAGTCCCTTAAGCTTACATCCCACTATATAATACACCCCACTGTGTGTGCAAGCTTCTCTCTGGGTCCACATGCATTGCCCTGTGAACCTTGTGGACAAGGGACACCGACACAAACATGTTCCTGCTCATACTATTTGCTGGGCTGTGACTCATAAAGTATTTTGTGTCTTACCTAGGAGGCTCATGTCTCCTGTCATCATTCATGAAACTATGGCAGGTTAACTTTTCAGCTTTCAAGTAGGGTAAGATCTCAGACCCTCCTTGGAAGGGCCAAGCCTAGCCAAGTTACTACTGCAAAACAACAAAATGGGTGAACTTGACCTATCATAATTATCATAAAGACATGGTAATGAAGACAATGAGACGTGAGTACTGGGATGTACAAATATATCAGTGGAACAAAATAGAAAGCCCACAGATAGATCCACACATCTATAGGTGACTGAAACAAGGTGTAGACTGCATTCCAGGCCTGTGGGGAAAGAATAGCCTTCTTCCATAGTGATGTTAAAATAAGGTAGCCATATGGAATACAAAGAAATGGGAAAATTACACCAGACCCCCTACCTTACACCACATATTTAGAAATCAATTTCATGTACGTTAAAAGCCTAAATATGAAAGGTAAAATAAAAAGCCTTAGAAGATAATATAGAACAATAATTTCAGGACTATGGATGGAGGGAAGGATTTGCTAAACTTTGCAGAAAAAGCTCTAGCCATAAAATAAAATATCGGGAGGCAGAGCAAGATGGCGGAGGAGTAGGAGACCTAGATTTCGTCTGGTCTCAGGAATTCAGCTGAATAGGGATCAAACCATTCTGAACACCTACGAACTCAACAGGAGATCAAAGAGGAGAGTAGCAACAACTCTCTGAACAGAGAAGCGACCACTTACTGGAAGGTAGGACGTGCGGAGAAGTGAATCCGAGGCGATATTCGGGAGGATAGACGGTGGGGGAGGGGGCCTCCGTCGGCCGCTTCTGGCAAGTGCTAGAGCCGCGGAGCACAAAATCGGACCTTTTAGAAGTTGGCTCCGCTGAGGGACATCGCTCCAGTGGCTAAGCGGGGGTGGAACCCTCGCGGGACAGTGGGGTCTCAGGACCCTTGGGGTCACAGAAAGACCGGGGGAGCCTGAGTGCGCCAGAGCTCCCAGGTATCGGAGCGGAGAAGCTGGCTGCAGAGACGGAGCCGAGGCGCGGGCTCTCAGCTCGGGGTGGCCATAAACTGTGATCCGCGGCCCAGTCGGGCCACTGCTCCTGCAGCAGGGACCCAACAGGCGGCAGATCCGGGGAGACTCCCCTTCCTTCCTGGGGAGGAGCGGCACGGGAACGCACCGCAGGGATCTGCTGGGTTTGGAGACTCCACACGGGGTCGGGTGCCAGAGATACAAACGCTCGGTCACAGGCCGGGTGAGCACGGAGAGTGGCCGGAGACCAGGGACAAGGGAGTGACTGCTTTTCTCTGGGGGCGCACTGAGGAGTGGGGCCCCGAGTTCTCAGCGCCTCTGGGCGGAGATTGGGAGGCCACCATTTTTGCCCTGGTCCTCCAAGGCTGTAGGAGAGCTTGTAGGGAACAAAACCTCCTGAGATCAAACCCGAGCAGCTTGCTTAGCCCAGACCGACAAGGGCGGGGCAATTCAGCCTCCGGCAAAGACATTTGGAAACCACAGCAACAGGCTCCTCCCCCAGAAGATCAGCGCGAACAGCCAGCAAGCCAAGACCAAGTTTACCGATCAAGGAGAACGGGAGAACTCCAGCGCTAGGGGAATACTGCACATAGAATTCATGGCTTTTTTTTACCATGATTCATTAGTTCATCAAAGTTAATTTTTGTTAACTGTTTTTTTTTTCTTTTTCTTTTTCCCTTTTTCAAACAACATCTTATCAATCTCTTTTTTAAAAAAAACATTTTTTATTTTTCATTTTTAGAGTCATATTTTATCCCTTCATAGTAGTTACCCTTATTTTTGGCATATATATATATATAAGTTGTTCTCTCTTTAAAATTTTGAGATACAGTTTCTTCTAACAGATAAAAATATACCCTAAATCACTAGTGTATGGTTCTGTTCTAGTCTCCTGCCTGATCACATTCTCTCCCTTTTTTCTTTTTTTTTTAATCTTCTTTCTTTTTTCAAACAACTTCTTATCTTATCAAGTCCTTTTATAAAATCTTTTATAATTTTCATCTTTACAGTCATCTTCTATCCCTTCATTGTATCAACCCTTATTTTGTACATATATGTCTTTCTTCCTTTAAAATTTTAGGAGGCACTTTTTTCTAACAGACCAAAATAAGCCCAAAATCTAGTGTGTGGCACTGATCTATGCACTAACCTGATCATATTTGATCACATTCTGCTTTTTTTGTATTGTTCTGTTTTTGTTTTTATTTTTTTCTTTTCTCTTTCTTTTTTCTTTCTTTCCCTTTCTTTTCCCCTGGTTTCAGGTCTTTTCTGATTTGTATACAGTATATTTGCTGGGGACGTTGTAAACCTGTTAGCATTTTGTTCTCTCATTCATCTATTCTCCTCTGGACAAAATGACAAGATGAAAAAAATCACCTCAGCAAAAAGAACAAGAGGTAGTACCGTCAGCCAGGGACCTACTCAATACGGACATTAGTACGATGTCGGACCTAGAGTTCAGAATCATGACTTTAAAGATACTAGCTGGGCTTGAAAAAAGCGTGGAAGTTATTAGAGAAACCCTTTCTGGAGAAATAAAAGAACTAAAATCTAACCAAGTCGAAATCAAAAAGGCTATTCATGAGGTGCAATCAAAAATGGGGGCACTAACTGCTAGGATAAATGAGGCAGAAGAGAGAATCAGTGATATAGAAGACCAAATGATGGAAAATAAAGAGGCTGAGAAAAAGAGGGAGAAACAACTACAGGATCACGAGGGCAGAATTCGAGAGATAAGTGATTCGATAAGACGAAACAACATTAGAATAATTGGGATCCCAGAAGAAGAAGAAAGAGAGAGAGGGGCAGAAGGTATATTGGAGCTAATAATAGTAGAGAACTTCCCTAATGTGAGGAAGGAAACAGGCATCAAAATCCAGGAGGCACAGAGAACCCCTCTCAAAATCAATAAAAATAGGTCAACACCCCGACATCTAATAGTAAAACTTACGAGTCTCAGAGACAAAGAGAAAATCCTGAAAGCAGCTCGGGAGAAGAGATATGTAACCTACAATGGTAAAAATATTAGATTGGCAACAGACCTATCCACAGAGACCTGGCAGGCCAGAAAGGACTGGCAAGATATCTTCAGAGCACTAAACGAGAAAAATATGCAGCCAAGAATACTATATCCAGCTAGGCTGTCATTGAAAATAGAAGGAGAGATAAAAAGCTTCCAGAACAAACAAAAACTAAAGGAATTTGCAAACACGAAACCAGCCCTCCAAGAAATATTGAAAGGGGTCCTCTAAGCAAAGAGAGAGCCTAAAAGCAGCAAAGATCAGAAAGGAACACAGACAACATACAGTAACAGCCACCTTACAGGCAATACAATGGCACTAAATTCATACCTTTCAATAGTTACCCTGAATGTAAATGGGCTCAATGCCCCAATCAAAAGACACAGGCTATCAGATTGGATTAAAAAAACAAGACCCATCCATATGCTGTCTGCAAGAGACTCATTTTAGACCCAAAGACACCCCCAGATTGAAAGTGAGGGGGTGGAAAACCATTTACCATGCTAATGGACACCAAAAGAAAGCTGGGGTGGCAATCCTTATATCAGACAAACTAGATTTTAAAACAAAGACTGTAATAAGAGATGAGGAAGGACACTATATCCTACTTAAAGGGTCTATCCAACAAGAAGATCTAACAATTGTAAATATCTATGCCCCGAACATGGGAGCAGCCAATTATATAAGGCAATTAATAACAAAAGCAAAGAAACACATTGACAACAATACAATAATAGTGGGGGACTTTAACACCCCCTGACTGAAATGGACAGATCATCTAAGCAAAAGATCAACAAGGAAATAAAGACTTTAAATGACACACTGGACCAAATGGACTTCACAGACATATTCAGAACATTCCATCCCAAAGCAACGGAATACACATTCTTCTCTAATGCCCATGGAACATTCTCCAGAATTGATCACATCCTAGGTCACAAATCAGGTCTCAACTGGTACCAAAAGATTGGGATCATTCCCTGCATATTTTCAGACCACAATGCTTTGAAACTAGAACTCAATCCCAAGAGGAAAGTCGGAAAGAACTCAAATACATGGAGGCTAAAGAGCATCCTACTAAAGAATGAATGGGTCAACCAGGAAATTAAAGAAGAATTAAAAAAATTCATGGAAACCAATGAAAATGAAAACACAACTGTCCAAAATCTTTGGGATACAGCAAAGGCAGTCCTGAGAGGAAAGTATATAGCAATACAAGCCTTTCTCAAGAAATAAGAAAGGTCTCAAATACACAATCTAACCCTACACCTAAAGGAGCTGGAGAAAGAACAGCAAATAAAGCCTAAACCCAGCAGGAGAAGAGAAATAATAAAGATCAGAGCAGAAATCAATGAAATAGAAACCAAAAGAACAGTAGAACAGATCAACGAAACTAGGAGCTGGTTCTTTGAAAGAATTAACAAGATTGATAAACCCCTGGCCAGACTGATCAAAAAGAAAAGAGAAATGACCCAAATCAACAAAATCATGAATGAAAGAGGAGAGATCACAACCAACACCAAAGAAATACAAACAATTATAAGAACATATTATGAGCAACTCTATGCCAGCAAATTAGATAACCTGGAAGAAATGGGTGCATTCCTAGAGATGTATCAACTACCAAAACTGAACCAGGAAGAAATAGAAAACCTGAACAGACCTATAACCACTAAGGAAATTGAAGCAGTCATCAAAAATCTCCCTAGAAACAAAAGCCCAGGGCCAGATGGCTTCCCAGGGGAATTCTATCAGACATTTAAAGAAGAATTAATACCTATTCTCCTGAAACTGTTCCAAAAAATAGAAATGGAAGGAAAACTTCCAAATTCATTTTATGAGGCCACCATTACCTTGATCCCAAAACCAGAAAAGGTCCCATCAAAAAGGAGAATTACAGACCAATATCCTTGATGAACATGGATGCAAAAATTCTCACCAAAATACTAGCCAATAGGATCCAACAGTACATTAAAAGGATTATTCACCACGACCAATTGGGATTTATCCCTGGGCTGCAAGGCTGGTTCAACATCCACAAATCAATCAACGTGATACAATACATTAACAAAAGAAAGAACAAGAATCATATGATCCTCTCAATAGATGCAGAAAAAGCATGTGACAAAGTACAGCATCCTTTCTTGATCAAAACTCTTCAGAGTATAGGGATAGAGGGTACATACCTCAATATCATAAAAGCCATCTACGAAAAACCTACAGTGAATATCATTCTCAATGGGGAAAAGCTGAGAGCTTTTCCCCTAAGGTCAGGAACGCGGCAGGGATGTCCACTCTCACCACTGCTATTCAACATAGTATTAGAAGTCCTAGCCACAGCAATCAGACAACAAAAAGAAATCAAAGGCATCCAAATCGGCAAAGAGGAAGTCAAACTCTCACTCTTTGCCGATGATATGATACTTTATGTGGAAAACCCAAAAGACTCCACCCCAAAACTGCTAGAACTCATACAGGAATTCAGTCAAGTAGCAGGCTATAAAATCAATGCACAGAAATCAGTGGCATTCCTATACACCAACAACAAGACAGAAGAGAGACAAATCAAGAAGTCGATCCCATTCACAATTACACCCAAAACCATAAGATACCTAGGAATAAACTTAACCAAAGAGGCAAAGGATCTGTACTCAGAAAACTATAAAATACTCAGGAGAGAAATTGAAGAAGACACAAAGAAATGGAAAAACGTTCCATGCTCATGGATTGGAAGAACCAACATTGTGAAGATGTCAATGCTGCCTAGAGCAATCTACACATTCAATGCAATCCCCATCAAAATACCATCCACTTTTTTCAAAGAAATGGAACAAATAATCCTAAAATTTGTATGGAACCAGAAGAGACCCCGAATAGCCAGAGGAATATTGAAAAAGAAAAGCAAAGCTGGCAGCATCACAATTCCGGACTTCCAGCTCTATTACAAAGCTGTCATCATTAAGACAGTATGGTACTGGCACAAAAACAGACACATAGATCAATGGAACAGAATCGAGAGCCCAGAAATGGACCCTCAACTCTATGGTCAACTTATCTTTGACAAAGCAGGAAAGAATGTCCAGTGGAAAAAAGACAGTCTCTTCAACAAATGGTGTTGGGAAAATTGGACAGCCACATGCAGAAGAATGAAACTGGACCATTTCCTTACACCACACACAAAAATAGACTCCAAATGGTTGAAAGACCTAAATGTGAGACAGGAGTCCATCCAAATCCTAAAGGAGAACACAGGTAGCAACCTCTTCGATCTCAGCCGCAGCAACTTCTTCCTAGAAACATCACCAAAGGCACAGGAAGCCAGGGCAAAAATGAACTATTGGGATTTCATCAAGATAAAAAGCTTTTGCACAGCAAAAGAAACAGTCCACAAAACCAAAAGACAACCGACAGAATGGGAGAAAATATTTGCAAATGACATATCAGATAAAGGGCTAATATCCAAAATCTATAAAGAACTTATCAAACTCAACACCCAAAGAACAAATAATCCAATCAAGAAATGGGCAGAAGATATGAACAGACATTTTTCCAAAGAAGACATCCAAATGGCCAACAGGCACATGAAAAAGTGCTCAACATCGCTCGGCATCAGGGAAATCCAAATCAAAACCTCAATGAGATACCACCTCACACCCGTCAGAATAGCAAAAATTAACAAGCCAGGGAACGACAGATGTTGGCGGGGATGTGGAGAAAGGGGAACCCTCCTACACTGTTGGTGGGAATGCAAGCTGGTGCAACCACTCTGGAAAACAGTATGGAGGTTCCTCAAACAGTTGAAATTAGAGCTACCATTCGATCCAGCAATTGCACTACTGGGTATTTACCCCAAAGATACAAATGTAGGGACCCGAAGGGGTACGTGCACCCCAATGTTTATAGCAGCAATGTCCACAATAGCCAAACTGTGGAAAGAGCCAAGATGTCCATCGACAGATGAATGGATAAAGAAGAGGTGGTATATATACACAATGGAATATTATGCAGCCATCAAAAGGAATGAGATCTTGCCATTTGCGATGACGTGGATGGAACTGGAGGGTGTTATGCTGAGTGAAATAAGTCAATCAGAGAAAGACATGTACCATATGACCTCACTGATATGAGGAATTCTTAATCTCAGGAACAAACTGAGGGTTGCTGGAGTGGTCGGGGGTGGGAGGGATGGGGTGGCTGGGTGATAGACATTGGGGAAGATATGTGCTACGGTGAACGCTGTGAATTGTGTAAGACTGTTGAATCACAGATCTGTACTTCTGAAACAAATAACGCAACATATTTTAAGAAAAAAAAAAAGAAAAAGAAGAAGATAGCAGGAGAGGAAGAATGAAGGGGAGTAAGTCAGAGGGGGAGACGAACCAGGAGAGATGATGGACTCTGAAAAACAAACTGAGGTTTCTAGAGGGGAGGAGGGTAGGGGGATGGGTTAGCCTGGTGATGGGTATTAAAGAGGGCACATTCTGCATGGAGCACTGGGTGTTATGAACAAACAATGAATCATGGAACACTACACCAAAACAAATTATGTAATATATGGTGATTAACATAACAATAAAAAATTTAAAAAAAATAAATAAAATATCGATAAATTTCTCTGCATTAAAAATAAGAGTGTCTTTTTATCCACAGACAACAAAAATAGAGCAAAAAGCGAGGCACAAACTAGTAGAGATTGCAACACATAAACTGGATACAAGAGTAGTACACCAATTATATAAAGAACTCCTACATACCAACAAGAAATAGATGAGTAAGTATAGGAAAATCGACACAAATATGCTTCTAGAAGAAGAGGAACCCAGAATGGTGAATCTAGATGTGAAGAGATACTAACTTCATTCATAATAAGGAAAATACATATTAAAACCATAGTGATAAATCATTTTATACCCAACCTTTTGGCAACTGAAGAAGTCTAATATTGGGTGCTGGAGAGGATGTGGAGTAGCAGTACATGGCCATGGTAAGCATGAATTGGTACAACTGCTTTGGAAAACAATTCAGCATTGTCCAGTAACCTGCAGACGTGAATTTCCTATGACCCAACACTGCCACTCTTAGGTATACATCCTAGAGAAATTCTTGCACATCGTCATCCAGAAACATGTCACAAGAATGTTCACAGCAGCAGAGTTTGGAACAGCAAAAAGCTAGAAACAATCCAAATGTTTGCCAACAGAAGAACAGATAAATAAATTGTGATATGTTTACTTGGTAGAATACTAAACATCACAAAGAGAAAACCAAATTAATCACAGCCATGCACAACAACATGGAGGACTCTCTGGAAAACAACACTGGGTCAGCAAAGTGAATTGCAGAAGAAAACATTAAAGTTTTCTTTAAAGTTAAAATAAAGTTAAAAAACATACAAAACTAAACACTACACACATTTTATTTGAGAAACCCCTTCGTATGCACTACATCAAAAACTAATGATGTAATGTATGGTGATTAACATAACAATAAAAAAATTGAAGAAAAAATAGAAACACCTTCGTATGTGGTAAAACTATGATTAAAAGCAAGGGAATGATAACACAAAGTTCAGTATAATTGTGCACCCCCGAGAAGAAGAGAAGGGTTCGTGGAGGGGTGGATAGAAGTCTTCCAAGCTAGCAGCAAGGCCGTCCCTCTCTCTCAAACTAGATTGAGGGGAGGGGTGTTCATGAGTATGTGCAGTGTCATTATTCTTCATACTCTGCATACATTTTTAAATAGTCTTATGCACTAACTCAAGACTTAATTACAATTTTTAAGAGTTAAAAGCATGAAAAGCAAGATAATGTTATGAAGACAATAAGAGGATAGACCTGTGTGGATGGAAAGACACTGCCCTTTCATTCCAACCTAAAGCAGGGGCCTCTCATCTCTTGCTCAGCTCTGAGTCTTGTGCTTCCAAACACGCAGCCTTTGACCCATGTCCCCAGAAGAGTAAGTGAAAATGAGCTCATTCGGCACCAGGATGCCGGGAGGTCTGCAGAGAGAAGCCGCTGTTCCTGAGCTGTGCTGGTGCCAAGCCTCTTCCCTGCAAGGCTCTAAATCACTGCTTGGAAGCCTGCTGTGCAGTTTCCCATGTGCAGTTTGGTTCAGCCTCATAGATAACCTGAGTAACTCATACTAAACCGTGCCTGGCCCTATTTGCCTCAGCCCATGGGGGTCAGGAAGAGATGCAGGGAGCATGCAGAGCTGCCTTGCGGGGGCATCAGAAGTTTTAGTGACTTCATAACCCCAAGAGGCACCAGAGAGGAGCAGATAATTTCCTGTTCCAAGCCCTTGCCCATTATTTGAATATCTTTCTGGTCCTCCTCCCAATTGCACTCTGACAAAACTAAATAGTTTAACCCAAACCTCCAGCAACGGATCCTTCCAGAACATTAACTAATAAATTTTCACCTAAAGTCAAATTTTCCAAGGAACTTTCATATCAATAGATGCATTTATCTATTAGCTGATTTTTGCACTTCCCAAATATCCAAAATAACCAATCAAGAATACCAGGAAGTACAACCAAATTAAAGTGAAAGTATGCCAAACCTTACATTTAAATCGCTCCTACCCAGATGTTCAAATTAAGCCTTAACCGTCCTCTTTACCGACATTGCTTTGATCCACAAGATTCAAATCAGACAATAAAAATCACAATCCAGCTCCCTTAACTAAGAGCATTATTAATAGCACATCCCATTTCAACTCTATGCCATTTATCCATCTATCTACCTATCTATCTAAGCATCTCCTATATGATGGACTTTTCTAGGCACTAGAGATAAAGTAGGCCCTAGGGAAAAAGCAATTAAAGTGCCTGTCTTTATGAAGTTTACATTCCAGTGGTGGAGAAAAACAGTAAATAAATAAATACACAACATGAATAAAGATGAAAAACTGTTAAGGAGGGAAGAGAATAACATGGAGGAAGAAGAACCATCAATAGAAAGTTAAGATGGGGGAGGGGTTGTGTTTTATATTAGGCAGGTGTATTAATAAAGAATTTGGCTGGTCTCTGTCCCAGGTTCCTGGAAGGTGGTTTCTAAATGATGGGAGCATCTTTGTTATTCACAGTGGTCCTCTCAGGCCACACCTGATAATTTATGTTAATAAGATGACAAGATAGGAGTTGGTTATGCCAGAAAGACCAACTGTGTGATTAGAGGGTTGGACCTGTGAGTCACATGATAACAGCCTGACCTCAGAGGAGGGGAGGAGGCTGGAGATTTAGTCACATGACCAATTTAATTAATCATGCCTACATAATGAATCCTCGATAAAAACCATGGACCCCAAAGCTCAGGTGAGCTCCTCTGGTTGGCAATACTCCACATCAGTGTCAGGAGGGTGAAAATCTTGACTCCATGGAGAAAGCACAAAAAAAAGCTTCATGTTTGGGACCCTCCCAAACCTTGCCCTATGCATCTCCTTTCGGCTGGTTCTAATTTGTATCCCATTGCTGTAATAAAACTGTAACAGTAATAATGCTTTGCTGAGTTCTGAGTTGTTCTAGTGAATTGTTGAATCTGTAGGGGGAACTGCTGAATTTGTGGCCAGCTGGTCAGAAGTGAGAATGACCTGGAGACTCTGGAACTCAGCTCATACCTGAAGTGAAGCCAGTCTTGTGGAAATGATAAGTACAAATTTGGTCATGTTGCTTTCTTTATTACATTATCTATATTCTGTTTTTCTTCCCCCCCCCCAATTTTATTGGCTAGAACAGTAAAAGCAATGTAAAATACAAAGGGGATAGCAGATACACTGTTAGCATGCTAACAGCATGCTAGCAATCAGTTTGTCAAAGATACACTGGAAGATTTATTTTGTCTCATTTATGGAATATTTATTAGATTGCCTTAACTTAGAAAAAGAAAGAAATTCATAAGATAAGCCCTAAAAATTTATATCTGGAGTGAACTCTCTTAAGTGATGTAGGAGAATAAAACCTTGGTCAAATAAAAAAAATGTTTCTATGATTTCAGCATCATTAAAAGGTCTGTTTCACAATACAAGATGAAACATTCAACTTAATTAACAATGGGTTGCCGCTTCTAATGAATTGGTCTTACATAATTAGATTGTCCTGCTTTATAGTTAAGGTGCAAAGAATGGTTCCCTGGTCATATCTCCAAGTACCATACTCAAACCCATCTTCCAAGATTAGCAAAATTCCAATCTTTTTATTGCCATAGGGTTTTTGCCCTGCTATGTCTCAACTATCCTAGGAGTATACTCACGTTTAAAGAGCCTTCCTGGTTACTCTTACTTCTGCATGGTACCAGAGCCCAGACATGTCTCACTGAGCCTAGAAGACTCCACAATGGCCACTAGAAGTTGTTGAATTACAGCTACCACTGTGCCCAAATGGGAGGTCTTGTTCTGATGTTAAAAGCTGGATATTTAAAAGAGGTATCTTTGTTTGCTCTCACCCGCTGCCCACAATGGAGTTGGTGCTCAAAGCTGATCCTTCTGAAACCTGTAATTGTCAGACGTGAGGCTAAGACTGAACCTCCAGCTTTGCCAAGGTTTGGCTCCTGGTGCAGATTCCTGCTGAAGCTGCATTATAGTTCATCCAGCTGACTTTTACAACCAAGTATGTGTCGTCTAAACATTGGGCTCCGCTCCAAGCCAGAGAATTAGCTCGAGGGTTTCCTTATTAGTTTTCCTTCTTTTCTGTTTTATAATTTATCAAATCATGCTTTTTAAAATATTATTTGTGAATTCTTACTCTCCTTAAGCTTATTTTGTTATTCTTTTTCTAATTCATTGAGTTGGCTAGTGAATTTATTTTTGCTATTCTTTTCATTTTTTTTAAAGACTTTATTTATTTATTTGAGAGACAGAGAGAGCACAAGCAGGGGAAGTGGCAGGCAGAGGGAGAGGGAGAAGCAGGCTTCCCAACAAGCAGGGAATCCTATGCGGGATTCAATCCCAGGACCCTGGGATCATGACCTTAGCCAAAGGCAGCCGCTTAACCGACTGAGCCACCCAGGCGCCCCTCTTTTCTTTGCTTAATAATACAAATATTTACCATCATTAATTTCTTCCTGTGTGTAATTTGACTTCATTCCTTAATTTTGGACATATAGCCTTGACATTATAGTTATTTATTTAAATAGCCAATAATTACACTTTTCATTTCCTCATTGACAAAAAGTATTGTAGGACAGTATCTTGAATGCTCAGTTTTTTATATGTTATTTGTTCTTTTATTATTGATTTATAGTTTTATTTCATTGTGGTAAGTGAATGTGGCCTGTGAAACTTCTATTAACTGGAATTAATAGTTTTTTTTAAAAGCCTAAGCTATGAACAGTTTTTGAAAACATTCCAGGAATATTTAAAATGAATGTGTGTCAGTTCCAGGATTCAAAGTAGAATGCAAAGTTATAGAAGGTGGATGCCTTGAGTCTGGGTGGACTCAGTGACTTGCCTCTAACAAGTAGAGCGTGAAAAAAAGAAAAAATAGTCACTTTACAGTAGAGGAACTTGACAAACACTACCTTAACTAAGTGACCACAGTCAACATCACCACTCATGTTGATATCACGTACCCTCTGATATGATACACCCCTCACCAGTCTGGTATTCTTTCCCAAAATCCATAACCACAGTATAATCATGAGAAAGCATCAGACAAACCCAAACCAGTGGACATTTTACAAAATACTTAGCAGCATTCTTCAAAGTTGTCAAGGTTTTTGTATTCATTTTTCCATGCTGCCGCAACAAATTACCACAATCTTGGTGGCTTAAAATAGCACATATTCATTCTTTCATAATTCAGGAGGCTAGAAGTCTGAAATTCAAGTGTCAACAGGGTCTCCTCCTTCCAAAGGCTGTAGGAAGAATCCTTCCTCGCTTCTTTCGGCATCTGGTGGCTCCTGGTGTCGCTTGGCTTGGGGCAGCATCTCTCCAACCCCAGCCTCTGTCTTCACGTGGTCTTCTTTCTTATATTTCTGTGTCTCAAATCTTCCTCTCCTTTCTCCTATCAGGACACAGTCATTGGATTTAGGGTCCACCCTCAATCCAAAATGATCTTATCCTGAGATCCTTAACTTAATTACATCTGTAAAGACTCTATTTCCGAATAAAGATCACATTCACAGGTACCGGGGGTCAGGGCTTGGACATATCTTTCTGGAAGACCCAATTCACTCTATTCCAAGGAGATCGAGAAACTTCACAGATTGCAGGAGACTAAGGAGATATGATGGCTCAATGCAATGTGGGATCCTGCATTGGATCCTGGGACAGAAAGGAAACATTACTGGAAAAACTGGTAAAAATCCAAATAAATTCTGTGGGTTAATTAATAATATTGTAGTAATGTTAGTTTCTTAAATTGTTTAACATCATCTTCTTAATATTGTCTAAACATAAATTTCAGTTTTGATCATTATGTCGTGGCTATGTAAGATGTTTGTTTAGACCAGAAGAAGCTAGCGGAAGGGTATATAGGAACTCTGTACTATCTTCACGCTTCTCTGTAAATCTAAAATTATTTGGAATGAAATGTTTTTAAGTAACCAAATTAGACTGTTTTATTAAAAGATGAAGACTCAGATTTTGTTTAAAAATCCAGGTATTAGACAAAACTAAAAGAAACACTGATATGTGAAAAAAAATGGCAACCATATAAAAGTACATTTTAAATAAGTAATAAAATTAGGGGCCTTAATATGGTTGTCAAAAGAGTACAATTAGGGCAAAATCAATAAATAAAATAATAGGAAGTCATTTTTGATGATAAAATATGCAATTCCCATTGAAGACCTAACAATCATAATCATTTGTTATAGACCAAATTATGTAGAATCAGGCAAACAAGCAGAAAAACCTGTTGGAAATGCTACAAGAGACTAGCAAAACTACAAAAGAGGGGAGACCTTATCACTCATCAGTTTTTGACAGATCAAATACACAAAAAAAGAATATGAAAAACTTTAATATTTAGGGGTTTGTATCTGGACATAGAATCACCATGAAATGCAGACTCATGTAAGTATCTGCAACAAGTAGTGTGAATAATATGCGCATTGGTGACATGATTGTTCTCAAGTGGCAAACAATTCTTGATAGAGTTCTAAACTAAGAAAATACTGTCTTCCTTCAATTGACATGCATTCCTGAAAGTTGTGGTGCCAACTAAGTAGTTACAAAGTAAGTACCTTTACATTTAAAACAAGTAAGTATCCAGACTCAGGAAACCATAAACAATCCCATAAGAAAAGGCTTCATGGCATGTGCTGTAAGCACAACTGAACAAAGCTAGCAGAGCATCCCTCCACGTGACTTTAGTAGGAACCCCCCAAAATTAATTTTGACAAAATGCCCCTACAATTTTTTTTTTTTTTTTTACTTTCTTGATGTGTTACTTGTGAGTAGTAAAGAGGAAGCCCCTCAACATGGTTGGGATGTCTCAAGTGGGCACAAGATTTTCTTTTTATGTTTTATGCCTGAAGTTACCTGGGTCTTCTAATTAACAGAATTCTCTAGTTAGGGGACCATTGATGCGATTGACATACCTGTCTTCTTATCATTCTCGGTTGGCGTGAATGTGATAGCCCATTACACTCTGTATGCCTTTTACTCTTGAAAACCCTGAAATAGCTCGCAGAGCCAGGCTTTGCCCCAGAGCATCTGCTCTCCACGCCATTCTCCACCATTCTGAATATGACCTCATGAGCCTGAGATCATGACCTGAGCCCAAATCAAGAGTCTGACGCTTAACCGACTGAGCCACCCAGACACCCCAGAACGTGGCAGTTTTTGCACTGGGATAGAGATCTGGCCAGAGGTAGCCTCGGTTCTGGGAATGTGCATGCTTTGTCAAATGTTTTCTTTACAGGCTTTGGTGGTGGTACTGAAGTTATTTTGAGCACTGGCCCCTTCCCTGCCTAGAAAGGAAGTTCTCATTACAACTCTGCTGTTGCAATGTCTTGCAAGCCATCTGAGTGAAATGGAAACTGGGTTTGTGGTGGCGGTCAGCTGCTCTCAGGCTGGCATGGACCCATTCCTGAATCACTTGTATGTTAGAGATTTGACTATATCTAAATGCTCCTCATCCCACTTTTACTTCCAGCCTCCTAGATCTGGATATTGCTCTATGTCCCATACATTTATGGGAATGTTGCTGAAGATCTCTTTGAGGACAGTCTCGAAGGCCAGCTTGACATTAGTGGAATCCAGGGCTGAGGTCTCCAGGAATAGCAGCCCATTGTTCAGGCAATGCTTTCCTTTCTATGCTTGAATCATGAGCTGGCTGGTACTTACCCCAGTCTGATCCTTTACCACAATATAGGTAAGAACATCCTTCCATCTTCTCTACTGCTAAAACAAACACCTCTGATTGGAGGAAGACTTGGGATGGAGAGTCTTCATTGGGTTCCTGCTAGCATTTCCCAGATTAATGTCACAGTTAAAACACATCCAAGTATCAAATCCCCTAATGCAAATGTTATCATTTGCTTGAGGGGACGCTCAATGTTATGGTTAGACTGAGGGTGTCTGGGTTCCTAATCCCTTCCAAGGACCCCAGTATTCTGGAAAAGATTGATTGGTTTTCTGAAGGTCCATAGAGATAGATAAAGGAGATATGGAAGCAACTCCTCTACCTCTCAAACTCTATTTTTTTGATTATTTGTCCAGTTCAAAGGGAATATGAAAGAGAGAGAAACAAATATATAGGTTTTAAATGCCCCCTTGGACCGGAGCTGAAGAGGAAGCTGAGCCAATGTCAGATCCCACGAAGGCCTTGCCAAGGGGCTTTGAGAATCTGGCAAATGGCCAATGGGACCAACACCTACGACAAGGTTATGGTGACTCTGTAGCTGAGAGATGAGAGGGATGATCGTTGGAGTTGCTGACAGCTCTCTACAGATCTTAACTGGCTTCAGTGGACAGTGATCATATTAGCATTCACCTGAACAGACCAGACTGTAGCCAGATAATGACAGAGGCAAGCCCCACATACATTTTTTAAAAATTATTTTTTAGTGTGAAAATGAGACAATTAAAAATTCATCCTTGGGCGCCTGGGTGGTTAAGTTGGTTAAGCGACTACCTTCAGTTCAGGTCATGATACTGGAGTCCCAGGATCAAGTCCCACATCGGGCTCCCTGCTCAGCAGGGAGTCTGCTTCTCCTTCTGACCTTCCCCCCTCTCATGTTCTCTCTCTCTCTCAAATAAATAAATAAAATCTTTAAAAAATAATAATAAAATAAATAAAATAAAAATTCATCCTTCTGTGTTCTTGATATCCATTAATAATATTTAATCCAGAAATATACAGATTTGCTCATCTACCAGCAATTTGCTGATGGTTGTGTTTCTTCATCTAGGCTCTCATTTGCCCTTCACGTTGTTAGGTCGTTAGGGCAAGCTTCATGATGCCCAGGTGGAAACTGAGCCTTCATGAGGTAAAGGGACTCATTCAGAGCCAGATAAAGGGATTTCTCTCACACATTTAGTCACATAACATCATTCATTGAGAGAGCAAGAATGGGATATAGAAAAGAGAGCTTTAATCTGTATAAATATCAAAAGCCAAGTCTTAGATGAATGCCAACTCCTCTGTTTATTCTCATTGTGTAGAGTATCAAATGTTAGAGCTCTATAGGGTATAAAGTCCCAAACATACACACACAGAGTTATTCTTTATGAGACCAACGCCCTTCCAGGGTCTTCTGAGTCTTTTAGTTAACTGCACAAGGCAGTCAAATCAACAATGCTGCCTTTCATGCTTGAGCTCTGTAGACAGGCCCTCTCTCTTCAGCAGTTCATCTCTTCAGTGGAAATTCCTCAGGAAACAATGAGACTCAGTACAGCAGCAACCCCCCTGCCTCTGCCAAACCACACACACCCCAAGATAAAAATGCTCAGCAATCTCTGAGAACTTCCTAGGGAAGCAATACAGAGAGGAGCCTTCCCACTTAGATTCCTAGAAAATACCCTCCTCCAGCTCCCCTTCCCATACCCACCAGGGCAGAGCAGGAGCTTGGTCACCCCACCTTAGCCCATCTCCTGTAGTACCCATATAGCAGACAGTGTGGGGTGCTGTATTAAGTCTAGCTCAGGGCTTCATTGGGGGAAATGAAGCTAATAACGCCTACTGTATTACTCAACAATGACAAACAACCACAGAATCTCAGCAGCATACAATAATAAGCATTTACTTTCACCCATCTATGGTCAGCTAGCTGGGAATTGGCTGACCCGGGCTAGGGTTGGCTGAACAGCTCTGCCTCGAGTTCTGAATCCAGCTGGCTCTACAGTCTGTTCCACGTGTCTTGTTCTGAGCTCCAGGTGGAAGTTGCAGCACCACCCTGGGAGAAATTCTTCTCAATGTGAAGACAAAATTGCCAGGGAGCATAGCCAACTATACTCTCTGAAACGATGCAAGCACATTTCAAACCCTTGTTTGCATGACATCTACTATCTTTCCATGGGCCAAAGTAAGTCATATGGCCAAGCCAAAAGTCAAGGAAGTACAAACCAAAAGTACAGGGAAATTATCCCCTTGTGCATGCCTCATGTGAGAGGCACTGGAAAGTTACATTGCAAAGAGCATGGATCCAGGGAACAATGAAGAATTGAAGCTGAAAAATCAATCTGCCACACTACTTCTTAGGGTTATTGAAAATATTAAATGTAATAATGTATGCAAAGCTGTTGTTGCATAGTCAGCATGCAATGATCATTTGCTTCATTTCATTACACACATTCTGGGGCTACCACTGTCACGCTCTGACTGAGGTTTATCCAGGCTGCAGGAGATGCCTGAAATGTGGCCTCCATCAATTCCTGACCTCACTATATAGACATGCTTCTCCTTGCTTCAAAAAGTAGTCTAATTCTCACCTTTCAGAGTGAAGCTGGCCTAAATGACTTCCCTTGACCAACAGAGATCTATCAGAAGTAACATTCAGAGTCGGTGGCCAGCTTGTATCAGAGCTATGGCTAAACATCATCTGGATTTGATCTCTTGCCGCAAGGAGGCTGTCTTTGCCAATCCGAAGACCGTGTGAAAGATGTGATGTCAAGAGTGTGATCTGTGACCCCTATGTGCGTCCCTGAACTCTGGTGTGCACATGTGATGAGTGTAATTTTGGCTCTTGCCAGGGGCACTGTGTGATCTGTGGAGACCTTGGAGTCTCTGAAACCTATTATTGTAAGGAGTGCACCATCCAGGGGAAGGATAGAAATGGTTGCCCACAGATTGTCAATCTGGGGAGCTCTAAGACAGATCTCTTCTGTCAATGCAAAAAACTACGGTCTCAAGAAGACGTGACTGGTGGGTAGCCTCTTCCACCCACCAAGCTGCCGCAGCTGCCAAAAAACATGCCTACTACTGCCAGCACAGAAAGAGTGGAGCACAGAGCCCCATCTGAGTGCCTGTTAGCGCACTGGCACCGCTCCACCTTTCTTCTCCTCTTACCCAGACACGCGGTAGGGATGGAAAAGGAATCTTCATTCACAGAACACTCTGGGAGACGGGAGCAGAGAAAAATTGATAGATTGGGTCATGATTTTGCTTGAATTCAAGAAACAAGCCTCTGTTTTCCAAATTGATATGTTCTCTCTACACCAAAGTCTTCTGAAACAGGACTGATACCATTTCAGTCTTCTGTTTGAGAAATTGAGGAACTGACTATGAAACTACCTCAGTGAGAAACCTATTCTTGGCAGAAACTCTGAGGGCAGCTGTCCTTGATGAGACATCGGCAGTGTGGTGGGAAGCTCTCAGAACAATCAATGTGGGCATTTAATCTTGTAACACCTAGCACATGGTAGCTATTCATGTTATTTTTCTTCTAAGAACTTGGAAACCCTTTCCTTTGCTGTTGTATTAATAAAGCAGGTGTTTCTTTTGTGGTAAGAGGAAGGAGGAGGAGGAGGAGGAGAAGGAGAGGAAGAAGAAGAAGAAGAAGAAGGGGAAGGGGAAGAGGAAGAGGAAGAGGAAGAAGGAAGAAGAAAAGAAGAAGAGGAAGAAGAAGAAGAAGAAGAAGAAGAAGAAGAAGAAGGAGGAGGAGGAGGAGGAGGAGGAGGAGGAGGAGGAGGAGGAGGAGGAGGAGGAGAAGGAGAAGGAGAAGGAGAAGGAGAAGAAGAAAAGAAAGGGGAACAGGAAAAGGAAGAGGAAGGAGAAACTTTCTGAGAATTCTGAGGGTCAGCTATAAGACTTGCCACCTCCACCTGAGTTCCTTGGGATGCTCACTCTCAAACCACTCTCTCAGAGAACCCAGTCGCCAAGAAGCCCATGCCACCTGGGGAGCACTCATGTACACCTAAGCTCCCAGCCGACAGCCAGCATCAACTGCCAGTCATGTGAATGGACCATCTCGATTGTCTAGCCCAGTTGATCCTTTCACTGTCTGCAACCCAGCGGATATCTTGCTGTGTCTATGTGGGAGACCCCAAATTAGAGGTGTCCAGCTGAGCCCTAATGAACCCACAGAACTGTGAGCCATGATAATCAATTTCTGTTAAAGTTATTACATTTTGGAGTGCTTTCTTTGCAGCAGTAGGTGACCAGAACACTGGCCAAGGCTATTATCTCCACTGGCCACTGAAGTTCATGCAGGAGCCTGGTGGACAGAGAATCTGCCACTTGTCAATTTTCCCTTTCATCCCCGACCCACCACAGTCCACTCCTGGTTCTGGTCCTGCCTCCTCTTTCCAGCACTGTCCAAGCCCTCTGACAGAGGCGTTAGTGTTAGCTCAGCTCCCTCTCCTGCCATTTTCCTTCAAAGACAGGGACGGTGGCCACAACGTGAGAAGGAAACAGGATTCGTTTGGCAGCAACTCAGGGAGAAGTGGACACGCACAGCCCCTTTCCCAGGAGCTGAAAGGGGACAACTATTCCAAGTTCTGTAAGCATGTGCATTTCCCTGCCACTCCTCCTACAGGAAGACCTGGCCTCAGATGGCCTGAATTGACCCCTCAGGCTTTCAACTAGTAGACAGTTTTTGACCCCAAACATACTGCTATATTCAAGAGGCACTCTGAAAATCTGATTTCTCAGAATTCTGCATTGACCTCTCTTGTTTTATACAAGCTCTGAGAGACACAGGCTGATGGGCAGGCATATTGGGCCCCACAGAGTGCAGGATGGCCCTAACAAGGCCCCTGTGGATCTACAGCGTCTCAGACTCCAACAGGCCTCACCTTTCAGAGTCTGGGAGTGTTCCCAGGAGCCCATTGACATTCTTGGAAACCCAATGCAATTAGAACACTTATTTTCAAGGGATGCTTCCCTTCTCTGCTTGTTGTATATCTGCTCTGCAGAAGTCATTTTACAGTAATGAAAGCAGCAACCCCATTCGCATTCTAGAATCTTCAACTCACATAAGTCAAAAGAAGAAGCTTCATCACCCACTTACCTAAACATGACACAGTCATTTAAATGATTGAAAACATTTAGGTAGACTGTAAAGTGACAATACCAAAACCCACGTCCTGGCAGTAGAATAAAGAAATGTTGAAGGTCAGCACCTTGTTAGGCCAAGCACTGTGCTATGAATGGAATCCAGGAAACTAGTTCCCAGGAACTCAAGTAGTGGCGGAAAATCACAGAAAAAGGACTGTCCTGTTTAAACTTCATCTTTCAAAACTTCTTCAGTTCCTCCTCTTCCCCATTACAGACTTTCTTGGAGACTTTGCTACCCTCTTACGGACTTCCCTCTTAGCATTGTTTCTACCCTCTCAAAAGGTCACAAGTTGGAAAGGATATAGGCGAGAAACCATCCTAGCTCTATTGCCGACAGGCGCACAGATTTTTAAAGAAAGTTATTTGATCTCTCTGAGCCTCAGGTTTTCACTCATGAAATGTCAAAATCACCGTTGTTGTGAGTATGACATGAAATACAGCATTGGTGACCCCCGAGTAGCATTCCTGCCATGTGCTGGTTCATTTCCTTGGCCCAGGCTAACCTCTCCTTCGGTGCTCCGAATGCTACCTTCCTCCTCACGCCAGCACCACCTCTCTCCCCATCTCTCTCCCTGGTAGCCTTTTTTCTCCTCCTTCCTCTTCCTCCTTCTCCTTCCCTCCCTCAGCCTGCCCTCCCTCACTCCCTCCCTCATTCCCCCTTCCCTCTCTCCCTCCCTCCATCTTCCCTCCCTCCATCTTCCCTCCCTCACTCCCTCCCTCATTCCCCCTTCCCTCTCTCCCTCCCTCCATCTTCCCTCCCTCCTGCTCTCCCTCCCTCCTTCCCCCCATCCCATCTCCTTCCCTCTCTCTTTCTCTCCCTTGCTCTCCTTCTCCCTCCCAGACTATCAGCTTCTACATTCCCTTGTTCCTTCCTCAGTCCTGAATACCAACCAAAGCAATCTCCCAACTTAAAGAATCATACAAACAAGCAAACACAAAACCTCCTTCAACCTTGCAGGTGGGCAAGTTTCTCTCCCACCTCCACCTTCCTTAGCCCAGCTACTGCCCCTTTACAGCTTCACAGCTAACTTGCCGCTAACTACATCCACCAGCTCTCCTTCAATTGGCTTTTTGTTTCCCAAACTATTTGATTTGTAAAACTCACTGTTGCACTCTTATCCACATGAGTATTTTTCCTACTTGCCATCATAACCTACATACATTCTCAATGTTTCATCTAATAATGCACCGTGAACACTTTCTCATGTGTCACAGTCTTCATGTGTTTTATCTTTAACGGCCATGTAATATACCATTTTGATAATGATCCAAAATTCTTTAACTTTTGAAATCATTCTAATGTTAGGCATTATTTTCCATTTTAATTAAAACTGGGTGTGTTTTTGTGTGTGTGTACTTACTTATTTACATATATAAAATAAACAGTAATTTCTAAATATTGAGGGCAACACTAAAAATCATATACATAATCATATAGACTATGGATACCTATAATATGTATGTATATATATGGTTTTTATGTTGCTTTTTAATGTTTTATGTTGCTTCTACTATATATACATGAGATACACATGTGTATATGGTTTTTGTTGCTTTTATGTTTATAAAATGCTCTGTGCTCTATTTTTCAACTTTTTCAATTTTTTTCAACTTTATTTTATAAATATCTCAGTGTATGGATATCTAGTCCATATGACTTTTACTTTTAAAGAAAACGTGACATCACACCATGCTAATAGTCCAATAGAATCAAACAGACTTACAGAATCTTTAGCAAAATCTGAAGCATCCCATTTAAAAAAAATATTTTTCATTTTTACTCAAAATAATAAAAGCACATCATTTAAAAGCCAAATTGTCTAAAAGTCATATAGCAATGTCCCTGGTTTTTGCCCCACCAACCTCCATGGCTCCCAGTCCCCATCCCCTTTCAACAATTTAGCTAATTCCACCATTTACACATTGCCATGTTTCCAAATGATATGTGCACACTGAATCTATTTTGATTCATAAATCTCAAACATTCTCCATCGACTTTCTATTTCAGAGGTGAGATTTAGCTCCCCTGTGTCAATTACAACAAGGTACTACTGATTTCTTGCTTCTCCTTTGGCAGTATGCTCTCAGGAGATCTTTGTGCTCCTCCTATCTGGATTGGATTGGCTGCACTCTGAACCATCTGCACCACCATCATCATGGGATGTCCCTTTGCTGTCATCCTAAGAATTCTCTTTGTCTTTATCTTGAGTTGGTGTAAAGTCAGCGTTCTCCAGAGAAATAGAACCAACAGGATATATATATAGAAAGAAAAATTCATCAGTTGCATATAATACCCAGTGCTCATTACATCAAGCGCCCTCCTTAATTCCCATCACCCAGCTACCCTATCCTTGCACCCACCAGCCCTCCAGCATCCTCAGTTTGTTTCCTACAGTTAAGAGTCTCTTATGGTTTGTCTCCCCGTCTGATTTTGTCTTGTTTTATTTTTCCCTCCCTTCCCCTGGGTTCTTCTGTTTTGTTTCTTAAATTCCACAGATGAGTGAAATCATATGGTATTTGTCTTTCTCTGAGTAACTTATTTCATTTAGCATAATACCCACTAGTTCCATCCACATCATTGCAAATGGTAAGATTTCATTTTTTTGATGGCTGAGCAATATTCCATTGTAGATACATACCACACCTTCTTTATCCATTCATCTGTCGATGGACATCTCAGCTCTTTCCATATTTTGGCTATTGTGGACATTGCTGCTATAAACATTGGGGTGCAGGTGCCCCTTCGAATCACTATGTTTGTATCCTCTAGATAAATGTTTAGTAGTGCAATTGCTGTTGACCCTCATTTCTTTTTTTTTTATATTTTTTTCTTTTTTTAAAGATGTTATTTATTTATTTGAGAGAGAGAGAATGAGAGATAGAGAGCACAAGAGGGAAGAGGGTCAGAGGGAGAAGCAGACTCCCCGCCAAGCAGGGAGCCCGATGTGGGACTCGATCCCGGGACTCCAGGATCATGACCTGAGCCGAAGGCAGTCACTCAACCAACTGAGCCACCCAGGCGCCCGACCCTCATTTCTTATCATTCTCTTTACTAGCCCAGGGTGGTGTGCAAGCACACTCATAACTTCCACTTATACACTAATGGCTTCAAAGGTTCTTCAGCATGGGCATCATTCCTGCATGTAAGAATTACATATATAAGTGACTTTTGGATTCCAATTTTCCAAATAAAAATGAAGCAGCAGTATCAATTAAGAGTGAAGGAGGAAATATTGAAAACTTTGAGAGTTTGAGAAAACTTTCTCAGAGAGAGAGGAAGTAACCCAAATAAAGATACATATTAGGACTATTCAGCATATATCTGAACTATAGCAGTGATGAAGACTAAAAAATATGGTTATTGTTGTTTTAATTTTATGCTAAGAGAACCTGATTTATGGGGAACTATCAAAATGTGGAAAAGGTATTCCAAAAATGCTACTATATATGCATAAAGTTTGCCAGATTTGGATGTTTTCCTTTCCTTTTTTTTCTCTTTTCCCACAGTCCCTGGATTAACCACATGATTAAGAACAGCATTTTAAACTGATCTCATTACTTACTAAGTTTATGATGAACTCCCTCCGTACTTGAATTTTATAGTTTCTGTTTTTGAGACACCAAATTATAAAGTTTTCTTATCTGCCACCTGATTTCCCTCTGCCTCTGAGCAAACCTGGTTCCTAGAGGACAGTATTCTGGGAATGAGTTTTATTTCTTCCTCGTTAGCTCTTAGATTTGTAACAATTACATTGGATTTTTCCTCCATTTCAACTGAAGGTGACAGTTCTATGCTGTAGGGGCTCTTAGTCATTTTATGTGTTTATTGATTCACCTCGCTATCTTTTTTGACTTAAACTCACATTTTAAGTGTCTAAATTTATGACCATGATTAAGATTTCAGAGCAGGTCAGTCCTCAATCTTTGATGACAAATATGATTGAAAAGAAAACAAAGTTGGGAAGCAGTACCATCCATGTCTTGAGCTCAACCTATTTTGAAAGGAGTTTTATCTAGATTCAAGAATCAGTCCTGATCCCATGGGGCAGAGAGGCCCTCTCACAATGAATGACATAGGACTTCTCCACTCTTACTTTGGCCACAGTAAGGGCAAATGTTTTTATGTTAGGGGTTCCAGAATGAGCCTACTTCTTAAACATCTATCTTGGACACACATTCAGTTGAGCCTGAAAACCTATGCCAGAAATTTAACCCAGGTCTCCCAAGCAGTTCCTTAAGGAGTCAGTGCTCAGAGGCAACCTCATGAGGTAAATGCAGAGTTACTAGTTAGAGCTCTTATTACTAGTTACAGCTCTGCCCCAAGCCCTCTGTACCCTGATGATCTGTGATGGATCATGAATAGGAACAAGGATCCTGGGTATTCCTTAAGCAGCCCAGACCGTGGTCTCTTTGTCATGGGATCCTTCCTGATCACTTTTGGATCTACTTAAGGAAGGAGTATCTCATTACCAGTAGGAAGAAACATTTGTCATGTCTTAACTTATTCACATCCTGGGACAACTCAAAGAGTTGTAGTTCAGTACATCTCTGAAGATTCCATTACGTTAGACCTCGTTCTCCTTAGAATTGGCATGGTGGGGTAGAAGGGACATGTTGAGTTTCCTCTAAAAGATAGGTTAACCAAACTGTTGTATCAATACCTATTTATGCATTTTTGTCTCCCAAGTAAATTATGCAAGGTCCATGTTTTATTCATCTTTGTATCTTCACTGTAGGCACAAGACCTGCCCTATAGTAGATATCTAAAAACTATTTTTGAACGAATGAATGAGTAAATGAGGAAAAATAATGAAGGTTCTTTTCTAGGGATTGTTAGATCTTAAAAAAAAAAACAGTATCAGAAAGAAGTTTCAATTATTATAATATTAGATCTAAAAACCAGCCTCAGAAGAAAAAGCATCACTGATTATAACCATTTTCTCAGACATTTCTTTAGAGTTTAGCTATCTAGCATTCTTGGCTAGCAGAAACAGTATTGCTGCCAATACATTTTTGATAGCTCCAAAGTATGTTTTCTGTTTGTTTTCTGCATGTATCCTAGGAAATCTTCAAATCCCAGTAGTTCCTGGATGAGCTAGAATCTTCACCTTTGCATTTCTCAGAGTTCATAATGTGAATGCCCATGGTACAGAAACAGCTTTGTTTCACTGGTGGTAGAAAAATCAAACACCCTGAAAGTGGTTCTTCGAAATTTATTCTTCTCATCTCTAGAAGAAATTCACAAGCAATTCCCCAGAATCCCACAATAACAATAAAAGCCAACATTTATTGTGTGTTTCCTGAGGACTACCCATGACACACATTATCTCATTGAAACCACACAACTCAGTGAAGTAGGTAATATTTGTAACCCCATTTTGCAGATGGGAAGCTGTGTTATGGACAAGTCATATATCTTGTTAGTAATGTCACCTGGTTAGTAATGGCTTTGCCCCAGAAAGCCTGTGTGCAATTACACTATTAGTGTCCTGTCCTGACTAATACAGTTTATGGGAATTACCATTAATTCTACAATAAATCTAATCAGAGATGAACATGTGAGGCAAGAGGGAAAAGAAATTGCCACTGTAAGACTGTGTGTGTCTGTGAAATTGTATGTGTCCCCGAAACCCCCACAACTTTTTCTGATATTCTACAGATATAGGTATCTTGAAAAAGCTCCACTGGTTATTACAGAGTGAGTAAGTCTCTTTGCCCTCACCTTCATGGTACCCCTTCCAAATATTCTTATCATGTTCACACACTTTGAGAACTATGGGTTTCTCTGGCTTAAGACTTGGACACACAGTAAAAGTGTCAAAGAAGTTACGGGCTTGACAGGCCTAGGTAGATTTCATCTGGGATCTTCAGTTATAAATTGGTCTGGGTTCTCTGAATAAGACCCTGGTCTTGAATATGCTTAAATATGCCAGGGCTGAGCAGAACTGGACAGAAAAGGGCTTTACTTGGTCTTGTGCTTGGGTTTTTGCTGGCCTTAAGTTGTCTGATATAGTCTTCCATTGGGCATTTGTAAGCTCTGGGCTTGTCAAGACCCTGAACTATACTGGTCCATTTTATCCCTCTTCTGGGTTCTGAGTTGGACTGGCCTGGTCTCTGATCTAGATGAAATGAAGATTTTGTTCAGCAAGGTTTTGAGCCCTTATGAGAGATCTGGGACAGATTCTTTTCAGGATATGTTGGCATGAATTATGGATTATTCTCTTGGTTGAGACCTTGTAGGAATGTGTCTTCCTTGCTGTGGCTGCTGTGTTAGGCTTTGAGTTTTGGCTAGACTTTAGCTGGATTGGGCTAAGAGTGGATTGGTGATTAAACTTCATGCTGGGCTTGGGTGTGATTTAGGAAGGATTATGATGGTTTGCAGGCTTAGCTGAGCTTCACTGTGAACTGGATTAAACAAGATCTGTCCCTGGGCTGACATTAACTAAAATATGAAATTAGCTCATTTTTTTTTTCAGGGCTCTGAATTGATCAGAGTTGAGTTGTAGCTGTGTTTAATAAGTTCAATTTATGCATTTGGGTGGCGGTCAACAGGATTTCAAGGGAGATACTGGATTAAATTGATTTTCAAGTTAGTCTGGGTTTTGGGTAGGGTTATTAATGGAATACTGGATTCAATGTAGCTTTGAGTGTTTCTGAGCTGAGGTTGTGAATAACCTGGCCTATGAGATGTCATCAAGGTATTTGCTCTAGATTATGATTTTGCCCGTGGGCCTAAAATCATTACTAGTGCCTTTGCTTTTCTTTTGACCAAAAGCCACTATTCAATGGATTTGGATTCTTTAGAAACTTTGTTGTTCTGGATGATAAATTCCTTCTAGGAAGGCTGCCTTGACCTTTTGCAAATGGTAGTCCTACGAAGGACAAGTATGAAGGAAATCTCATGACAATGAAAAGAGACTATTTTACTAACTGTTATTTTGCCTTAGGAAGTTATGTGATACCACCAAAGTCCAAGGACCAGTAGGACCTACAAGAACTTGGCAAACATTGGACCTACTTGGTTGACCCAAAATTTGGTAGAAAGTGTCAGATCTGTCCGTATTCTGTCCCTATTTTGGACAAATATTTCTAAGGAAAAAATTTCCCAAGTTTTCTTGGGTAGTCTGTGTTATCTGGAGCATTTTCCAGAACTTTTGTCAAGAACCCAGACAAATGGTTAAGTGTCCACTGAGACTCTTGAAGGTTACATGCAATGTTACCAAGACAGGAAAAAAAATTTTTTCACAGCTTGACAAAAGGGGCTTAGTCACATATTGGAGGTGGGGGGCAAGTATGGGACAGTGAATCACTGGAGGCTGGTAGACAGGCAGGGCATACTGAACAATTTCTATCTCAAAGAAGGAAACCTGGAAAATTCAGTTACAACAGTAGTGCAGGACTAAACCCTTAAGACAATCAGTCTAGTAAGACAAACTCTCCAATCTTTTGGAAGGCAGGGCATTTGAAATTTCTGGTATCCTTAAGTATCCTGGGATCCTTCCTTATGGAATGTAAAACATTCAAACATTCACAAGTTACCTCCTTATCCCTCTACTTCTTGAAAGAGAAGCTTCCCCTTCCTAGTAACCCAGTGCAGTCCAACACCCACCAGCACTACCTCACTGGAATCTCCTTGGTGACACAATGACACGTGTCAGATCAGTGGGGTTTTCTTGGGGCTTATGCTCTTGACTTTCACAGCTTGTGACACTCTTGACTGCTTCTTCCTCCAAGAAACTTACCCTTACCTTGGCTTCCAGGTTACCATTCAAACACTTCCATGTACATGATTAGTTTGCCTGCACTTCTCCATCTTCCGAAACTTTTATCCGTGGCCCCAACATCACAATTTATATCATTCTTCCACTGACTTGAGTTTGAGAGGCAGAGGAGTTTGCTTAGACATCCCTTAGCTGTAGCATGAATCTGGGAAATGTTAGCAGGCACCCAGTGAAGACTCTCCCACGCAAGTCCTCCTCCAGCTTCAACCGACTGATCTACCTCTCCCATTTCCCTACATGCACCACTTAAAAGGCTTCTATATCCCAACAACTGAAGGAAAATGTTGCCAGTTCAAAGAAACTCATAAAGTCTCCTCTTGCAGACTTGTTGAGCCATCATGTTGCTATTACACCAAGAGCTTCTTCTGCCCCTGTTATTGACTCTGGATAGCTTTGTTCTACTTCACAGATATGGAAAAACAAGAGTTGCACAGACTAAGTCTAGAGTATTTTAACCTCCTCCCAATTATTGTTTTCCTGAGAGCAGTAATTCCCAAAATGTAGGTGTCAATAGGTGTTGTTTGAAAAGAACAGTTTCACGGCCAGGTAAGTCTGGAAAATACAGTTAAACGTTTTTTTAAAGAAATTCTCAAAGCTTTAATGTGACAATAGGATTTTCTAGTTATCTATTATTCCATAACAAGTTACCCCCAATATTAGAGGCTTAAAACACTAATAAACAATAATTATCTCATAATTTCTGTGGGTCAGAAATCTGGGATTGGCTTAGTTGAGTGTTTCTAGCTTGGGGTCTCTCACAAGACTGTAGTCAAGATGTTGACCAGGGCTGCAGTCATCTGTCAGTTTGGCTGGGGCCGGAGGGTCCACTTTCAAGGTGAGTCACTCACGTGGCTGGCTATCAGCAGTGCATCTCTGTTTCTTGCCACATGGATGCCTCCATACAGCTGCTTAAGTGACCTTTTGACAGGGCAATGAGCTCCCCAGAGCAAGTTATCCAAAGAGCCAGAAGGAAACCACAGTATCTTTTATGACCTTGCCTCAGAAGTCACACATCATCATTTCTGTCATACTTCATCAACTGCACACAAATCAGTCTTATTCAGTGTGTGGGGGTGTGTTAACACCAGGAAAGAAGGGACATTGAGGATCCTTTTGGAGGCAGGCTGGTGCAATGCTTTATGAGTCCCCCAAACTTATGTCACAACAAAATGATTGTTTAATGAAGCATCCCAAGACACTAGGTTTCCGTGGTATAGCTGGTGGGGGAAAACCACCATGGTTGGTCACACTGGAGACTGTCTTAGAGGATCACAAATGAGGGGAAGACGTGTCTGGAGAAATAATGCTGGAAAATGGAGCACCGAGGACTCCCCAGGTGGAAGATCTATGAAGCTGAAACTGAGTTCCTGCTTGGATCCACTCTAAAGAGGACCCCTCACTTCAGAGAGGCTAGCACAGGACTCCCCTGCCGGTCCCAAATGATTTGGAAAGTCCATACTCTTGTAAGCTGTTTACCCCTCTATCCTAAGTCAAAGATGGGGTGAAAAAGGTCAAAGTTCACAGGCTGTAAAGACCTTCTCACAGAATCTCTAAAATCTGGAGATGGAGACAATCTAGAATGCCCTGCTGATTCATGCAGGGAGCAAACTGTTCTTTGGCATTGTTTATGTCCAGCCACAGGACTGGACCCCAACAGACTCTTTTATGATCTGTACTAATAGTACAGTAAGGTCACTGGGATGAGTCAGATCACAAAGGCCCCGTTCCTCTCTACTTCATTTGCACAAAGGCACATTTGCAAAGGTCCCAGCCCCAAGGTCAGAGCCAAGGTACTTGGAGGAAGTAATTTTTCATCAAATGTTTACAGCGACCTTATCAGCAGATACAGGATAGGAAAGGAGAGGGCAGGGATAAAAAGGCTAGAGAGCGAGCGAGAAGTAGGAATGGGGAAGAAATACTGGAGAAAGAAAGGGAAGGTGCGTGAGAAAAAGAAAGGAATAAGAAAACACGCACAGCCGCACTCGCGCGTACGCCGAAGGGCGCTTTCGCCATCTTCGGCCACAAGGTGGCACCCTTTGAACTTTCTTTCTACTCCCCCCCCCCCCCCAAAAAATGAGACGGGGGGAGGGGGCGAGAGGAGGGAGAAAAGGCAAAGCACTCTTCCAACCAAGAACAATTTGAAAACCCACCCCATAATATTTAAAAGCTGGGACAAAGAAGCGTCGGGACGGAGCTGCTTCAAAACTGCAAAACGTTAGCGGAGCCTCCGGAGGGGTCCGCCGCCCGAGTCAGGAGCAGCCCCTTTAAAAAAGCGGAGTACAGTATTGGGATTCTTGAAACCTGAAACCTAGAAACAGAATCGAAGCGGAAACCAGAGGGAAAACCTTGAACTCCTCCAGACAATTGCTTCCGGGGAGTTCCAGGAGCGCGAGGGGGAATAAAGGGCCCGAGAGCAGGGCCCCTCGGATGGCGCGTCCCTGAGTGTCCTGGCCAGTTCGAGGCGCGTGGGAAGCAGAGGACCCTACCTCTCCCTAGGCTGCAGGTCATGGCCACCGTGGAGCAGAAAGCCCTCGGCATTGGCTTCAAGTGTCTCTCCTTGGCCACTTTTGTGCTCAT
The DNA here is from genome assembly GCF_037043125.1 of Eumetopias jubatus. Classification (NCBI taxonomy): domain Eukaryota; kingdom Metazoa; phylum Chordata; class Mammalia; order Carnivora; family Otariidae; genus Eumetopias; species Eumetopias jubatus. The sequence continues at coordinate 53,714,764 of NW_028274815.1, read as the reverse complement.
CTGCGCCGGGCAAGGGGGACGCAGGGAGGAAGGGGCTCCAGCCTGCTACGGGGGATTTGACCTGTACTTCATTTTGGACAAGTAAGTGTCTCGCGTTGTTGCATCCTAGGCTCAGCTGATGATGCTCCCTGCCGGGCTGGGCTTATTAGCAGCATCGCTTCGGGACAAGCGCGCGTCTCAGGGGACCCAGAGGGACCGCGGGGGGTGGCCGCGGCCCCGCGCTGCGCCTCTGTCGCGGAGCGCGCCTCCCCATCTTTGCTGCCCGAGCCCGCAGGGGCGTCGCTGCTGGTTCGGGGGAAAAACCTACTTTCCGCCTTGCTTTCTGTGACCGAGGAGCACGCAAGGGAGTGTGAGGATGCTGTTGACCTAACACGTTTCTGTGAATCCTTTCCATTTGCTTTAGAAACCTGGTGAGAAGGGCGTGCTTTGGAGAGGTAGAACTTCCAGGCGCGGCTGGAGTGGGCTTTGAAAAGTCAGTCATGTCTTTAAACAGAAAACAAAAACAAAACAAAACAAAAAAACCACATGCTGTCCTACATAATGCATTGCCTTTGTTCCTAATAACACAGTGCACGCTGACTGGGCAATTAGTGAAAACAGAAGGCGGATTTCTCAACCTAGACACTATTGGGTTTTAGGCTGAGGAATTCTTTGTTGTGGGACCATCATGTGCATCGTAGGATGTTTAGCAGCATCCCTGGCCTCTCCCCAGTAAGCCGGCTCCATGCTCCCTCTCTTTTCCGCGCTAGCCCCCCAGTTCCACATTGGCGACGACCAAAATTGTGGCTAGACGTTGCCAAAAGTGCCCTGTGGATACATTCCCGCCCGCCCCTCCTGGGCTTGGGACCTCTGATTCAGACGGATTCAAGTTCTTGGTAATTCCACTGGTGGGCTACCAGGGAGGTGCAGGAGCCCCCGGTTTCCTTACCGAAAAGGATAGTGGCTAGGCTTCATGTCTGTGCTCAAGGGAGAGCTGAACTCTGACCAATTAAACACTTCCCAAGTCCCCTTAGATTTGCCAAGCCAGTCATTCAAGGAAGCTTTATGCTATCTACTAAAACCCAGCTTCAACCCTAAAAAGCCCCTCACAGAAGATCCATGCTCATTAAAAATATGTGAGCTCTCTGGTGCCAGGAGAGACGCTTGCTCTAACAGTGGTGGAGGATGAATTTCACAGACTGGAAAGTATTTGGGAGTTGGAAAAAGAGGCCTGCAAAATAAGTTGGCCAGCGAGACACCAAATGTGCTTTGCAGTTGCCCCTGGAGTTTGATTTTTCCGTAAGGGCTGTTTTGAACTCCAGATTCTTTGGATGAAAAATGAGATCTCTTTCTTAGAGATTTATGAGAAGGTGGATACTGAAAATATACTCCAATACTAAGAAATGGAATTTCTTTTGTTACTTCTAGTGGCTGGGAGCAACAGCTCACAGATTCAGAGACTGTCTGAAAACAGTCAGAGGTGCCCATCACGGTGCTTTCTCCCCTCACCCCCAAAAAAGCCAGTTGAGCAGGACACACAGGAAGACTTGAAAAAATGGACAGAACCACCAAGTCCCTGAATGGAATGACTCCATACTATAGAGATAATCAAGTTCTCCCCAAATTAATTTGAATTGAATTGAACTTTTAAATCAAAGTTCTGAAAGAATTTATTTTGGTGATGAGAAGAATTTAACAAAACGATTCTAAGTTTATCTTAGAGACAGAAACCTGGTAAAAAGAGGTAAAACATTTTTAGAGAAAGATGATGAAGAAATACCTGTAAGTATTAAAATGTATCATAAGGCAAATTATTCCACCCAGGATGGCAAAGGCCAAAGAACAGGTAGACAGGATAGAAAATCTAGAAAGAAATCCAGGGACGTGAGAGCATTTACTGGAAGTTCAAGTCGGTGGGGAATTAATTTGTTATTTTAAAAAATGATTCTTGGGGTGCCTGGGTGGCTCAGTCAGTTAAGCATCTGACTGGATCTTAGCTCAGGTCTTGATCTCAGGGTTTCCATGCTGGGGCGTGGAGCCTACTTTAAAAAAAAAAAAAAAATGATTCTTGGACAAATGGTTAGAAACATGGGAAAAGAAAAAAGGTTAGGTTTATGTTTTACACCACATACCAAAATAAATTCCAGAAGGACTGAAAATTTAAATGTTTACAATGAAAGGATGAAACAACCGGAAGAAAATTTAAATGACTATTACTGTAATCTGAGGTTTAGAGCTCTTAAAACAAGACGGAAGCAATAAAGAAAACTATGAAAATACTTAAATATATTCAAATTTTCCATTTCCATAAGTGAAAAAAAAGTCAGAGATAAAAGATTATAAAAAGTTACAAAAGCTTTTGTAACATCAATTACTCCTCAAAGATTGGCCTTAATATATAAAAAGCAGTTTTAAAAAGATGAGCGCAGTAGAGAACAGTAAACAAACAAAAAATTTCAACTTCACTAGTAATCAAAGAAATGAAAAAATCAAAAAAGTTGTAATTTTTAGTAAGTTGGCAAAGGTTTTTTTTAAAGATTACAATATTCAATATTGGCCAACTTGTGGGAGGTAGGCACTTTCTTATCTTACTAAGGAAAATATGAATTTGTGTAGTCTTTCTAGACTGGTGATGTTCAATGGAACTTTCTGTGATGATGGAAGTGTTCTATACCTGCTCTGGCCAGTTAGTGTCTATTAGCCATAGGTAGCTCTTGAGCAGCTTGAAACATGGCTAGTGTAAACAAGGAAGTGAACTTCTTATTTTGTTTATTTTTAATTAATTTTAATTGAAACAGCCACATGTGGCTACTGTATTGGATAGTGCAGACAAGGAGGTAATTTGGCAACATGTATCAAATGCTTTAAAAAAAATGGGGTTCTACTTTTCCATCTAGCAATTCTATGTCCTAAAGGAAAAATCCAAGATGGTCTCAAACAAGTGGCTATATGTATGTTCCTGGCAGTGCTGTTTATAATAATAAAGCTGAAAATTACCTAAATCTAACAATAGTGGATTTATTAAGTAAAGCATGGTATAGCATAGTATTGAATATGCATATTGTGTGTGCTCATAATCTACCCTTAGGTGAAAATACAAGCACTGATATTATGTACGTTATGATGTTACCTTTGTAAAAAAGCTAAATACATACGTGTATTTCTTGATTTACCTAATATATAATTGTATTTGTCTAGAAGGTAAGATTTTTAATTCTTTTTTTGTGTGTGTTTTTCTGAACTTTCCAAGTTTTCTGTAATGAGCGTATGTTACTTTTCTATTCAACAAAAACAAGTTACTTTGAGTTTCTAAAGAATTGTTTCAAGTGTGAGAAGGGTCTCTAACTAGCATGCTGAGCTCCAAGCACATGATTATAGAGGCTGCTTCTTCTTTTATATTTAATCCTGGAGTAAATTTCTAAATGCATCGTAGGATACTCTGCAGTGCACTGGGGACCCAAACATGCTCCAGGAAAGAAATGATGGGGGTCCCTTTGCAGGCACCTACCTTTACTTTCAGGTGGACTCCTCTGACTTCCTTTAGTTGTCTTACGGCTTGAAGAGAGAGGTATTTTCGTGCTGAATGAAAAAATTGCTAGCCCTTGATGGTGTGCACCCTTCCAGCTTGCGATCTCAATCCAAGCTAATGTGTGTGAATGCCGGACTCAAGAGCTGGGGGATGGGCCAAAACGCAGTGATTGCAAAGAGGCCCGTGGTCGTCCCTAAAGACGTGGTCTTCTGTCCTAGAAAGAACCTTCTCAGACAGTGCTGTCCAGCATCCAACCACAGCAGAGTGGAAGGGAAAAGAATGCTGACTCACTTTTTCCTTGGGCATCTAAGATACTTTGGCTGGCTAGACACTGTCTACAGGCTGAAACTAAGGGATCCCAGGGCACCTTTCTTCTCCCCAGCCCTCAACTCCCTTTTTCTCAGTGAATGGTTCTCTTCTTTTCCATGACATTAAAAGTCAGCTCATTTCAGGTTTTAGCAGGATGCATCTCTGGCCTGGAGAGAACCCAGATTATACATTTGATGGAACGTCGTGTTTTCTCAACCAGGAGCAAGACTTCATAATGATAACCTAGACGACCACAGTAACACAATAGGGCATTATTAGTGGCTTTGGCGATGGGGCTGGTGGACTGGGCTTCACAAGGCTTTATACTGATGGAATTTCATGTTCATTTAAACATGCTTTTCTGGTTACAGTCAGGAAAAGTAGATTGCTGGGAATTCAATCAGGGATTTGAAAAGTCAGATTTGGAAGGCTCTATCCAGAGAAAAACAGGCAAGGAGCAGCTAGTCTCCTTGAAGTCTTCCAGGGGTGCTCTAAGATTAATGCACCCTGTTGACTATAAATGTAGCTTTCCATTCTCCCAGGGCTCCTCTGTCATGATACTATACATTTATGTATCATATAGTGGCCTATTTTGTAGAGAACGATTAGTTACAAAAATGGAAAAAGTGGCTTCTCCACCATGAGTCTTGGGGAAGGGCTGGCTATATTCATGTGTGCCCTAAAGACTTCAAAAATAGATGGTGTCAACAGCAGGATGAGTGGAGGAGACAGTGGGGTAGAGAGGACAGTAAGCACTGAATAGCTTTATTGATAGGACTTTCCAAAGCCACAGTCTGCCACCCAATATATCCTTATATTTGTAAAGGCCCTCCACAGGCTCAGCGTGGGTTCCTTTCCCATTGGAGCCCCAAACTCCTCCCTCTGGTGCTTCCTTTCTGTCCAGCACCAGTTTTCTCTTTCTCTTCTCCCCACACAAGGGGACTTTGCCGCTCACCCAGAATTCCACCCTTAGCACCACAATCAGATGATCCCGGACTGGTGATGATCTGTAGGACCATTGCTATGTGTTACTCTCCAGGGACATGGTCATTAAACAGATGTTTGTAGCATTAGACTGGAAATTTCACCACCGGGTATGGTATCATTTTCCTGAGAAAATACCTCTGCGTTCCCAACTACTGACTTACAAAAGAAATCTTTAGAGTCAGAACTAAAGTCTCCCAACACTTACGCATTCTCACAAGTGCCCCAAAGACAAGCCTGCTTGGTAGCTAAGGCAAGCACTAGTGTCCCTAGTTTACAGATGAGAAAATTGTTAGCCCTCTGTTCAACCCACTGGATTAAGGACCTGCACAAGGACGATGTCTGCTCCTGACTCCCAGCCCTGCTCTTTCCACTCACTGATGCCCTGTGTAGTTGGGTTATAATGAGAAGCACATAACAGTCCAACTAGAGGAACTGGGTGGATTCCAGGAATTAAAAATCCCTGCATCAGGGTTTCAGTAAATGATGGTACATAAGGCAGTCCACATTACTTAATTGAGGAGCTACTTCTCTGCTGTCAGATCAGCTATAGTTGATTGAAAGTTCCAGGGACTCTAACCCCCTGCAGCTGGGGGGTTAACTGATGGTTAGGACTCTAAGGTACATTCAGGATATCTGATGAAGATGTGCTTAAAGGTCCAATAAATTGTTAATTTGTTCAGATTGAATCTGATAGAAAAAGCAACTTCGACTCTGTAGATGTGTTGAAACAGAGGTAGCTTGTTTCCAGGAATACTTAGGAAGAGGGCTTCGAGAAATGAAATTGCACAATTAGCTCTGAATCAGGAAACAAAGAGTCCATTACAAGATATCTTGAAAATGCTACAATAATAATTCTAAAAGGCATCATTAAAAAAAAAAGTTTCTCAGAGGCCAGGAACCTCCCTTTCTTTTTCTTTCCTTCCTTCCTTCCTTCCTCCCTCCCTTCCTTCCTCCCTCCCTTCCTTCCCTCCTTCCTTCCTTCTTTCCTTCCTTCCTTCCCTCCTTCCTTCCTTTCTTTCTTTTCTTTTCCTTTCTTCCTTCCTTCCTTTTCTCTTTTCTTTCCTTTCTTTCTTTCTTTTCTTTCTTCCTCCCTCCCTCCCTTCCTCCCTCCCTTCCTCCCTCCCTTCCTCCCTCCCTTCCTCCCTCCCTTCCTTCCTTCCTTCTTTTCTTCTTTTATTCCTTTCTTCCTTCCTTTCTTTCTCTTCTTGTATTGAAATGGATTTTATGGTTGGTTTTAAATGTTTCTCCAGTTAGGTTCCAGGTTTGGAGAGGACTTATTAGACTAGGTAATAGTTGGTAGAACTGCTTACAAATTGGAAGTTTGGCATGTGGGTCAAAAATAAAAATAAATAAGCTCTACGTGTTTTGTTTTGTATTTCTGTCTGGGTCAGCCAAGTAATTACCTCTAGTTTCCTTAGCTATGGAGACCTGGTAAAACTCAGTGTCAAGCTGAGAATAGAATCCAGGAGTGTTGGAGGAACGTGCCCGTCCTAAGATAACCTGTAATTATCTTCAAGTGTTAAAGGGCTCCCAGAGGTCCAGAAACAAACTCTGGCATCCCTTTGCAAGACTTGGCTGTCACATAAATGCAAATGGGATTTGCTTTCTGCTAATTTAGAATGTGTGTCTATTTTTGATGTGTGGCCAAGAGAACTGGATTTTGCCTTTCCCAGGGATCACTCAGCAACAAAAGACACAGTGGATATTTGGACATTTCCTGACATGTTTCCCAGACATGCCAGTTCCATACTGAAAAAAGTAATCAGGTTTCTTCAGTTTGCATAAATACTTTTTCAATTCCAATCACAAATGTGTACTCAGCTAAAGATACGGATAACACAGTGTCAGTTGCAAGCAATGTCCCATTCTGGGAGCTGCAAAGAATATAAAAGAAGAAAGAAGCAGTCCCAGACTATTTGCTTTTTAGGCAGAAGGACATTAGAAGGACTCGAGGCAGCCAAAGCTAAAGACTCCTAGAGGATTTGGGGTAGGGGGCAAGTAAAGTCGATTTTAGATCAACAATAAGGAAAAATAATAAGTAACATTTACTGAGCCCTTGCTACCTGCCAGGCACTGTGGTTAAGCACTTTGCCTGTATTACCCCATTTAGTCTTTACAACCTCGTAAGGTTAGTACAGTCATGATCACCATTTAACACATGAGGAAACTGAGGTTTAGAAAGGTCAGCCAAGGTCACTCTATGTGGTGAAACTCAGCCTCAAACCCAAGCCACTCTGACTCACGAGCTACACACAAAGATGAAAAATACCTAAACATGCAAAAGAACGTTGACTCAATCAGGATAGGTTAAGTTATGCTGTGGTAACAAACAATCCCCCAAATCTCAGTGACTAGAAGCAACAAAGGTCTAAACCTTGGTTTATAATCTCTGCCTACTCTGCATGTCGGATGGGGGTCAGCAGGGGCTCTGCTCACAGTAGTTGTTCTGGGAGCCAAGCTGGTGGAGATATCTTCTTAACACCAGCTTCCACCATCACAGCTGCAAGGGAAGAAAATGCCAGAGGGCCTCTCACTGGTGATGAAATGCTCCAGTAGGAGTTGATACGCATCCTTCCACTGACAACCCGTTGGTCAGAACTAGTCACTTGGCCTCACCCTATGGAAAGAGGGTGAAAAATTCTGTCTTCCCATGTATCTAAAAGGAGAGGAAAGCCAGATATGGGTGGGCATTAGAAACCTTTACTGCAAACCTGTAATTATACACTGCTTTGGCCTGAGTAAGCAAGAAAGGAGTAGTCACTGAGAGAGGGCAAAGATACTTAAGACTGATGGGAAAGGGTTGGTTTTGAGCGAGATCTTGTATTTATTCATCACCTGGGATTGCTGTCCCAGTAATGGGTGTGATAGTTCAAATCCGCCCCATGAAGCAGTGACTGGCTCCTGCTCTTTTCCTCCCTCCCCATTCATCCTACAGCTTAGTGGGCAGAGAATGAAATTAGATTAAATGGAAAGCAGAAATGGAGATTGGACAAGCTCCCCTGCCACCTTTGTATTACATGAATATCTGAAAACTAAGAATCTCTTTTTCCATAGTTTATGGAATATGAGGGAATATGAGAGGCTGGCAAGGGAGAACAGCCCCCGGGACACTGCAGCAGCTGGTCCAGAGGATGCCCGAGTATTGAGGAGGCTGATTCAAAAGCTTGAATCAAACACCAAATGTGTTTCTCAGTGAGGGTGCTTGTTGGTGGGACATTTTTTCAGTATGGGCAGCACTGTAGGATGCTTAGCATTTCTGATCCTTACCTTGGAAATGCCATTAGCCTTCCTGGCCATTGTGATAACCAAGAAATAAATGCCTCCACATTTATTTCTGAATGCCTTGCTATGAGATGGTACCACCCAGGCTGAGAACCCCTGACTGAAAGACTGCAGGATGGAGTAAGACATGGCAATGATGTTGATTCCTAGCACCCCTGAACTATATCTGAGCATTTTGTCTGGGAGAAATGAGAAGGTTTCAGTGATAAGGGCCAGTGGAAATTGTAGACCTTAGGAATGAATGGGTTCAACCAGTAGTTCTCAACCAAGGAACAAATCAGAATCTGAGGAGGCCGGAGCAAGCATGTCTATCTTGGAAAAGCTTCCCAGGTGATTCTGATGTGGGTCTTTCCCTCCCACAATAAGTGGTAAGATTGAACAGGAAGACAAGGAAAGCTGCCCCGTAATGATGGCCTTTCTCCTCTATGGTGAGGATGTAGCAGAGGCAGCAAGCACCTCAGAAATGGACACCAAGCAGAGCTCTTCAGACAGTGGTAGGAAAGCCCAACCTGACATGGAGAAGACAGAGCGGAGGTCAGCTAGGCCATGCACTGCCCTCTAGTGTTACCAGGCTCTAGCATGTGTGCATACATATCTAAGCCATGATACTTGCTAGGACAGTCCTTTGTCCCCTTTCTGTCAAGACCTCATGCATGAAATGTGGCCCCGGGGCCTTATGGGAATGAACCAAGACTCAAGCACAAGGTTTAAGAGAGCCAACTTCAGAATCAGACATCTCTGGCTTTAAACACCAGCTCAGCCTTTTCACCAAGCTTTGTGACCTTGGTGAAAATTACTTAGCCTCTCTGAACCTCAGTCTTCTAATCAAAAAGATAGGTATTAACATTTTGACCTCACAGAGGTGTTGTAAAGTATTGTAAATAATATTAGATTAAAACCTTTCATGAAGTATTTGGTATGTGAGTACCCAGATGACAGATGGTTATGGTGATGACGCTGGTGGTGGTCCTGGTGGTAGTGGTAAATACCCCAGGAGAAAGGGGGTGTGGTCCCCTAACAAAAGACACCTCTGTAGATTCCGAGCAGAACTGGCTGGTTAGGGGGAGGAAAACAACAATTCAATGCAGAATTTTCAAACTATGCTAAACTTATGGAATTACAAAATGCCCAAGAGGTCCCTGGTTCTCAAAGATTTCACAGCTTAGTGGAAGAGACAAAGGGCTGGGGAAACAGAGTTGGTGAAATTAATTTTGGTTGAGATAAAAGAGCCTTAGGAAGCTTCATATAGGAGGTAGCTTTGGATCTGGGACCTGAACATATAGTAGGATTTTGTCAGGTGACCAAGTTAAAACAAGGACATTTCTAGAAAAGGTGTAATGTACAGGAAAGCAAGGTGACCCATATCCCTTGTGATGTAAGCATGACAGGGAAAGTAACAGGGTAAGAATCTGACAAGAGTGGATTTTTTTTTCGTATCAGCAATAGGTTATGGGATTCAAGTTTTCTACAGACAAAAGTAGCAAGCTTATATATGTGTTTTATCTATATCTCACTTATTCTTGTAGTAGGAATGAGGAGAAGAGTAAATGAAATTGAGAGCTCTTTTGTAGTGAGGAGCTTAGGACCTGATTTGCATGGGATGTGGGAGAGGAAAGCATTGAGAGGGTAAAGAGTAGGTTTCAGAAGGAAAGAGGGCTTGGTGTGGACATGTTCAGTCTGAACACGTAGGACATTTGGGTGGAGATGCTGAGTTGTCATTTGGATTTATACAATGGGACCGAGAATAAAGACTTGGGTGGCGTTAGCCCAAGGGTAGTAGTGGATATGAATAATAAAAAATATCGAGATAATATCAAGATTTTTTAAATGTCAAAAAGAGATGGAGTTTAATGACAAAGTTGGCCAGGGTCCAGCCTTAGAGGAATTGCTAACAGGAATGTCTTTGCCAAAGAAGAAACTCCACTAAATAGTGCCGAGAAGTTGCCAAAACAGTCAGAAGAGAACCAGCAAAGAATTGTACCACTGAGGCAAGGAGAGAGAATTTCAGTGGAGGGATGATCCATTGTTTCTCCCCTAATACCATCTCCCCTTCTATTTCTAGTCTCGGTGAGTGACATCACCATAAACCCAGCCACTTAGACCAAAGATCTGGGAGCCATCTTCTTTCTCATACTGCAAGGCCAGGCGACACCTGCCCCAATGTCTCTCCTGTTATCTTCCCACATGACCCCATTCTCTGCCTTTCAGTGCCTTAGCTCAGGCCCTTCCCATTTCTCAACCAGTTCACTGAAACATTCTCTAAATTGGTCTCCTTACCCACTTTCTTTACCCTTCCCCCCACCTTGTATTCTTGACGGTGGCACCAAATTGATCTTTTTAGAACACAAATCTAATCTTGACATCTTCCCCAAAACTCTTTTAGGATAAAATCTGAACTCCTTAGCAAGGTATCCAAGAGCCTTATTGCTCAGGCCACTGTGTATTTCCCTAGTTTCATCTCTTCCCGCAGCCCCACAGCCCACACCCTTATAACTGCCAACAAAACTGTACTATGCAGTTCCCTGAACCAACGCATGCACTTTCTTCCCTCATCAGCACTCCCATCTTTACATAGGTGATGCCCTCTTAGCCTTTGAGATGATCATTGGTACTTGGCCCCTCCTATCACTAATTGTGGGCTCCCTCTGGTGCAAAAAAATTAAGAACAATCACCTCTCTACATTACATCTTCATTCAAAATCTCTTCCTTGTTCAGATTCTCTCAACCTCATAACAAATCATATTGCTTGATAAGCAGCAGAGCGGTCAATTATCAAGAGATGGAGAATAATAATCCTTAGTGTTTGTCCTCTGGGGTCTCGTTCAGTGGCCTTATCTGCTTCTCCTCAAACCCTGATGCTCAACCGTATACAGCTCCAATGAATAAATACCTGTAGGAACCCCCTGGAACAGAGCTTTCCCAAAATCTTGGTGCCAAAGGATTCTGATCAGAATCACAGTCATCCCGCTATCACTTCTCACATACAAGATAATGCAAATTTCCATAAACCAAGTTTATGGAAATCACATAGCAAATAAAAGTGAGGCATCCCATAACTGTAACTACACACCAGTCAAAATAATAAAAGGAAATTCAAGATGCCATTGGACAGCCATAATCTAACCACTAATCAATAAATGCATGGCCCAGGACATTACAGGCTTATGCTTCTTGTCCCAGCACAATTATTAATGGCTTCTTATTTTACTCTTGAAAATGTCTGTTTGGATTTTAAATTGTATGGTCATCCTGAGTACTGTCATAAAAGACAATATCAAAGAAACAAAAGAGGAGATGATTAAAGGCCAAACTGCAGAAGCCCCTTGTACATTTTACTCCATTAACATGGTCAACCAATTCAGCACTCCTGATTCCCTTCAAGTGCCCCAGTTTTAAGCCTTTCTTGGTATCCCCACTCCCAAATTCCCATAATAATTTGTGGAAATTTTCTAGTACTTCTCACTATTTTAGCTCCTAACACTAATTGTAATCGTGCATTTCCTGACCCCTCCGTGGGGAGGCAGTGTTGCCTAGGTGTTAAGAGCACAGGTTTAAACGCCGGAAAGACTACAAACATAGTGTTTAGACTAAAAGTGTGGACTCTAGGGCCAGACCACCTGTGTTCAAATTCCAATTCTACCACTTAACTAGCTGTGTGTCCTTGAGCAAGTTACTTAACCTCTTTGTGAACTCAGTTTCCTCATTTGTAAAAAAAAAAAGAGAGAGAGAGAGAAAGAAAGAGATAACATTATCACATGAGTGGTTGTGCCCAGAACAGAATCCCATGAGCATGTAGTAAGTGCTCACGAAGTGCTCGCTACTATTACTAAATGGCGATACATGTACAGGGCTCAGCACAATGCCTGCTGCTTAGTAAGTACTTAAGAAATATCAAGTGTTGCAATTATTAGTCTTTATAGATGCAAAAGGACCCACTAGCATTCAAAAGTCAGTTTGTGGAAATAATAAATATTATGTGTCATATTTATGCATATTATAAATACATCCAGCAAGATGAGAACTGAGAAAGGCCATATGCTTGAGCAGAAATAAAGGCATTGGTGACTTTTGGAAGTGCACTGTCAGGGCATCATAAATGATGAAATTAAAATTTAATGAGCTGAGGATCTTAGTGGGAGATGAGAAGAAAAGTTTATGACTTCTGAAAAGGAAGCTGAACATACACAGCACCTCCCCCACTATCATCTACAACTGCCCCACCCCCCCAAAAGAGAAAGTCTTAAGGAGTCATCTGGGAGAAACCTGCATCAGGTCCAAACATGAAGGACATTGACATTGACATGCAGCACACTTCTAAGAAATTCCACTAGAAACAAACCAGATGGACTGAGTTTGAAGGAGGTCAGCCAGGATCTACTTTCCATGCTGTTGCCAAGTTGTAGAAAACATGTAGAGGAAGATTTAGAAAGAGCCCCAAGAACAGTCCCAAATCTGAAAGTGAGTTTGAAGTAAAGAGTGGGACATAAGAGGGATGAGAACCATCTCCTTGGGGCCCTTCTGCATTGTGCAGAAGGAGCTGCACTGGATATTCCGGAGGCAATAAGCCTGATCGCCAGGCATCTTCATGACAATAGTTCTGTCCAGCTTTGTTGAGCCCTCCCCGTAGATGCTGGGCCTCCAGGAAAAAGGCAGAACTCTATCTTTGATTCTGTGGATACGGTAGGGACTGGGAAAGATGTCAGGTACAATAAAATAGGAACCTGAAGTAGAGACCAGGCCAAAAAACCCTACAAATGGCAAGCTGGAATGGATGCAACCGTGTCCAAAATGCACACACAAACCTTGCAAGGATGATATTCATCTGTGGGAAATGATGAGGATCTATTTCATTCCTTACTCTCCTCTAGGTGATGGAATAATAACATAAGCTTACTTCAGCCATCAAAACCAACTCCCTTCTCCCAGATTGAGTTCTTAGAGAAGTTTATAAGTGTGAGATGAGAAAAAAACAAACAAACAAACAAAACCCACAAAAAAAACTATTTGGGAAGCAAATAACAGAGCCAGTTACACCTTCCCACATTCAAGGATGACAAGAGGGCCTATAAAATTTCAGCGACTTAAAGAAGGGATTAAACAAAATTCCCAAGGTGGAAGAAGAACATGTATACAGAAAAAAATTTTAAAGCAGAAGAGGTCAGTTTTAGCATCATATATTTTTTCATTTCAATGATGGTAAATAAAATAAGTTTTTGAAATAGGTAAAATACGGATGAGAAGACAAGGAACCCAGAACAGTTAACAGAATATGGAATAATAGGGAAAGATGTAAAGTCACCTTAGAAGCAGTAAAGAGCAGAACTGACAATGCAGAAAATGAAATAAATGATGAAGTCTTGTTTGAAAAATTCTCCAAATTTGAATAGGGAAATGACTTAAAGTGATGAGAGAGAAGATGATAAATAGTGAATGACAAAAATAGATATCCAATATACCAGATAATTTCAGTTGCTAAAGAGTAGTCTAGAAGAAACATTCAAAGAGTGAATAGAACTTTCCTGATTTAAGAAAAACCTGAAAATGAAGATTGAATAGGCTTATCAAGTAGCAATCAAAATTAATTAGTTAAGTAAAAGAGGTGAATACTGAAGCATTCCTTGTGATCATTTTTAATTTCAAAGACAAAAGAAGAATTTTATGAATGGAAAAGATACAAGTGACCTACAAAGGCTCTACAACATTAAATGGTGGAGAATTTTGATGGATAAATTTATGACCTAAACCGTTATATTTAGCAAAGATGTCACTTACATGTGAAAAAAAATAAAAAAACATTTTCAAGTAGGTATAGATTCTTCTAAAAAGGAGAGTAGGGGTAATTTTCAAGAAATTACCAAAAAAAGTGGATCAGGATTTTTAAAAAAAACTTTAAATGTAATAGTTATTAATTAAAGGAAGTGGCAATGACCATTGAAGCCACTGAAGCAAATATATGTCTAATTAGCATCATCAGTAAATTTTCAGATGATAATGCATCAACAAACAAGAGCATCCTGTCATGAGAAAGGAACAAGCTGAAAATAAGAAGCTTTTGGAGGGAAAATATGCTATTTCTGACTATGCAAATCCACTGGAAACAATGTCCACCATACTGAATATTGCAGAAAGTAAATTCAGTTCTTCAGAAGACAGTTTAAGAAACTTTTCCCAGAACTCAAGCAGAAAGAATACAGAGATGAAAATGATGAGAGAAGAGATAAGTAATATAAACCTAGGAACAGGATATATACACACACACATATACATGGTAAAATATATATACTATACAAAAACGATATACAATATATTTACAATAAAAATTCTAGGGAAAGAAAAGAGAACATTTAGAGGACTTACCAAATACTCAACCTAATTAATTTTTTTGAAGGATTCACCAAGTACACAACCTAGATAAATTCTTAAAAATATAAGATTAAATAGAAATGTCTGTATTCTTCCAAAAAAGAAAAAAAAATAGGTTTCCTTTCCCCCGCAAAAAAAACAGACTCAGATTGACATTAGATTTTTTTCTTTTTAGTCTACAATATTAAATTCTCAAAAAAGCTCAATAATTATAGAGTCCTGAGTGAAATGTGATATTTAAATTCCATAACTAGGCTTTCTTAGACATACAAAAGTTCAAAATGCATGCCATCCACACCCCCTTACTGAAAAAAATCACTTGAAAATATTGACATCGAAATGGAGAATATGTTGGAAATAAAGAACAAGAAAAAGATATGGTATAAAAGAAATAGAAGTAATTGGACCCAGAAAAGTTAATATGAGGCTATACAACAAAACATAAAACTTAAAGAATAGATTTCAAAAGAGAAAGTGAAAACTATAAATTTTTTACAGAGGATAGAAAAAAATTACTCATACTACATTCATATAAAAAAAATGTGGTCTGCTTTTACCTCACAAACTCTTCTTCTTCCTGCCAAGTTTACCTACTGGGTAGTAGGAGGCATGGAAATCCCTAAATTTTGAACCATAGTGATAATAAGAGTCCAATAGTGGTGATTTTTTTAAAAATTCCTTTAGGTGAGATGCTGGATCTTTCCAATTTTGCCCTCCCCCAGTGGAATCTGGACATTTAAGAGGGACCAATTTCCCTTTGTGAGTAGGTCCTTTGGTTTTGGACCAGTTGGTTTTGTGGCAATCTCTATCACAGAACAGAAAATTTCAGTATTATTACTCTTCCAGAAAACAGAAAAAGATGAGAGAGTCTCCCAATTTATTTTAGGAAGCTAGCATGTATCTGATACCAATATCTACTAAAGATGACATGTTCACATGCAAAACTTCTGACCAAATTGAATAAAAACTTTAAATCCAAATCAAATATCCTTAAAATAAAACTCACAGTGTAGTAAAAGCATAATATACCAAGACCAGGTAAAAGTTATCCTAGAAATGCAAGGGTGCTTCAATATTTAGGAACCGTATTAAGATAACCCTCATCTATTCTTGACCGCCAAAGATGAAAACCAAATTATTTTCTCAGCAGAATCTGAAATGACATCTCTCTGAATACTTAAGCATTCAAAAGACAGATAAAGTATGAATAATAATTAATGAGGTTTTACGAGGGCACGTGATTGTTGAGCACTGGGTGTTATATACAACTGACGAATTATCATCCGAAACTAATGATGTACTATATATTGGCTAATTGAATTTAAATAAAAAATAAAATAATTAATGAGGTTGTTTTAATAAATATATTTTGAATCCCATACCCCACAGAGAATAAACTTTCCTTTCAAATACCCATGAAATATTTATTAAGTCACAAAGAATGCCTCCAGATATAGCCCAAGGCACAATTTTTCCAGTCCACATTCTCAGCAATAAATAACAGGAAATGAATAGCGGAAGTACACTAAAACTTCAGCTACCAGGAAAAAAATATATAGATTTTTATATTATCTTGTAATGCGGAAAACTGAAAGAAAGTCACTGTCTAGGACAGAGGTTGGCAAACTATGGCCTGCAGACTGTTTTTGTAAATAAAATTGTGCTGTCGCATCACCACACTTACTTTATTTATGTCCTATCAATGGCTGCTTTTGTGTCACAAGAGCAGATTTAAGTAGTTACCATGGGGACCATCTAGCCCCCCCCCCCAGAGCGTAAAATACTTACTGTCTGGCCCTCTATAGAAAGCTTGCTCACCCCTACGCTAAGAAAATATTTGCACCCCGATAGAAAATGGCAAAGGGTATTGATAGCACAGGGTCAGCTGCAGGGGCATGGGATCTATGCAGTCACCCAGGAGCCCACGCTTAACAAAGGTCTGGCACTTAGCTTAATGCGCTGCCGACACCATCTTGAAATTCTTAATAATTTTTGAAAAAGAGGTGCTCCTTTTCATTTTGCACTGGGTTCTGCAAATGATGTGGTTGGTCCTAATTGATACTCAATGTTTTTAAAAACAGAAAACGAACAATAAATTTGAAAAAAAATCTGTGGCTTATAATTAAATACATCCACGTGGAAATTATAATGAAGGTCCATTTTCATTTGTAAAACGTACAGATATTTCAGAAAGAGATAATCCCAAGTGTTAGTGAAGGGTAAGGAAAGGAGCACTTCAGATCTTACTGCTGGGACTTGAATAATCAAGTGGGAAGGGAGTTGCCGCGGCCACAGTGTCCTGTGGGCTCACCTTGTTCCAAGCAGGATGCATGACACCTGAGGAACGTTAGACTGAATCCTTAAAACGATCCTTAGGAGGTAGCTACTATTATCCCCATTGCATAAAGGAGGAAGCTGACGTGTAAGAAAGCAAAACATCTTGTTCAAATGTCACACTCGTAACTGGAAGAACAGGAGTTTGAACTCACATCAGAGGTTTGAACTCACATGAGCACTCACCAAGTCTGTGCTCATAACTGCTGGTCAGAACAGCCTCAAGAGGAAATTGTTCCACATTTCTGCATAAAGAAATACTGTTATTACAAATATATGTGTCTTGGGGTAGAAAAACCCCTATTTTTACTCTCCTTAGATATATAGAAAATAATTTAAAGCTGCTTTGTTTATCCAAGAAAATCCCTCCTGCTAGGTGCAGGTATGGTGAGGAGAGGAGACCATTTTTTTTCCAAACTGGAAATCTTAACCCAGTGCAAGAATTTAAACATTCAGTAAATTTAAGTTTGAGGTTTTGTCCCTCCCTGCCCCCCACTGCTCTCACTCACATGGCTTAGTGTGCCTGTGCTGTGTACACATGAAAGGGGCCTCTGACTTCCTGGGCAGCCACAGTATTGACCAGACCCTTGTCTGGTCATGGTCACCTAGAGGTCATCCACAGATCACATTGGTGGCTTTGGCTGGTAACCTGGGGGTCTCACGTATCACATCCCATGTCTTAATGTTGGGAAATACCTTTTGGATAGCCAACCAATTTCTGTTTTCTTAACAACTACAGCTTTGTGTTGAATTTGCACCAAACATACCAATAATTGATATCAGATCATATTTTAGGTTTTTCCTGTTGTGCGTGTACTGGAAAAGACAAATTAGCACAGGTTAAAGGAGTATATATTTTGCTATAATATCCTTTTGATCTGCTCCACAAGAAAAAATACAGTTTACATCTACATATATAATATATATATACACATTAGATATAGACATATAATATATATATATTACTTGCATATAATTGACCAAAACTTTCGCGTAGTATTACTTTGTTACAGCATGCAGTGGATCCTAATATTTCTGTTTCATTTTGTTTTTAATGTTGGCAATATCCCACCAAAATGATTTCCCAAATCACTAATAGGTTGCATTCTACAGCTTGAAAGTCATTGTTTTTACAGCCATCAGTCAGATTGACTAAAGGGAAAATTCCTCACAAGCCATTAGGGTGGGGCTGGGCATCCTGGGCTGGGGTCTCCGCAACACAGACAAGAGCTCCCAAATTCAAAGTGCAGTGCTCAGTGGCTTGGTTTTGGTCTGGACTGGTATCTTAAGAAGTTGGAAGAGAGGCAAGAGTCAAAGTCAAGCTCTTTAAGCAGGAGGGAGTCTTGGCTATGGCCCTGGTCAGTAATAGGTGGATAAGGGCTAAGGCCTGGGCTGGGTTTAGGGCTCCAGCCAATTCAAGTGCAATGTGAGGTTAGGAGGAATGAGAGCAAGGCCAAGAAAGAAGCTGGAGAGGAGAGCAGAGGGAGGAGGCAAATGAACGCTGGGCCTTTGACGGACAAACTAATTGCTTGTCCCACTTTGTGGCGCCGGAGGCTGCGCACCCTTCCAGGATTAGCTGGGGACCTGGGTGGGTCACTTAGGACATCAGTGACTTCAGCTGGGTGGGGCTAAGGAAAAATGGGACTGACAGTTTTATAATTTCCATCGTTAGAGCAACTCTCTCTTCCAGGATTAAAAGACTCGTGGGTGATGGTTCCAAATAAAGCTCTGTTTTCCTTTTTGTCTTATTCTAACCCATGTGCAAAAGAAGGGGGGACAATTTAAACTCAATTTGGCCCACTCGATTCTTTCTGACTCTGGTTGTGCGTGTGGCTAATGGAAAGAGCCTGTGTTTTCTAAGGAGCTTAACCACAGGGAGGTTTGGAAACTCACATAAGCACAAAAGAATGTATTTCAGAAAACAAATCAGAATGAGACTCAGAGTTCTTATTTTGCTCCTACTCTTTGCATATTAGACCGTTGGAAGTAATTAAGCAGTAATCTGAGGGCGCTGGTAGGTTCTGTGTGAAATCCCTCGCTGGGAACTCACAATGAATGCAAAGTCACAAAAACTTATTGACTTCTGACTATGTTCCAAACACTGGAGATGTCATAGAAAAACAAAAATAAGAAACTTTGGAGCTGCCCCCAGCAGTTACCTTCTTGTGCAGCTAGTAGTGAGGAATGGTGGCTTTGCCATCCCATGATCTGGGCAGCCCTTCTCAAAGCCAAGTCAGAAGGTGGTGTGAGAAGGCATCGACCCTGATTTTGAGTAGACCCAGGTATACTGAATAGACCTTCAAGCACAGAACTCTGTAGGACTGTGTTCAAGCAGAATTCCTGGAGGCCAGTTGAATTCCAAATTTTGCTGAGACTTATACCTGTGGGACCAAGGCACAAAATCCCAAGAAGGAGCCTGAAGGAGCTAGATCATGGAAATCTTCAGGGGTTAGAATTGCATTTGAGTTTAGATTTAATTGAGTCAAATATCAGGGACCTTTCACATCTGCTGATTTTCTAGAACGTGGGCATTTCAGCTCTCTGACTATAGTTTGCCTAGCAACTGTGTCTTAAAAGCAGTTAAGAAAAAAAAAAAAAACGTAACAGAGTCCAGTGGAACCTTTCCAAGTCCTACATGTATCTGGACTAAGAAGAAGTTTTTATTTCTGCCTTGGAGCTTTGGTAACAATGGCTGAGTGAGCCATTACTGCCTGAAGACATCAGGACTCCGTAACTGGGATTTTAAGATAATTAACTCTTAAACAGGTTGGCATGATAAATGAGATGGTTTATATATTGTAGGGTGGTGAGAAGCTGGAATTGAATCCACTCTCTGCCACTTCCCCATCCAACACCCTACTTTTTCTGGCTGTGACCGGGAATCCACTTAGGTCTTCAGGGTTGAGAGGAAGCCACTGGTCCAAACATGGACACACCACCCTGGGTCGATTATTCTAGGAGTAGCTACTAGGGCAGATTCCAAATCAGAAGTTCAGTTTATAATGCAAAGTGCAGGCGAGACATGCATGTTTTAATAGAAAGTCCAAATTGAGTCAAAGACCCAACATATCTATCCCTGTGGGAGAAGGACAGATGTTTGAGTGAGGTCACAGTGGATAGTTTCTGAGGCCCCATGGATGACGTATTTAGAGTTCAGGGTTAAGAAGTCTAGCTGTGGCCGGCGGGTGGTATTGAGGCAGGGAAGCAGGACTGTGGCACCCGGCAGGTAAGACTTTTGCTCCTACAGATTTGGGTTAAAGAAATATGAGCAGTAGCCCCAACAAGCTCACCTCCATGCTAAAACCATAAACAACTGACATGGGGCTCTTTCCTTTCCCAAGGTGTAATTTGATCTTGGGGTGGGACAGAGTGTGCATGTGCAGGTTAAGGAGGCTCAGCAATAAGGACTAGAAGGATTCCTATATTCCTCTGCTCCTTTAGTAGGTTAGGCCCCTTGGGATCCCATGGTAATCCAGAGAAGACAAAAACAGTTTGGTTTCCAGAATCTTAGAGGGTTATATTTACCCTCGATGCTTAAGGGAACAGACTATGTACATCTCAAGTGTGTCCCCAAAAGAGTATATTTTGGGAGCACCTGGGTGGCTCAGTGTTGGTTAAGCGTCTGTCTTTGGCTCAGGTCCTGATCTCAGGGTCCTGGGATCAAGTCCCGCATCGGGCTCCCTGCCCAGCAGGGAGCCTGCTTCTCCCTCTCCCTCTGCCTCTGCTCCCCCTGCTTGTGCATGCTCTCTCTCTCTTTCTGACAAATAAATAAATAAAATCTTTAAAAAAAATGGTGTATTTTGGTCAAAGCTTATATAATTGTGTAAAGAATGATCATGTATAAATGTGAAACCACAAACCTCAGCCATCTCAGGGCAATTACTAGCCGAGTTGGGAGAGGAGGAGCAAGCCTGTCAATTATCTCCTTACCTCCAGGTTTGTCTTAGGGGTATCGTTTTATTTTTTTCTTGAGAAAATGCAGTGCCTGCACATCAGCAAGAAGACCAGATAGATCCAGACTTTTCTTAACACCCAGGGTATTTCTTAGATCTTTCTCTGTACCTAGCATCAACAAATCACATGAATTTCACCAAATTGTGTATATTTTACATGTCAGATAGAAGAATAATGAAAATGAAGTGTTTTATGACAGTGTGATAGTGTGAATTATTATTGAATGACCCTGTTTAAGTAAAGGAATGCAAATTGATTTGTGGCTGTTCAATAAGGCCAATCTTTGAGAACAAAGAAATGGTAACCCGATGATTTACTCCAGACCTCTGCTCCTTAGGCAGATAGCCAAGAACAGCCCCTCAATTCTGGTTCAAGTCCCTGTTTTACCAACACTTTACCTCCTCCCCTGCCAGGACAATTCCCACATTGCAGGACTTCTCTACTAATGAGAAAATCAAACTTGGGATGAAGGAGGTATGGGGATGTCCCTTTAATCATTAAGCATCTTACATTACCCCTCAGATAGTACTTGTGCTGGTCATGTGGACCAAAACACAACATTGCATTTCAGAAGAGGGCACAGATGACCAGTGTTAAAGGAAATCTCCTGATTCCAGCGGATAGGAGTTGTAGAATTCTAGATTGGACTATGGCTCATCAATTATGTGGTGCCTCTTGGTGAGGCACTTATGTAGCATTGGGCCCTCACTAGGACCCTCAGGAGCAGACCATTTACCCCATGGCTGGAGGAAAGCAGCCAGGACCAGTCTTTGGGATTTGAAGTATACAACTGAATCCTGTCCAGGAGGATGGCTGGGATTCTAATGAAAGAGGACTTCCAAAGGTTAAAAGCTCGGGGCTAGTATATGGAATTTTGGTGAGCTCTTGGGAGGCTCCCAGCTGCCATTAGGTTTTATTGTTGATGATTAGGTAGTCCCATTTACCAAGGAGCTGTGCTCTAGAGTCATTGACCCATCTGGGAAGGCTCCTCAGGTTCATGTAGGGTCACAGGAATTGGCTGGAGCTGTCTGAGTACCAAACTCAGAGTGTTTATCCAAATGAGGGCAGAAGAGATGGTGTCCAGCTGACAAAATATCAAGAGGCTTCCTTGAGCAATAGAGACTTCTTCTTTGCATGCTCTTCTTTCCTCCGTCGAATAAATGGGTTGATGCTGGAGAGGCAAATATCCTTAAATCCCTCACAGGGGGAACATGAAAAAAAAGTGATTGCAACCCAACATCAGAGGATAGTGACTGAGAGATGTACACGGTGCCCTGAGAGCATGGGGCGGGGGCAGTGAGCCCCATCTATGTTGGTCAAAGGCAAGAGGCAGAGACTGCGTTGAGTCTTGAAGAATGAGTAGAAGTTTGCCAGTGTAGACACGGAGTGTCCCAAGTGGCTGGAATATGTATAAAGCCTGAGAGGCCAGAAGAGAAAAGGTCTATTGGAAAAGGTTTATAGTTTTTAAGAGGAAGGATCTCCACCCCCCTCCTCACCCGAATGCCTGGATCCCTTTCCCCATCTGCCCATCTCCTCACGCCCTACTCTGCAGGGCTCTATGCTGCTGCCACAGGAAATTGCTTGTTCTTCCTCAAATGATTGTTTAAATATGTATTTCTGTCTTTACTAGAAGAGTTTGGCATTTTTCAAATGCTGATTTACTATCCTTTAGGGGATTGCTTGTTCTGATCCTTGGTCTATTTTTCTATTGTTTGCCTTTGTAATATTTACTTGTACCAATTATTTACATATCCTGGACACAAATTTTTTGCCTTTTTTTATTTGTTACAGACATCTTCTTTCACTCTTGTCTTTGAACCTGTTTATGGCATCTTTTTTTCATTCAGAATTGTAGATGCTTCAGGTAATCAAAATTATCCTTTTCATTAAAAAAAACCTCCTACTTTCTGTACCTAGCTGAAGAAACCTTCACTAACCTGAGGACATAAAAGTCTCCTTCTATAATTTGCCCAATGGATTTAAAGTTTTGTCTTTCCCATTAGGCTTTAATACATCTAGGGTTACTTTTGGTATGAGACAGTGACCTAATTGGCTTTTTTCAATTAGAAATCCATTGCCACAGCATCATTTATTAAAGGGTTAGTTCTCTGTCCTCAGTTTGAATCACCTTTTTCACTGAATTGCAAGACCCCATGTAGATTGAGGTTTGGGTTCTCTATTCTACCTCATTGGCTCCACGGTTATATTATGTATCGTGCATATGGGGTCATTTTATCTGATAAGACAAGTTTTCCAGCTTTATTATTCTTTTTCACAATTGCCTTGATTACTTTTAGACCTTTAATCTTCATTTCATTTTTAAAGTCAGCTTTTGAGTTCTGCAAAACATACTTTCAGAATTTTTCCTAGATTTATTAAAGTTATAGATGAAGTTGGGGAAAGTGAGATAGCCTTATGATACGGAGTTTTCACTGTGTGACTGTAACATGTTGTGTCACTTTTGTTCAGGTCAGGCAGACATATCATTTCTGGATGTGGGGCAGAGAGGAGTGAATTCTCCTTATAGAGATGGAATACACTCGAACAGAATGTGAATTCTTGGGATATTGTACCATGAAAAGGAAGGCACAAAATCTATTGCACAGATTCATTTTAAATATTTATAAAGTAATCTGAAACAAAGAAAAAAATAGCAACAAACAACTCTTTCAAAGTTAAAATTAAGGTAAATGAGTGCATAAAAAATAAAAGTAATCTGAAACCAGTGGAAACTGTACAAAATGTCAGAGAAGGAACAAACTCTTAACCTCAACAACTATTAGAATGACAGGCAGAAATGCAGAGCTCAGCTGACAGGGACCCTCAAGTAAAAGGAAAACAGCATCATAGTTACACAGAAGAAGGGGTTAGAATAGAAAAACCTACTGTGAAGTCACTGCAACAGCTTGAGTATGGGCACTATGGAAAATACTTAGAAGCTGAATTGAAGCAGTAGTAAATGGTATCAGTAAAACGGAAGTCAATCTTGGGAAATAAAGAAGCCCCCTTCCAAATCTAAAATTCTGTAATTCCATATGTCCTAGAGAAAGTGTCCCTCTTTTTTAGGAAAAAGATTCCTTTTTAATATAATGAAAGTCTGTAAAGTTTTTCTTTTTTTATTTATTATTATGACTAGTTACATTAGATTTTCTTAAATGTTGAACCATCAGTACATTCCTGAAATAAACTCCACGGATTCATTAATTATTATTCTTTTAGATTCCTGCTGGATTTGTTTTGCTAATATTTTATTTAGAAATTTTGCATCTATATTTACAAATGAAGTTTTATTCTTTTTGAGGTGGGGGATTTGTTTATGTTTGTGTGTTCAGGCATCTAGTTTATGCTAATTTCATTTAAATAAATTGGAATTGTTTTTCTTCCCTAATCAGTGAATAATTTAAGTAGCACAAACATAATGGTTTTTTTAAAGATTTGAAACTGACCTCTGAATCTGGGTGGGCCCAGGGATTTTTTTTTTTTTTTAGTGCGTTAGTGTGTGGAGTGGGAGTGGAAGGTGGAGTGAGTCTAAATACCTTTTCAGATAATTTCCAAAGTTATAGAAGTTTCTGATAATGAGCCCAGTTAATGGATAAATTGAATGTGAAATAATAGAACATAAAGAAAAATGATACAAGGTAAAGAAAAATGAACACCTGATTAAGTAACATCTGCTTTTCTTTTCCTAGATCAGGAAGTGTGCTGCACCACTGGAATGAAATCTATTACTTTGTGGAACAGTTGGCTCATAAATTCATCAGGTGAGAAAGAATGTGTAGTGCTCTGCCATAAGTAAAACTAGCCTATGTTTGTTATTCTACTAATTAGTAGCTTTTTCGGGCATGCTTTTTGACAAAGGTAGACTCTCAGATCTTGGACCAGAGACTTGACTTTGTTTTCATCTTTGCTACATGTTAGAATAACTTTCAGTTCTGTGTTTTTAGGACAACCCTGATTTGGTTATAAGACCAAAATTTTACCTGTCTCTCTTATTGGATTATATATTCTTCTAGAAGGATCATTAACATTTTTTTCACAGTGGACCACTCTGGGCCAGTTGGCTTATTTTAGTTGGACTCATGTGTAAACTGTGTAGAGTGTAAGGTGACCAACTCATCCCAGTCTGCCCAGAACTTTCCTGGCTACAGCACTGAAAATTCTCACATTCTGAGAGCTCTCCTCAGTCCTGAGCAAACCACCATGTTGGTCAGCTGAGCTATGTGTCTTATCAGATAGAATTCTCTGAGCATTCTTTACACCACTTTCCAAGGGAGGACAATGCAGTTTTGAACATCATCACTATAAATATTGCAGAGCCTTGGAGGTCCTACTTTCCAGTAAGTATAGATGCCCACTGGCAAAGGAAAGAAGGCCATTTCACCCTCTTTGGATACAGCCTCCAAGGGATGACAGCTGTGATTGCTTTCGTGGATGTGCTTGAAGCCAGTTGTCAAGGTCTTTGGTGAAATTGTCCTGATCATTGTGAATTCTAAGGCAGCTCCTCTCCTGTGTCATGGCATCTGTAGAGTCTTCCAGCCCATGTGAGTAACCATAAACTTCTTTGAATAATGTTTTCTTTATCTCAGAAGACAGGTTGTCCCCTGAGACCAAAGTAATGACAAACACATTCCCTCCAAATTCAGTTACTGGTCTCTTTCCTGCCTGCCTGATTGGAGGGAAAGGGTTAAGAGGTGTCCTCTCTGCGATGCCAAAAATTGGAAGCTGCAAGCAGGAAGCATCTAAACCCAGATGAATGGGAAAAGCAGATGCTGAGAGGAGAGGGGAGAAGGGGAGATAAGAAGGAAATACATGGGTAGTATTAAAAGCAAAATATCTGAGGGATTTGTAGAAGCTTAGAATTGAAAGCAACAACTTCCCAAGCTATCCTAAGAGGTATTCACTACCCTCAACTTAAATAGCTCTGCTGAGAAACTGCTCTCTTTGGAGGAAAACAGTCCAATAGTTGGACAATTCCAGTTTCCAGAAAAGCCTCTTTGTCATTGAGCCAACATGTCCTTTCCTATACTCTCATCCATTATATCCATTTTATCCTTTGGAGTGCTATAAAATAAATCTGCCTCTAGACACTTGATGGTATCTGTTGTGTCTCTATTTGCTCTTCCGGTCTTCTGTTCTCTCTGAGGACTCTACTGGAAAAGGCTTTGAAGTTAGGCAGATGTGGATTTGAATCCAAGCTCCATTGTGCAACTCTAGCAACTGACTTACCTTGGTTGAACCCTGGTTTGCATGTGAAAATTAGAAGACAAAACATGTGTAAACCAACTAGCCCAGCACCTGGCTTAGAGTGGCCACTCAGCACTTCTCTTTCCCAGTTCATTCAGCAATTCCAGATGCCTCACTATCTGAGTAGCAAAGACACTGAGAAGTAGGGGTTCGGGGTACTTAACCCAATACTTTCATTTTATTGATAAGGAAACTGAGAAGTAGAGAAGTTGACATGGCTTAATGGAGACCACGAGGCACTTGCCTCTGGTTGTCTCCTCTGGCCCTTGTTGGCTATGGACCCCCCTTCAGAGTGTGTCACCAAGACATCACGGTCATGCAAACTGTATTTTGACTGCTGCAGCCCAAGTACCTGTGGTAGCACCTGACACATGGCGCATGCTCACTCAATAGTTTTTAATAAATGGACAGATTTTGAAAAGGAATGAATGATTTTTAGTTATTCACTTTAATAAATAGTCTAGGCAGCTGATATTGCAGGGGGGTATTCATTGAATAACAGTGGCCAATGCCAGTACAAATATTACCATTTCCAATTTTAATGGGATCCTGGAAATTTCAAGTTCTTTTATTTGTCTTTATTCTGACCCCCTCCCATTTTCCTAATAATGATGCTGACTCTTCATGATTTCCTTCAAGACCCCAACCCACACCTCTTACCCATCACTTTCAGCAAAGAACTTCACCTCCTATTTCACCAAAAACCCTGGAAATAGCAGAAAAGTGATGTCCTCATGTTCCAGATCTATTCTTAAAAGATGCATGCTTGCCCTTCCCATTGTCTCTGAGATTCAAATATCCCCCCTTTGAAGGTGACCCCTCCATTTTAGTCCATTTATCCCATTGTCTCCAATATCCTCCAGGTCTTTGTTTCTCTCTTGGATTTTTCTCCAGCTTTCCTCTGGCTCCATTTCCACATCAATAGACATAAACAAATCTCTCCTGCCCCATGTCTGAAAAAAAAAAACCCAAAACAGAAAATAATGAATCTCCTAATTATGTCCCTCTATAGATACTATAGATACCTATTTCTTACTGGTATCTCTTGCTCACTCAAATATCTTTAAAGATTCAGTGTCTCCATATCCGTACTTTTATCATTCATTTCTTGACCTGCTTCCATCTGGTTTCCATCCCACCTCCCACCTGCTGGCTCTCACCAAAGCCCCTAAGTGATGCCCTAGGAGGACAAAGACAGTCTTGCAGTGCTTATTCTGCTGGATACAGGAGCTTCATTGGATTGAGAATTTTCTCTCCTTGAAATTCTCTCCTCCACTGGCTTCTGGTTTCTCTTTTCATCCCACTGACCAGAGCCAGGTCTTTAAATGTTGGTGTTGGTTCTAGCAGTGGCTCACTTCCCTTCTCACTGCTGACTCTGTCTTGGAACAATTCTACTCACATCAGTATGCTGAAAACTTCCAAATTAGATCTCTTGCCAAGACTCATATACCAAATATACCAATTGCCTCTTGGAACCCTACATTTCTCACATTTCAAATTCATTTTTTCCAGAGCTGAACTCTAAACAAAAGAAGCAGGATAATATATGGTGCTTAAGAACCCAAGTTCCAGAACGAGAAGCTTCATTTTAAGCCCCAGATCCACTACTCTCCCACTCTGTGACCTTGGGGAAATTACTTTATCCTTCAGGGTCTCAATTTCCTTTCGTGGAAAATAGGAATAATAATAGTACTGATCTCATAAAGTTGTTACAAGTTTAATGATATAATACATGCAAATCACTTACAATAGTGTCTGGCACACTGTAAGCATTTGATAAGATTGACTGTTATTATGTTATTATGATAATTATGATGGTCATTATTATCATTTAGGACATGGTGTTTTGCTGATTAGCAGCAGTGAGGTGGTAACAGGCAGAATGGTGTCATGGACAGAGAGCCCAGGTCTGTTTCAAGATACCAACATTGAATTCTCTATGTACTGCTTGGGCTCTTACCAAGTATTAAACACCATGGTAAGCGTTTCCAAAGGTGCATCAGACACATGGTAA
The DNA here is from genome assembly GCF_037043125.1 of Eumetopias jubatus. NCBI lineage: Eukaryota > Metazoa > Chordata > Mammalia > Carnivora > Otariidae > Eumetopias > Eumetopias jubatus. The sequence goes on along the minus strand of NW_028274815.1, from coordinate 53,686,768 downwards.
TGAATGTAGACTTCATCCTGGCGGCAGCAGGAACCATTGGAGATTTTATAGCAGATGAGTGACGGGTCTAATTTATATTTTGGGAAAATAGTTCCGGAAGCAGTGTGAAGAATGAATTAGAACAAAGGATGTTGCCCAGCAAGGTCACCAGCTAGGAAACGATTGCAGTGGTCAGATAGTTGAGGGCAAGGTCCTAAGTGAAGAAATGGAAAAGGGGGCGTTTGAGAAATGTTGGAGGAAGTGGGAACTCTAAAATATGGTGGCCAGATCAGGGAGGGGAAGGTATTGCATTGTGAAGAAACAGGTTCACGCTGTGACAGATGAAGCGGTTGGCCACCCAAAGAGAGCCCAGCAGTCTACTGGTGAATCCACTACACTCTGATAGTCCATCTTTTGTTTTGTTTTGTTTTTAATGTTTGTCTTGTTTTTGTTATTTCTGCCGGTCCATCTTGAAGACAGAGAAATATGTTTGGTCCTCAGCTGAGAGTAGTTCTGTCTCCCAGAGTGTGGATTTTCCATGGACAAAGCTCCCAAGCACTGCCATCTACAAACCATGCCACTGTGTTCATGAATATTGAGAAGTGTAACTACCAAGCGGAGTGGATATTCTTGTGGCCCATCAGCACATTCTCTGCTTATAGGATAACCTCCTTGGGAAACCAAGGTGAAATTAAAAGTTGTGGTGATCCTGCTTTCAGAGCAAAGGGAATTCATAGTATGATCTTAATGGCTGATGGCATCCAACTGCAACAAGCTCAACCACTCTCCACGTTAACGTCCACCCAACTGCCATGGGGACGCTATCCAATCTTATCTATTGGGGTCCCCCTTCTATAAACACTATGCAGACCAGTCCTCTTCTGGGGACATGTCTCTTCAGACAGAGCACAGGGCAGTGATGAATTTTAGCTTTTGTACTTGTAATCTACCCTTACTGAGCAGTGGGGTCAAATCAGAGGCAGCCTCCAGGAAGACAATGCAGGTCTTGCCTTTGGTCCACAGCTTCGAGTCTGCTGCTGGCTAAAGACTTGCAGCACCAGCTGTGGAGGCCCTCTTTGATTTGAAGGGCCTCAGCTTCCACAGCCGTGATACAAAAAGGAGAACAGAGAGGACGACCAGAAGGAAATGGCATTCCACAGTCTTTCTATCTGCCCTAATGGAATTTCTTTTCCTTTCCAGCCCACAGCTCAGAATGTCCTTTATTGTCTTCTCTACTCGAGGCACAACCCTAATGAAGCTAACAGAAGACAGGTAAGGATGCTCGCCTTCCCTGTGCCTCAGTCAGTTGAGCATCTGCCTTCGGCTCCGGTCATGGTCCCAGGGTCCTGGGATTGAGTCCCACATCAGGCTCCCTGCTCAGCGGGGAGCCTGCTTCTCCCTCTCCCTCTGCCTGCCACTCCCTCTGCTTGTGCTCTCTCTCTCTCTCTGGCAAATAAATAAAATCTTTAAAAAAGAAAAAAAAAGCCCACCTTTTCTTGAGTAGTTTGGATATTTCTACCCTAGTCCTGGCCCTGTCAGTCATTTTAATCTTATAGTTCTCTTTTCACTTAAGCCTTGAACTTTGCACATTGACCCATCTGCTAGTTTACTCTGTGATGACTGATGGAATTCCCTGATGTTGGTGAAATTCTGTAAATGACTAAATCACATTAAGGTAAAACTTATATTTGATTGGCAACTCGGTCTGCTAACTTGGAGCAAAATGGGGGCAAGCCAAATTTTGGGGGGATTCTATTTTCTTTTATTTAAATTAGATTTATTTTGTGGATTAAGATTTCAGAGATATAATAAGCATACTGTGAGAGAAGTAAGAACTTGAAATATTATCATACATAATTACTAGGGCAGGGACTAGAAAGGGAGGGTGTACGGGACCACGGAATAAAAGGAAATTTGAATCAGGTGTGGAAAAGTGTTGTTGACATAAAAGGATTACTTAGACCTAGCTGAACAAAAATATTATTTTGGATTTTACCACTTACCCATGAAAGCTAGCAAAAATCGAGACATGCCATTTGTTCATAGTTAGGATGGTGTATTGGGAGTGGAGGTAACAGTTTTCCTGAGTTAAGGACTCTGTCCACTTTTTACAAAATGCTATGGTAGGTGGGGGCCAGGGGTGGGGACACCTGTGGGACTGTTGGCAGACTTGCGTATGGACACATAAGGAAAAGGAAAGGAGGAGGGGCAAGCACAGGGAGGACAGGGAGACTTTCTTCTTCTAGAGAGCAGAGGAGGACCAACAAGATGGAGTAAGGTTTTCTGGATTTTGCACCAACACAGCAAATCTGAGCTAGTCCCCATTTTTCTCCACGTTTTTGTTTCCTGTGTGTAACAAAAAGAATACTCTGTACCATATAGAAGTTTCCAAGTCCTGTTTCTCCTTTAGCAGTATCTTTTATTCACACATGCCATTTGCGATGCACAGAAACCCCCTTTTAAAAACAGGGGTTTCTCATTTCCTATTAACAGAAGTAGAAACTGAGGCCATATCATGTTCCTAAGAATGCCAAGCAGAACCCACACTAGATGCAGGCTCCACATTCTTGCCATTGTACCTTGCTGCCTTCTGTTATTACACAGAGAATCATAAAGCCCGGGAAAGTTATGAGACTTTCCTTCAATATTGGCCAAGGATTTTAAGAAGCTCTGAGACAGTGTCTCTGGTTTATGGGCTATATGGAAGATTCCTCCTCCCTCTGTCTTTACATGATGACATCCTTTATGCAGAGATGCGTTTTCTTCCGAGAAAACCTTCTCTTCCATTCTTCACATCCTCCTACAACCCAGGCTGCCCAGTGCTGCTTCTTGCTGACTCCATTCGTTGCGTGCTTGAGTTTGGCCCAGAGACCTAGATCTCACATCCCTTGTGGGTATTTTGTGTGCTACTGCTCACGGCCTCTGGGAAATGGGGAGGGCAGAGGGGGTCACGGATTTATAAACACTGTTAAAATGCCAAGGCTTTCAGACTCGTTTTGGTTATGCTAGTTCAAATTAGTCATCTGAATCAGACTTTGAATATATTGTTTTATGCCTTAACTTCACTACTCCTGGTTTCCCGTACCAAGGAGAAGACGGAGATTAGAATCTCCACTTTGCGGGAAGCAGTATTCAATATTTAAGGGCTAAATATGCATCAAACAGCCAAAAATGCCTTGCTAAAGGCTGTATGGGTTTCACATGGTGACTGCTTGGCCTTACCTCTGGGTCAGCTGGCAAAGCATGAATAATTTACTGACACTTCCCCAACCTTCTCAGCCCGGGAGAAATGTGGACGAGCCTTCCATCTCCGAAATACTTTCTCATGATATTGGCTAAAAGAATTAGGCTTTCAGAACTTCCAAGCTGGTACTATTTCTGAAAGATATGACTTCCAGTGTTTTAGTTGGTCACAGGAATTTTTATGTTTTTCTCCATATCTCATTTGATCTTCACAATATCCCTATAAGAGAGTAAAACATGCATTATTGTATGGATGTAATAAGTGAGGACACAGTGTAAGTTAAAAAAAGGTGTTCAAAAACAGGACATGAATTCACAGAGACTCGTTTCAACAAGAGCAAAAGATTGTGGGTAAACCAAAAGAAATACTATCAAAGGAATATTTGCATCCAGCTCTTGGGATCAAATCCACATAAAGAAAACCATGGGAAGCTTGAAGCAATAGAACAGAAAATAAATATGGTGTGTTGAGATGTAGTAAAGGAATTACAATCAGAATAATAATACTTACCATCTGTGTCTTTTGTCTGCTAAGTACCTTACGTATCATTTCTCATGTATCCCCATATAACCATTATAATTTTAATTTCCAATGGGGTCTCATTGTGTTATATGGAATATGCCATTTTTCGCTAACTGCTTTCAAGATTTTTTTCTTTATCTTTAGCTCTCAGCAGGTTGGCTAGGACCTATCTAGGCATGGTTTTCTTTGAGTTTATCCTATTTTGGCTTTGCTGAGCTTCTTGAATCCATAAATTTGTCTTTCACCAAATTTGAGGCATTTGCAGCCATATTTCTAAACTATTTTTTCGGCACTAGTCATTTTCTCCTCTCTTTCTGGGATTCCAATGACACAGATTTAGACCTTTTGGTATGATTCCACATGTGCCTGAAGGTCTGCTCAATTATTTTCCAATCTTTCCTCTTTCTGTTTTTCAGATTATATCATCTCTATTGATCTATCTTCATGTTCACTGACTCCTTCCTCTGCCAACCCCATCCTGCCACTGAGCTCATCCATTGAATTTTTTTATTGCAGATCCTGTGATTTTCAGTCCTAAAATATCTATTTTGTTCTTTTTAAAATTTTTATTCCTCTGCTGAGGTCATCTATCTTTCCATTTATTTCAAGTGTATTTACCTTTACCTCATGGAGCATAGTTATAAGATAAATATATAAATATTTAAATATATATGTAAATATACAGTATATAATAAGATATAACATAAAATTAAATATATTTTATATAATATAATTAAATATATAATGAGATTACATATGAGATAAATATATTGGATTAACTATATGTAATGTAATTATAGTAGAGTATATAGAAATATAATAGATAATACTAGTAGAAATATAGTAGAAGTGTAATATATAAATACTATAAAATAAATTCATAGAGCATATTTATATGCTTTAAATTCTTTGCCTGGCAATTCCATAAGCTCAGGATTGGCATCTTAATTACCTTCTCTCATGAGAATTGGTCACATTTTCTAGGTGTTGGTACATCGAGTAATTTTAGAATATATCCTAGAAGTTTTTAATACTAGGTTGTTCAGACATCTTCAAATCCTCTGGAGAATATTAATCTTTCTTCTCTACTTGAACTAGGTTCAGACCACAAGTTCTATCTCTTCTGTGGGTGGTGGTTTTTATTTCAGTTCAGTTTTGAAAGCCTTTGCTAAGCTGCTTTGAGTCTGTCCTATGCACGTGCAGCTCAGAGATGAGCCTGGGACTTACACAGCTTCACAGAATTACTGGGACCCCCTTCTCCAGTTCTCTATCCTGCAGGATTCCCCACACACTATGTTTCCCACTAAGGCTGCCCTTTGCAAGTCCGCTAGCAAGAAGAATGATGTTTCTCTTGGAGTTTGGCCACTACGTTGCTTTGTGCCATTCTCTACTGAGGTCACCCATGGGGAAAGGCAGAAGTAATCAAAGAGAAATGAAAGTGGGGATTCTCTCCACACTCTTTGAACCCCAACGGCTCCCTTTCCCAGGGGCCTGAGATATGGTAACCTCCCAGGCCACTACCATGTGACAGACCCACCCTCAGTTTAAAGCCCTGAAAGAAAAGAGGGGGGGAAATGTGGAATCCATCCTTGTCTGGGTTACTTCTCAAGTTTTAACTACCCTGCCCAACTCATCTGCTTTGTTTACTTTTTAGAGTCCTTATGTGTTGACCTTTTTTTTTTTTTGTCCAGAGTTTCTCTAATAATCACCAGGAGAGATAGCCAGTAGCAAGTTTACTCCATCTTGCCTATTACTTCCATTTTATAGATAAGGGACACTGAGAATCTGAGTTCAGAGAACTTGCAACGGTCAAATAACAAAAATGGGAGAATTAGTATTCTGATTCTGGTTTCTGGGTTTGGTCCAACTCATGTGTTCTGCATTATATCATGTTGCTCTTCCAAGATTTCTTAGCTTCATCAGTTTGCAAAACAGTTGACAAATTGTAACACATTTTCAGGTTTCTTCATCAGCGTAATAAAGGATCCAATGTTAATTTAAGTACTGTTAGGATACATTATGTTAGTATTAACTACTGCATATGATTCCCTGAGTACTCCCTGGATAGTCTTTTTCCTGGTCTTACTTTAAATACTTCAGATATTTCATCATTTGGAAATGAGATCATCTCAAGGAAGTCCAACTCTTCCTTTAAAAGAAATCAAGAATAGATATTCAATTTAATCAAATGAATTTTTGGCATCTATTAAGATGATATTTTTTTCTTTGACCTACTAACACAGTGAAATGCATTAAAAAGATTTTTTAATATTGGATCATTCTTGCACTTCTGGTTACACTTGTTTGTCATATATTATTATTTTAATGTAGAGCTGAACTCTTTTCTGCATTTTATTCAGAAATTTAGCATCAGTGTTCATAATTATGATTGGACTGCTATTGTCCTTTTTATGACTACTTTTACCTATAGTATTTTTATATATATTTTTTTTTACATGTAGATCATTACTTCTAGAAATTAGTCTCATGTAAGGTATAGGGCCAAGATCCATCCTTTTCTTCTAAGACCTTAGCCAGTTTTTCCATCATTTGCTGAATAATCATTTACTGTCAATTTGAAAAATTATGCTCTTTCATAGACTTGGATCCATTGCTGTGTTTTCTGTGCTGATACACTGCATTTCTGTCTGTTCCTAGCTAGGGCCACACTATTTTTATTAGTTTTGGCATCTGGAAGACTAGTCCTTCTTCACTTCTGATCTTGAGTGAAAATCCCCCTGGTCTTTAGTAGTTTGTTTTGTTTTTTTTTCCCCCTACCATGGTCATTTTAAATAATTTATTTAATGTACCACAATATTCTTGGGATTTTCACTTGAATTGTATGGAAAGTGCAGAATCACCTTAGCAAAATGGCATTGCAGTTTTACTGTACATATTTTCTTATCTGAGGAAATAATCCCTTCACTCATGTCTCTTACTAAGGTTTTGTTGTTTTCTTCAAATCAATCTCATACAGTGTTCATCAAGTTTTTTCCTAGGCATTTTTAAGTTTTCCTTCCTTTGTGAATGAGTTTTCTCTGTTGTATTTTCTAAATTACTGGTTTATATAATTTCTACTTTTAAAATTTATTGATTTGGGGGGCACCCGGGTGGCTCAGTCAGTTAAGTATCTGCCTTCAGCTCAGGTCATGATACCAGGGTCCTGGGATCAAGCCCTGCATCGGGCTTCCTGCTCAGTGGGGAGTCTGCTTCTCCCTCTCTTTCTGCCCCTCCCCCTCCACTCCTGCTCGGTCTCTTGCTTTCTCTCTCTCTCTCAAATAAATAAAATTTTTAAAAATCTTAAAATTTATTAATTTTTGTTGGTGGACTAGTATGTGATTAAATTTTATCATCCATGAATGTTGGACAATAAAGAAATATATTGATTAAATTTATCAAACATCTTATGTTTTTGTTTACTTGATCTGTGAAGACAGTGAGGTATTTTTTAAACTTTCCACCATAACTGTTTTATGTGAATCTCCAACACACTGCTTTATAATTTATGCCATATTGTTTAGTTCACATGGATTCTCATTATGGACTATACTCCTAATCAATATAAAATAACCTTTCTGTTACCTTTCATGATTTTTAAGTCCTTTGTCAAAAAAATATTATAAACTTAAATTTCTAAAAATATTTTCCTGCTGTATCTGTGTCCACTCATTTATCTTTTACCATTCTTTGATATTTTAATTTTCCACCAATGATTTGAAAAAGTATAATTTCATTTTTATTCTAGTAACAGTTCCCAATGAATTTTGCTTGTCTTTATAATGGCAAGAATTAAGTAGTATCATTTATTCTCCTTGCTGAATTTTTTAAGAATTATTTGCATTATGTCTCATAAGTACACACATGTACATATACATATTTCCTTTCTAGCACTTGAAGTTTTTATTTTATTTATTTTTTAATTTCTTAGTTGGCTGAATCTTTTTTCAGGTAAAATTTTACTGAAAGGTATGTGCATATTAAAATTTGTAAGGCTGAACTTATTTGAGAATTGTTGTTATTCACCTCCAGGTAAATATTTTAATTGAATATAAAATTCTTATACCCTGACTATCTTTTCCTCTAAATTTACTGGAAAATGACACAGTGTCGCCTTGTATATATTCTATTCTCTATTGCATACAGAAAAATGCCAATTTAGTACATTTCTCCTTTGTGAGTAGCCTGTTTTCTCCTTCTGGATACTTGTAAAAATAATTTCCTTGTCCTTGGTATTAAAAAAATTAAGTCAAGAGAATATATCTAGGTGTGGATTCCCTCACTGATTTTGTATAATACTTTGTATAGGGTTTGAGCCTTTCCATCTGATAGCAAATACATTAAGCCTAAGAAATATTTTTCTATTACTTCTTTTATTATTCCTTTTCTTCTGTCCATTTGATTCTTAAATCTATTCCAAACTCTTTTTTATATTCTAAGTTCTTGCTCTTATATTTTAACCTTTATCATTTTTCTTTGAGTTCTTGGAGAATGTTACACCCTTGTCCTGTAATTCACCAATGTTTAATTATTTTGTTTGTATTCAACTTACTATTTGCAGCTTCTGTTGAAATTTTTTACTGTGATAAAATATACACACCATAAAACTTATCATTTTAACCATTTTTAAGCATACAGTTCAGTAGCTTCACATTGCACAACAATCACATACTAGCCATCTCCAGAACTTCTTCATCATCCCAAACTAAAATTGCCCCAGCCCCTGGTAACCTCTATTCTACTTTCTGTCTCTATGGATTTGTTTATTCTAGGTACCTCATATAAGTGGAATTATATAATATTTGTTCTTTTGTATCTGGCTTATTTCACTTAGCATGTTTCCAAGGTCCATCCGTGTTGTAGCATATGTCAGAATTTCATTCCTTATTTAAGGCAGAATAATATTCCCTTCTATGTATACACCACAATGTGTCTATCCATTCATCTGTCAGTGGACATTTGGGTTAGTTTCTGGGGTCTTTTGTAGGTTTTTTTTTTTAAATAACAGTCATTCTAATGGATGTGAAATGGTATTTCACTGTGGTTTCGATTTGTGTTTCCCTAATGGTTAGTGATACTGAGCATCTTTTCATGTGCTCATTGGCACATTTGTGTATCTTTTTTGGAGAAATATCTATTCAAGTCCTTTGCCCATTTTTTAATTAGGTTGTTTTTTATTGTAGTTGTTAAATTCTAAGAGTTCTTTATATATTCTGGGTAGTAATCCCTTATTAGCTATATGATTTGCAAATATTTTCTCCCACTTTGTGGATTACTTTTTCCCTCTGTTAATAGTGCCCTTTGATGAACAAAAGTTTTATTTTTGATGAGTCCAGTTTATCTATTTTGTTATTTGTTGCCCACGCTTTTGGTGTCATCTCCCAAGAAATAATTGCCAAATCCAACCACTTGAAGCTTTTCCTCTATGATTTTTCTAAGAGTTTTCTAATTTCAACTCTCACAGTTAGGTCCTTGATCCACCTGAAGTTAATTTTTGTATTAACTTTTAAAAAGGGCCCAACTTCATCGTATTGTAAGTGGTTATCCAGCTTTTCCAGCCCACCTATTAAAAAGATTGTCTTATCCCCATTAAATGGTTAGCACCCTTCTTGAAAATTCTCGACCATACATGCAAAGTTTTCTTTCTGAGCCCTCTATACATCTATCCTTATCCTAGTACCACTCTATTTTGATTAGAGTGACTTTGTAATAAGTTTTGAAACCAGGAAATGTGAGTCTTCCAACTCTAGTCCTTTTTCAAGAGTGTTTTGGCTATTTGGTGTCCCTGGAGATTCCATATAAATGTTAAGATAAGTTTTTCTATTTCTGAAGAAAAAAAAAAGCCAGTGGGATTTTGATAGGGATTGCATTGAATCTATAGATCACTTTGGGTAATATTGTCATCTTAACAATTTTAAGTCTTCTGATTCATGAATAAAGGCTGTCTTTTCACTTATTTATGCTTTTTAAAATTTCTTTCATCTTTCATTTATTGTTTTCAGTGCCATTGCATTTTTTAATACCTTTCAACCCTATGAATATTTTTCTTATCCTAAATTTTTCCTTTTGTGTCTGTGTGTGGCACCCTGCTGTTGTGTTAGAGATGGAATATCTTCATCATGAATATGAATTGCAATTGCTTTATGTGCTCCCTATTTTTTATAAGAGTTTGCTTCAAAGGGGAAATTTTCTCAAATTCCTCAAATTGGTCCTCTTCCTCCCAACTTCTGAGATTTTCCTTAACATAGTGACTCAAAAAAGGAACAACTAAGTTTTTCAGTATTGGGATTTGGGGTGAGTTCTGTCAGGGATCACGAAAAATCTTTGTTGAAAATGTAAAGATCCCAGGCTAAGGACTGTGGGAAAATTTAGATGTAGTATAATTTTTGCTGAGAAATGGTAGAGACCTAGTAGTGTGTCCAAGGTAAGGAGGAAGCTGAAGCCAAAAGAAGATGGTCAGGTGTAGGTGCTGGATCGCTGTGTTAAGAAATGAACCCACCACCAACCCTGGACTTTTCTCCTCATGTCCTAGAATTACAGGCTGCTAGGTCCTTCCTCAGCCTGATCTCAGCAGCTATGCTTCTCACAGGAATTATCCCAAGTGTCTGGCATGTATATGGCACTCTTATCTATTTTCCAGCAGGGAAAAACATTTTCCCCTATTATAGTAGTTTTAGCTGTTTCTATAGCATTATGGAGAAAAAAGGGGAAGTTAAACTATGTGGACCCAGATCACTGTTTTCACCTGGAAATCTTGCCTTACTTCTAAACTTTGCAAGTTTAAAAAAACAAAGCATAACAGAGCAACCATGAGTCAAAGAATTATTATGTCTTATCCAACCCTCTCCCTGGCCTCATTTTACTGCTAAGGAAAATTATTCTCAGAGAGATTGAATTATTTGCCCAAGTTCATACAAGTTGTCAGGGGGTGGTAGAATTTTTTTTAACTCACAAAGTTAAAAATTTTAAATCTAGTGATTTTTTTTCTATTACATTACTTAGTCGACCCTATTTACTGCTTCTATATGCATGCTGCTATTTTTGTTTCTTATCTGGGGAATACTAAAATGGAAGCAACCACTATGTATATGTGCAAATGCATAAGTACACATACTTTTTGTCTATATACGATCTTTTATTAATGGCTTATAATGTACCAATAACCTAGAATACTTTTCTCAACTATAATAAGAGAAAATTAATAATACCTACCTTGTAAGATTGTTATGAGAATTGTTTATTATATGTATTATGTAGATGGGGATACTGAGTCAAAGAAGGCACAAAGCCACTCTGCTGTAAAAGTGCAAAAATTTGCATTTGAACCCAGGTATGATGGCCCCAGGGTCCACACTTTTAATCACTGTCCTATAGGGTTTCCCATAACTTTACAATTATATACAGTTTTTAGTTAAAAACAAATCCTATCATCCACAATTCACCACCCCAAACCCTCAGACTTCCAGAAAACACTTCTCTGAAAGCATATATCCTCTACACATTTTATCTTCAGGACTTTTAACAACTTCAGCTTGGAAACATTCCTCACAAAGAGGTAAAGAGGTAGCATCAGCATTTCACAGATGGGGTTAAGAGGTTAAGTATCTTGCCTATTGCTTAAGGAGTTGGAGTGAAAGCCAAGAATGCTTGGCTCAAACTGCTGAGTGGAAACCAAGAGACCACACTTCTCCATCCCTCTCAGTCATCCTTTGGTTGGGTTGAGAGTGTGGTTTTGCCATTAGTGTCACAAGGGAAAATGACATATTCTGAACACATCGTTTGATTCCTGGAGCAGAATGATTACAGGCTGTCATTACCAAGAGACATAATTCTAAAAGCCTTTTCTAAATGTAAAAATAACAAGAGAGGAAATGAATCTTCAGATACTTGGTGTTTGAAAGAACCTGGATTTGTTCCATTTTTAGGTACTGTTTATTTAGGTACAAGAAGATTTGATGGCAAACTTAAGAGAAATGTTGGGAAGCATGTGTTTATTCTCTTGTCCTGTTGACTGAGGGAATATCCTGGGGTCTGGGTCCATGGGAAAGTTTCTTACCTCTCTATGCCGGCTTCTTCATCTATAAAATGAATAGAAGGATAGTCCCTACCTCATAGAACTGTTGGAAAGATCAATAATGCCGGGTACGCAGGAATTCAGCAATTCAGAGAGTCCCCAGCTCTCCATGGCTCACATCCTTCTCCAAAGTTTTTAACATTTGGCCAGTCTATCCCTAAGTAGAGTGGATATAGGTAGAAAATACTGCTTTGGCATGAGACCAGAGAAAAGTTATTTTTCCCTTTGTGTAATGGTTCTAGCGAGACTCCTTCAGACAGACGCACACAGGCAATGTCTCTAGAGGAAGTTTGTTGAAGGGCTCCTTATACTGAGTCTCAATGATGGTAAAAAGAACCCAACTTCCCAACTTGAGGCAATTCTGCTGTTCTGGGAGCAGACTGATTTGTGACAGTAGCGTGGTCCCATACTTCTCATGTTCTTCCTCTGGGGATACCCCTGTTAAGAGAAGAAAGTAAAAGTATACTCCTGGGGTCCTCAGGTGTAGTTTGACTCACTCATCGAAAGCAAGAAATTTCTTCACCATCCTTTCATCTTAAAAATGTATGTGCGTTTGTGTTCTATTTAATAATATACCAATGTTTGATTTTATAGAAAAATCATGTTGAGTTCTTCCTCCAATTATGGAGTACGACATATGCTCTGAAAAAGATAACATATATATGTTATGTGTGTGTGTGTGTGTGTGTGTGTGTGTGTGTGTGTGTGTGTGTGTGTGTGTCTTTGTGTCCAGTACATTGTCCTATACCAAGTCTGGACACCACAGATGTAGTAGAGACGATACAGACTTTGTACCAGGATCAGCTTGGGTTCCAGTCTGTTACTGGAATCCTCTGAGTCTGTTTTCTCAAATGAGCAGTGAAGATAATGACAACCACCATATGGTGTTGCCGTGAAGCTTTTGTTGTTGGTTTTTTTTAAAGATTTTATTTATTTATTTGACAGAGACATACCGAGAGCAGGAACACAAGCAGGGGGAGTGGGAGGTGGAGAAGCAGACTCCCTGCTGAGCCGGGAGCCTGATGCAGGACTCGATCCCAAGACCCTGGGACCATGACCTGAGCCAAAGGCAGACGTTTAATGATTAAGCCACCCAGGCACCCCTGCCATGAGCCTTTTATAAAATAATGTAAGGGAAGTGCCCAGCAGAGGTGCTGGCACGGCCCACATCCTCAGGAAATGTTATTCCCCTTCCTCACGTACTATCCCACATGTGGCAAGCACATACAAAGAATAAAAACTGACAGAACAGCATGCAGAAGCATTCTTGTCGGGATGAAGCCAGCAGGACAAACTACAGAAGTGGTCAGGGGAACCAAAGAATGGTAGGGTGTTCAGACCTGAAGCAAAACGGCCAACACCGCCTGCCCATCCTGTCACTGCCTTTGGCCTCTAGGGCCAAGCCTGAGACTTAGTGCTGCCCTTGAGCAGCTCTGACAGTCTCCTCACGAACTGCAGGTTCAGCCTGTTGCTACTCATCCCCCACAGTTTTTTAAATTATTATATATTTCAAATGTAACAAAAGTATACCCCAAAAAGGGTAAGGGACTCATTATCCACCACCAAGTTTATGAAAATGTTACAGGGATTGACACCTCCGTGTACAACCCTTTCCTTTTCCTCACCAGAGATAATCACCATCCTGAATTTGAGGTTTTCATCTTAACAGATGCTGGATATTTTTGTATACCTGTGAGCAATTATATTATATTTTTTTCAGATTATGCTTTATAATAAATGGCCATATTGTATGTACTTTTCTTGAACATGCTTTTTACACATAACATCATGGTTTTGAGACTTTCTCTGTGAAGATACATATAGTGTACTTGGTTCATACTTTCCCATTGCATCATACTATGTTGTAATAATGTACCGCCATGTACTTATCTGTTCTCTTATTCATGGACAGTTAGTTTGTGTCTAACTTTTTGCTGTTATAAACAAAGTTGCAGTTAACATTCTTATACCCGTCTCCTGGGGGGTCAAAAGCAAGAATTTCTGATACACAACTAGGGATCGAATTGCTAGGCATGATTTCCTTGTTCTCCAAAGGGGCTGCACCAATTTTCATTCCCACCAGTGATGTATGAGTTCTCACCGCCTCTCAACATCTTGTAATGATCCTCCAACTCGTCTTTTCAAACAGATCGTGCCTACATGTGACTTGTGGGTTGGGTTATCTGGTGTGAACATAGTATACCTCTACCTACTCCCACCACCAGCCCAATATTGCTCCAAAGTGTGACAGGAAAGTCTCACCTTTGGAGAAAACTGTACTTTCCACCAGCTTATACTAAAGAAATGTGGTCTGACCAAACAGAAGATGCTTGTCCGCTTTCAGCTTCCATCCAAGAAGGTGATTCTGGGCTCCACAGTCTCCGTTGCACAGGACTTGGCAGAGCACCATTCTATCCTATGCCCCTACAAACATTCATTGTGGTTGGTGGCACTGGGCTCAAGTACATCAACCTGACTATTTTAGATACTACAAGGACCCAGAGAGACTTAGTCTTTATTGAACTAAGAGGAGCATGGAATGGAAGGTTCTCATATTTGGGAAACCCCGAATACAGAACCCACTTTTCACCACTCCCATCTCCTGCGGAGTATGGCTCAACTGGGGAAAAGGGTTAGTGATGGGAAAGTCTTACAGAGATTTGTTTCAAAAGCAAAGTGGTACCATAGGAAACTGCATGGTGAAAACCACTGCACGAATGAGTAACCAACCAAAACAGAGTTGTGTAAAGAGGAGCTTGTTTGGACAAATTCATCACGTTGCCCTGTGATTAAACCATCACTCCTATCCTGTATGCCAGCTTAGGCTTCAGCCCTTGGAAATTCCCTGATGGACTCCTCTTAGTGACCCTCACTTACTGGTCGGCACTTGACCCTGTGCCACATTGTGGACTACTCCTGTCTGCCAGTTGTGGCCTTTCCAGTTCCCAACAGATGTCCAGGCTCCTTCTTTGGTCCTTACATAAAATCAAATGCAGCATTCTGAGGTGGAAGGGAGCTGGTAGATCTTACAGTTTCACACCTTCATTTTTACATTTGAGAAATACAAAGTTGACATCCCTAGGAAGTGGCGGAATTAAGATTTAATCCAAGTCATCCTTTTCCAAAGGCCATGATCCCCTGATTAGCACCAAAGTCATGGGAAGAACGATTTATAAAACAGTGTGGGTGTTGAGAATATGGGAATGGGTAGGGGGGTCTGAGGGAGTTCTGGGGCACTCCAATCTTTCTTTAGAGTTCTAGAAGAGAAGGAAAAGTCCACACTGAAATATGAGAAAGAATAACTGATGAGGGAGAAGGAGAGTGCGTGCCGTAATGGAAATCAAGAAGAGAAAGCATTTTCACTTGAGGAAGAGGCTGTGTTGAGTAAGATGAAGCCAGAGAGGTGACTACTGGGGTTAGCAATGTGGAGATGGTTAGGGACCAGCAGAGATACAGAGAAAAAGGTCAGAGCAGAATGGGTTAGAAGGTGAAGACTTCCAATTTTAAAATGAGAGGTAAAGAAATTTTTTACCCTGTCACAAAAAGCACCCCAAAACTAAGAGGATGTGAAACAAAACCACAAACCCCATCTTTGAGGAAACTAAGAAATATTTAAGCCATAAGAACACTATACAAGTGAGGACAGAAAGGACAGAGGAGTGGCAAATGATGTAAGCAGTGTGGAGAAAAGTCAAATATAATCCTGCAGAAGGAGATGCTGAAGAGAAGCCTGTAGCCTAGCAGAACCCTGTAAAGATCAAAACGTAGCACTGCCAGATACTGCAGAGGACAAGGAAGGGCTAACAGGGTGAAAACTGGAATATTGTTTAAGAGTTTATCTAAGGATGGGATAATAGGATGATGGGCATTAAGAAGGACACTTGCTGTAACGAGCACTGGGTGTTATATGCAGCTGATGAATCACTACCCCAAAATTAATAGTACACTATATGTTAACTAACTTGAATTTAAATAAAACCAAAAAATTAAATTAAATTAAATTTTTTTAAAAGTTTATCTGAGGAGCTGTTCAACCTTCAGAAACACCTGCCTCCACTACATCTGAAAATTACTCCTCCAGTTCCACCAGAGAAGAGAAGTATATTTTCTGGCAAAATTAGACAAGGACGGTTTCACAGTCAGACACCAGGCATGGGAGATTATGGAGATATCTGCATAACAAATGTGACTGCTTCCAGCCCTCCTCCTCGTCAATTCCAGACCTAAGGAAAGAGTTTGAAAATTCCTTTTCTGTAGAAATAAATACCTCGGGGTGGGCGGAGGGAGGAAATGTAAATACACTGATATTTGAGGGTTCCCAACAAAAAAGCCTGTTGACAAAAGCTGGTCATCTGCCAATTGGCATGCCCCACTGTTCACGCACAGTTTCCAACAAGTCTTTCCGTCTCGCTCATTCACTATGAACAGCCAAAGATCACTCTACATTTGAAGAAAGTCTCCACCAGGAAAGACAGGGAAATGGAGATACAAGTACTGCTTCAAGAAGTTGTGTTGTGAAGAGAAATGCAAACAAATTCGTCAATAGCTAGAGGGAGATGTGGGGTCACAGAGGATTTATATTTTTAAGATGAGAGATACTAGAGTATATTTATATGTTGGTAATCGGCCTCTAGTATTTTTCTTCCTGACTTGAAACAAATGTGTAGTCACAGATATTTAGAAAAAGGCTTTATAGTATTTCTGCTTCTGGTTAGGATGTAGAGGAATGTGAAAAACCTTCATTCCCATGGTCAAGCAGAAAAGTCCCAACAAAATAAAATCCGTATGTTTCTATGGGGTTAACAGACATACAGGAAGCACTGACGAACTGAATTAGAGAAAAACAAGCCCTTTATAGCTGAGCAGAGATCTACAGAAACTTCCATACTTGGTGATGGATATGATCTGGGTATGGGCAAAAGTAGGGTAGCCATGGAGACTTTTCAGAGATGAGAAGAAGTTAGCTGAACTTCAGTCAACGATGTGTGTGAGAGGGATGGATTATCTGAAGGAGCCCCACATGAAAAAGAAATCTCTGTCTGACAATTCTCCCCCTCACCTGCACCTCGGCATTTTTTCTAAGAAAGTATCAGTGGAACAGTTGCTGAAAAGTGAAGAGAAATTGCATAATACTATATATGGATCACCATGGTGCTTGAATTCTGGTGTTCTACCAGGGTTGAATCCAACAGCAAGCAAAAATGACTGAAGCTGCACCCACCTCCCTCCCAACTCAAAGACTGAAAAGACCACAAAGGCAGGGCAGGGCAGAAGTCTGAGAATTAGGCTAATAACAGGGAACAGAGTCTAATTAAAGCTGTGACCCAGCCTAACTCAACCTAACTCAAGGAGGAATCTAAATAATCAGCCCCGACCCCACCCCCAGCTCCCAAAGATAAAAGGCTTACGAGCAAAATAAGTCAACATTGTACCGAAGTTTCCACTGCTTTTCTTTTATACACAATGTCTGAAACACAAATGAAAAGATAATGAGGCATGGGAAAAAGGCAGGAAAATGTGACCCATAATCAAGAAAAAACACAGTCAGGCGCCTGAGTGGCTCAATTGGTTAAGCGACTGCCTTCGGCTCAGGTCATGATCCTGGAGTCCTGGGATCGAGTCCCGCATGGGGCTCCCTACTCAGCAGGGAGTCTGCTTCTCCCTCGGACCCTCCCCCCTCTCATGCTCTCTCTCTCTATCTCATTCTCTCTCTCAAATAAATAAATAAAATCTTTAAAAAAATTAGAAAAAAAAAAAAAGAAAAAACACAGTAATGGAAGCATACCACAGATCATTCCATGGTTGGAATTACCAGACAGGGATTTAAAGCAACTATTATAAACATGTTAAAGAATTTACAGGAAAAGGTGAGTACAATGGAGACACAGGATATCAGTAAGAAAAAACAACAAAGAAAACTCTAAAGAACCAAGTGAAAACTATGGAACTGAAATACAATATCTATAGAAAAGGGATTGATGAACTTAAAAACAAGCTAATAGAAATTATCCAAACTGAATGAGACAGAAAAGTGATCAGGGGGCAAAGGGGGGCGATGACCCAGCCCTTATGATTTGTGGGATAATACCAAGTGGTCTAATATATGTATAATTGGAATACTGAACATGGCGTTCTGCAGACGAATCCAAAACCCTCAAAGAACCCCAAACAGGAGGAATACAAAGAAAAACATCATCTAAGTGCAAAGTAGTTGAATTTCTGAAAACCAGAATAAAGAGATAATCTTAAAACATAGGGAGAAGGGAAAAGACATATTATAAAGAGAGGAGCAACAATGAAAATTACTTACTTTTCATCAGAAAAAAAAGACATGCAACCCAGAAGGCAACAGAGTGATTTCTTTACAAAGGTGAAAGGAAATAACAACAACTTAGAATTCTATATCCAGTGAAAATATCCTTAAAATTGCAGGCAAAAATTAAGACATTTTTAGGGGAAAAAAAAAAACGGAAATTCATCCCCAGCAAAACTCCACTACAAAAAGAAACAACTGCTAAAGGAATTCTTCAGGCTAAAGGAAAATGATACCAGATGTAAACTAGATCTACAAAAAAAAAAAGGAAGGAGGAATAACAGAAATGATAAATATTTTCTTAATTTTGCAAAAAGATGATTGCTTAAGACAGATATAATAACTGCATTTTGGAGTTTATTACATATCTAAAAGGATATATTACAGTAATAACATAAAAGATGAGGGGGGATATATGGAATCAGAATGTTAAAGCGTTCGTTTTTTCATTATACGAGAAGTGACACAGTATTAACTTATAGTAGCCTGTGTTAAAGTAAGGGTGAATACTGTAATCCATAGAGCAACTGCTATAGAAAGGATGTAACTACAGATCCTACAGATGTTAAAAGATAATGAAGAAATATTATAAACAACATTATGGAAAGAAATTCATCAATACAAAAGAAATGAATAAATATCTGTACATATTACTGCATATAAATTATAGCTCACTAAAAATATATATATATAGAAAAGGATCTTTGGTTCAGCATGCAGCTCAGTATCATTAATCATGTTGGCCTATCCTTACGTAAAAGTCCCAAAGAGGCTATCATTTATATACATTATAAACAAATGATTAGAGTTGGCTGTGAAACATCAAGACTGCAAAAGTAGCAATGAAAGGTCTTTAATTAATCTATGATCTTTTGTTCTGTTCACTCCATGTTTTTGGTAGTCAGCATCTGGAGCCATAAGGCCATCTGGAAATGTTGTAAATGCAGCATTAGCAGTAGTAAGTAGTGATGTGTGTTTACAATATAAGTTGAGGCTCCAAAGCCAACAACTGCCGGACATTTGAGAAAAGTCCAATTCCACAGAACTGGAAGGTCTTTTACTCAGAGGCAAGAAGTTGACAATGTAGAGCTGATGTTGGGTTATTCTGGGGTGGTGGTGGAGATTGTTTTATGGACTGAAAATGTGGTAGACATTGCATAACCCCAAGGAGGATTTTGCAGTAGGAACATCACTAGGATACTTAGGAGAAAAGCTTGTTGAATGTAGTGCTTCTTGACATGCTTATGTGTGTCCATCCTTTAACGTTTCCATCAGCAAATCTTATCAAAATGTCACATCACAACCAGAATCCCAGAAAGTAATCTTCATGAAGTATGGGAAA